>NW_026623377.1:496608-501621 GCF_030028575.1 Malurus melanocephalus
TGTTTTATAATTGTCTGTAGACTTGGGAAACTGGTGAGACCTGTCTGGAATTCCTCAATGCACCAAAGCACAGATTTTGCACTTTCCATCTCCGTCACCCAGCTGTGTAGATAGCCAAGATTTTCTTTAAAATCATGAAAGATTTTCATGACCACAAATTACTTGTACACAGAGCTGAATAAGTGAGGGTCAATACCGTGTTACAACATTTGGGCRATATTGCAAAGAGGCTTTCTTCTGGCACAAGGGAGTTGAAATTCCTGAAAATTTAGATTTTTTTATTAAGACTCAAAGTGCATTGAACACCACTATGTCTGTTCAGCCTTGCTGGCTGCAATAACAGTACATGAGACCACGTTTTTTGTTCTCTTCATCTCTAAAATTATGTTCATGTGAGCTGTACTGCGTACCAGCATACGTGCTCAGCAAATACGCAGTTGCAATTGCAGCTATATAGGGGTGTTATAACCGACTCTCTCAGTGCAACTGTACAAGACCTAGGCATATTTTGCTTTGAAGAGGTTAATCTCTGAACCTTATAAAGTGTTTTGAGTGGTAATGGTCTCTGTTCAGTTCTGTATTGCTTTGAAATAGAGCAGCTTATGCATCTGTTTATTTGAACTCTGATAAGCCAATGTAATTGTTTATTTTTCCTTAACTAGAGTACTAAAAGTTTTATGCTATATAGTTTTAAGCATTMATTCCTTAGAAATTCATTTTTGTAGCATAAGAACTTGGAAAAAGTCATTACATTTTGGGAAGAGTAAGATGACTTTTTCCACATTTGGGTCTTATTGTTTCAAAATTGAAAGAGAAATTACAAAATCTTGAGACCATTGCATAGCTACAAAATTGTTTATTTGATTTTTTAACCTAGTGAAATGGATGAATTTATTTAAAATTTGTTTGGATTAAACTTTCCCTTGACACTATAGTCTATATATTTTAATTTGGTTTAGTGCCTGGATGTTTTGTATAAAGCCAAACCCAAAAAGTAYATTCTCCAGCTATATCTAAGAAAATTGCTAGTTAACCCTTTTTAACCTTTCCATTTCTATGTAAGGAAACATTGTCAGTATCAAAAAGCTTACTCTAATTTCCTTAAAAAGAGCAATCTTTATTACAGCAGAATGAAATTCTTGGGTCAAAAAACATTTGAAATGTCAAGAGGGATTATAGTTATGTTTTCAAACAGRAACTTTCCATCTCTCATTTTGCATTAAGGGTTTCTTTTGAAATTTACCTATATTTACCTTTAATGAATGTAAAAAGCCTACATCAAATGTCTTCTGACCTGAAATGACATTTCTTTCTAGTTTGTGGGTTGCTGTTTGGCAGTAAAACTGACAAATTCTAATTCTGGGTGAACCAAAAGAATTCTTTTATTGTTGCTGATTTTTTGGTTTGGCCAGCATACAAATACAAATAAATAAATCCTTTATACAACACTAGTTTTCAGATATAACTTGATCAGCAAAACTGTCCCGTCAATTTTACATGTGTAAACAACAAGTAATTGCATTTGTTTTCACAGGGTTACTTCATACTTACGCAAGAGAAAAAGAAGTGAGATTTCCTGTCAAAATATTAAAAAAAAAAGGAGAAAAAAAAGGGAAGGAAAATAAAAACAAACTAGTATAATAGAGCCGCATCTCTCCTGTGTGTTGCTCGACACCAGCTGAAACAAAACTGACTTGAGACTCTGCAGAAGCATAGTTTGGAAGCGAGAAAAATAAATTGAATCCTTCAGCAGTAGAGCACTCCCCCAGACACCGCACTGGGAGAAATCAGGGGAGTTCCAAGGGCCTGTGGGTGGAAAGGAGGATTAGGAAGAGCCAGYGGGACTTGGCTGACCTTTGCTAACTTCCTGACCCCCACTTTCCACCCCTGGGAGCTGGGCTCTGGTCGTGGGAACAACACCTGCCTTCCCCAGCCGCATTTCCACAGGGGCTGCTGCCGCCCCACGGGCGCCTGGGGCCAGGAGCGACCTCAGCAAGAGGAAAGCCTCCTGTGCTTTGTCAACTCTGCTCCGGGGTCACAGGGTAGCAGCAGCATGAAAAACTTCTGAGGGGTGATGAGCAATGTGGTTCGTTGCTGGAGATTTTTCTACAACACCACTTAGCAAAGCGCCCAGCCCCATCTCCTTGGGTGAGATGTCAGCTGCTGGGGTCCCACGGATTCCAGCCAGAAAGACAGCTCACAAACAGAAGCCACTATCAACTTTAACTATGGCCTGCGCCCAAAGGTGTTTGGGGGTCACACAGGTGGACAGCAGAAGTTAGCCACATGTCTAATTCAGTCATCTATGCCTATAACATCAGTATTTTCCTTACACTTAATGCATAAAGCCATCAGCTACGGAAACAGATAGGCTCTGACCAGCACACACAAATGAATTTTGAACATATTTTCTGTATCACACTGTTTCTCTCACTGTAGTGCAGAGAACTACAGTGAGCTACACACATATTTCAATACATGAGTTCTATGGACTAAAAATGCATTCACACTTGGGGCAACACCTGCACTTCTGTCAGTTTCTATGCAGACAGATTTTCATCTATAGTATTATGTGTTCGCTCTTGAGCTCATGTGTGAGTCTGCACACATTTACCTAATGTGCATAGTGGTTATCCTTAAATTCCTGTTCAGAGAAAGACAATTCATCCTACAGCAGGGATAAATCACATACCATTTAASATGTCAACACAGTGGTCATAAATGACCCAGTATCACAAACTCACAGAAGCACAGAATGAACTAGGCTGGAAGACACCTTCAAGATCATCAAGACCAACCTATGATCTAACACCTCCTCATTAACTAAACCATAGTACTGAGTGCCATGTCTTTCTGTAAACACGTCCAGAGATGGTGACTCCACCACCACCATGAGCAGACAATTCCACCATGCAATCACTCTTTCAGTGAAGAATTTTTTTTTTTAATGTCTAACCTAAACTTCCCTTGGCGCAGCTTAAAACTGTGTCRTCTTGTTCTGTTGGTTCTTGCCATACGAAACACAAGTTAGTGACATCACCACTACCAAATGTTTGGTCCCTGCAGGGTTGTTTGCAGGCCCAGAGCAAAAGCTGAGGGGATTTCTGTTAAAGCACACTTTCCCTCTTTCTCTGTCTGTTATTCCTCTTTTTTTGCCCTTCCAGTTTCCTCCTTTCTCCAGCTCATCTTATCCTTCCTCTGAATAATACAACTGTTACATGTTTTTCTAAGTCTATCATGCCGAATCAAATCAACAAACCTATCTCACAACATTACCATAGTCCTTTTCTATATCTCTCCTGTATAATATTGCTCTCATTTCTATGACTTACACAGAAAGAATAATTATATTTATTTGTTTGGGTTTTTTTTTTCAACAGAAAACGACTAGATTATTTGTCATTAGACAGAAAAGACTTGTAAATGCCCAGGTACAGGAGAATTAAAAATAGCATAGAAGTATTGTCTTACAATACACACACTCACATATATTTTGTGTATGGCACTATAAGGAGTAGATGCATAAACTCTCTTAGGAGCTGTGGGTGCTACATGTGGAGCAGATAAAGGGAGGAAGTTTGCTGCCGTCTCTCTTGTGCTAGTGGGCAATCTGGATAAATTAGAAGGGAGATAACAGACTTCAAATGTTGACATGAAAAAACTTCCCTACCCTACATGGATCTTTATTATTCACTATTTTATAATTATGTGTTATAGATATAGCTATTTTATTTTAAAATGTAGAATGCAAAAATGCAAATAAGATACAGTTTGGAACACATACAGTTATTCAATATTGAATTCTACTTGAAAGTACTAGAACCTGAAGTGGAAAATTATTAATGCAGAGAAAAACTGGAAAGGTTGATGTCTGCAGATAAGCACAGGTTTTGAAATAAACAGTGAAGCAACTCATTGTCTGAAAAATCAGCAATGGGAGGGAAAAGTCTGTCTCTCAGAATATCAGATCTTAGTGGTTACTGCAATCCCTATTAGGTATGTAAGATTTGGATCTGTCTAGAACTATTCAAGAAGCAGGAGAAGAGACCTTCATTCTGATTTTGATCTTGCATCTTGAGACATGTCCATTTCAAGATTCTTTTACTTGATACATTTCTCTCCGCACCTGCTGCCCCTTCCTCATCCTTGGAAGTACAGAAGGTGGCAGAGGTAAGCAATTGTTTGTGCTCCTGCATGATTGCTGGGCCCCTGCTGAATGAGGGCATAGTTCAMACAGGCTGCGGTCATAAAACTGACCTGGGAGTAGTGTTTCCCTTGTAGAATAGGAGATCTTGACAAAAGTGAGTTGGGAAGATCCCAGGGTGAACTGCTCTAGGTGGTAGTTAGGTTAAAAGCATAAAAATGAAAGATCTTTTTGTGAGCCTTTAGTGAGAAATAAAACTGCGAGATTGTTTGCAAGAAGGCAGCTCCAACAAGGTCTTAAATCTCAATTTCAATAACAACACAGAAACCTGCTTATTTATTGCAATGTGTTTTTAGAAACTTTGGGATGCTTCAGGTGGCTACAACAAATGCTGGAGCTTTAAGCAACAAATGCTTGGATGAGCTCAAACATTCCGGGTTTTCCTGTGCTTAATATGTTGCATTGCTATCTTGATATGTAATGTCACAGATGGTAATATTAGTCATGAAAGAACAAAGAAGCCAAGCTCATAGACAAATTAAGGTGGTGGGGAGGAAGAGAGAAAGAGAGGAAAGTGAGGGAGCAGTGAACGCCTACAGCAAACAATTTTTATTTTAAAGGTCCTTTATACACACTGAACACCTTCTCAAGATCTGTGTGGTGGCAAGAGTAGCCATAGAAGGTTATATATCTTCAACCTGGCTTGTATCCACTGCAAAAAGTAGAGCAAGCAGCGTGGTGAAAACACTTGGAAAATGAATAGATTAACTTAATTTAACAATGGGCAACTGTCCCACAAATTCCCATGGTGGAATGCAAATGGTGGCAAAGCAATGGTGGCTTCTGCTTGTTTTTGGTTGTTTTTTTTT
>NW_026623377.1:501692-518648 GCF_030028575.1 Malurus melanocephalus
TAATTAACTACCCAGCCCTTCTCCATAAAGAAGATTTAGAATGTTTGCCTCTTATCTTCTTTGTACCTTTCAAAGGTCTGTTTTAATCATTTGTATATAGTCCATGAAAATCTTAAAGGAAACAGATAAATTAAATTTAAGTATTAAAAAAAATAATAAGGCAGTGACTGAAAGCATAAGTTAACAGACAAGTTATAAAGCCCTTGAAACTACATTTACTATGTGGAGTTATGGGGAACCTCTTGCAGCTCAGCACACAACACACTCAGTGGGGCTTTTGCTTGCTAAGTTAACTCTTTCCATAAACAGGGGAAGTGAAGCCCATGTTAAATGAGGCAGCAGACTTCCATGAAAGAAACACACCCCTTGAGCAATTTCTRAAGTCAAATTTGCAATCCTATTGACCTAATTCAAATGTAGAACTGGATCAGTGAAATTGCACTTCTCATGTCTGAGTCATCTAAGTGTTCAGGAAGACACTGAGAAAGTTAAGAATTGGTCCAAAATCCTATAAACTGATAAAACTGGGAATTTTTGTGAAAGAGGCAAATATTTCACCTGTGGTAAATGCAAACAATTTGTCCAGAATTTCAGCTTAGAAACAGATTTCACACTTTGCTTTTGCTCTTGTTTGACTTCAAAGAGTTTGTAGTATATATCATGACAATATACAAGAGTTTGATAGTTGAACTCTTAAGACAGAAACACAGAAGTGGGTGTCTTACAGGTGTGAGTAAGGCAATACAAGTGAACAAATCTATTTTTAGGCTGAGATGTAGGGAAAATTTCCAACACTGATTTTATTGTGCTGTGGAAATAGAGTCCTCAAGTGAAGGGGTAGGTGTCTTTTAGCCTGAGATGGAAAGTTCTGCATGTTGCAAGTATACTTTCACCACAAGGAAATGCATCACTTAATAGGACTTTTCCATTTCTATGATACTATAACTTGGGGCTATTCCAATGTGTAAAGTAAAAGGAAAAATATAGTGAACTTCTGCATCTCGTTCATAAAACACTTGATCTATCTTGGCATACACAGGCATATATATTGAAACCATTTTGTTTTAAATATTTTATGATTTGGAAGGAGATTTGATCATTCTCCAGAGACTGGAAAAATATAGTGAGTGCAGAAATAATGGCAAGTGTTACCCTCTCCCTTTAATGCTATTTTATAATCCAGACTTGGATTACCTTGCTTGCATTTCCTTGGAAAAGAAACAACAAAGTAAGTTTCATTGCACATGATGACTTTGTAATCTTCCTCATATTTGTCATATGTCACTTTCATTCCTTGTATCCAATGCTTTTACATAGCCAAAAAGCAGAAAATCAGATTTTCGTTTATTGCTTTATTTTATGTTATGCTTAAGGGGTAAGACAGAAACCTGCAGTGACTCCTCTGATACCACAAGAACTTGAAAATACACAGAAATCTGGCTCATTCAAGGCTTTCTATTTAATTGGAAGTCTAGAGTGTGACCAAACCTTTTCAAAGACCCATTAATTACATTTAGCAGAGACATATTTTACAGAAATAAATTCAAAGGATTTACATGGCTACAGTGATTGTTGCTGACTGATTTTTGGGCAACATAAATGCAGTCTCAGCCATTCTGAAAAACAAGAATACAGGAAAATTAATCTTCGGACAGCTGCAAATGTATTGCAATTAAGTAACACAACGTAGAAGTCCATTCCATGGGGTGTTTTTTCAGCCTTCTAGATGCACACATACTGTTTGCATTTGACTGCTCAAAGCATTTACACCAGAGGATCCCTGCCTCCTAATTTTGTCTCTAATTGAGGTAATCTGTACAGTTGGGCTAAGTCGGACATATTTTCCTAGACCACCAATCTTATTAAATATAATTTAGCACTATGAACAAAAACCTTCTGCTACAGGATAAACATCAATCTTTGGACATCAATGTTCATTTCTATTTAGGATTATACTTTCCAGTGAAAAGTTAGATTTTATAATTTTTTTTTCAAAAGAACAAAATGCTTAAAATGCACATGGATAAATATCTTTATTCTCCTTCACATCATTAGGATGTACAGTTTGCAAAAATTGGATTCACACACACTTCTAAAGATGTAGAAGGGTGGAAACAAGTTTTTATATGTGGATATCCAAGCAGTGCAGATTTAATGAAAATCTCTCAGGGGAAAAAAAGGAAGAAAAAAATGAAGACAAGAAAAAGAAACTGTAAAAAATAGGATATGGTTTTAACCACCTTGCAGTGTCAGAAACAATGTGTTGATGGACAGCTGACTACTTAGCACAGGTAGTGGGACATGGTTCTGGTACTATGGATCACAAACCACATAACTCTATAATACACTGTTGTTGGATATGTAAGTAAGTTCAACAAATAGTACTCCTGTTGTTTAAGAATGAATACTGTTACAGTTCTGAAGATTAGGTGCCAGAATTAACAGCACATGGCAAAGTCCTGTTAGAGAAGGTGTCCTTACAGCATGTGAAATATCATTATTCACTGTAAGGTTTACTCTAGGTAGTAAAGAAGGTTAAATGTTGTCTTTTTGACATTTCAGGATTTGATACATGTGAACGTTATGCTAAGGGTATCATCTTTAATGTTCCAAGTTGCAGATAATTTCCTTTTCTTGAAAGAGATTTGAGCCTTCTGTTAAAGCATTTGTGTTTGTTTGTGAGAATTCATCCCACTGGTTAGCATATATTAATTAAAAAATGGCCTTGAAAGTATACATAAAACAAAACTAAACAAAAACCTCAGACTCCACATCTTCTTTATTTTTCCATTTTTTTTTAATTGGGATCCACAGAGCAATATTACYAGATTTTCTCATTATTTTAAGCCTCCCTGATTCCAGAGGGAATATGGGTTCTTTTTCTCCATTTTCACAGTTCTAAGACTAAAGACCTGTTTTGCTTATCTGATCTGACAATCATAACCCCATAAACAGCATGGCACAAAGAGTATCACCTCTCGATTTCTTCACTATTTCAGCATCACCTTGAGGAACAATGGAAAACATGGATTATGAACACATAGACCAAGGAACTTTCTGAACTCTATGAGATTTATCAACTCACCTGTGAGGTCACAAGATACAGATGGATTCCATGGTGTTTCTTGTTGACTATTCTGACAGCCAAAGAGTTCMGCTGCCAGCCCACAAAGCTATGCAAAAAAGCTGCCTCTGCATGCAATTCTTCTGTGTATGTCTTAATGTTTTCCTCCTTTCTCAGCAGACAGTATACACAGAGATAGGACAAATTCTCCATCAGAAGCAGGACTGTTCCTTTTGGAGATAAAGCTGATTTCTTGTTTCACTTGAGTGGGAACACTGAGCACTGTGATAGGATGCTTGATGTCTGTGAAAGGGGCAGTGCCCAAAAATCTTAATGAATTTTGTCATGAGGAGTCATTGCCTTACTGACTTCCCATTCCTTTTAGATACCAAAAATGGTCTGCCAAAGAGGCTCCTTTTTTATCCATGTTTTTTTCTAGTGTCTGGACTTTTGTCCTTCTCCACATCACAGATATATGGAGTGGACACAGAAGGAAGAGGATAAGCTATTCCAAGCAGACATGGCAGCATATTTGGATCCATACTATGAGCACAAGGCCATAGCAGTCTGCAGTAGCACGTTGAAACAGTAGTAGCAACTACTAGGCACATAGGCTACATTAATTTTATGTTTTAGGTGCATCAGGAAAGCCATGTTGCTCTTCCCTATAAAGAACAAGGAACTACAGACTTCTAGGTTGGATAAAGTTCAAGCCTTTGGTTATTTGACAATTTTTTATCAACATTCTAAGAAGATAGACTATTTTACTCATTTCTCCAGCATGGAAAACTGGGCTTTCTCTCACTGAGAAGGAATTGCTTTGACTGAGTTGGAGAGCTGTCTGTCTAAAGCAATCACCAGATTTGAGGTTTTATTGTTTCAGTATTGATCACTCCTGATGTAGTCCACAAAGGTGCTAAATAAAGTGTTGATTGTACCATTAGATTCTTCCTCCCCTTACCTCTTCTCTCTGCACTATTCTCTCACTAAATTAAACAAGAGAAGAAAACTAAGAAAACAGTTTAGAAAAATGTTGAGGAGAGATTTTTGGCAAAGAACCCATATTGCGTACTCCTCATGGCTGTTTGCTACCTAATGGGCCTAGCTTGGCTTTGAGCAGCAGAATGAACTAGATGACCCTCTGAGTTCCCTTCCAACCTGCATTGGTCTGCTGTTCTATGTGATACAAAGGCCCCTGTATTTCCCAGAAGTTGGTCTGTGCTCTTCCTGGAGATGTCAGTCTGTGAAATGATTGAGCACACGATGTGAAAGGTAACAAGAGATAGCAGGTCCAAGGCTTTCTGGCTTTTTCCACCCCCAAACATCCTGGACCCCTGAAAAAAAATATGGAAAGATATATTTGATAGAGGGCASAGCAGTTGATACAGGCCCTAAAGATATCAGAGGTGTGACAAGAACACAGACTTGGATAGCCTAGGTATCTGCATTGTGTGACAATTCATCCCTGCACTTGGGCACAACCAGCTRCACTTTTGTCCTGTCACATGGCCTTTTGCAAGAGAGGCGCTGGCTGACCTGCAGCTGTGGCTTACAAGTCTTTATGTCTCGAGAGTACATGAGGGCCACGGAAAACCCACCTGGCTGTTCAGGCCAGGGCCAACCTTCATGCTGAGACTCTCAACAGAGGAGGAAGCAAAAGACACACATGGTTCATATGCTTTTGGCTTTTCTTGGGCTAACTTGATCCCTGAAGTCTGCAGGAAACCAGAGCTGAGGAGGCAAACTGCTCCAAAAGTAAATGCCACCTGGGGACTTGGCTGGGAGTTAGACATATCGCAGAGCCAAAGTGTAAATCTAAAATTTTGAAATAAAGTTTGGAATTTTCCTCAGAAAAGCTTGGCCATCAGGAGGTCTGGCTGTAATGCCAATGCCAGAAGAGGCAGAAAAAACTGGACTGAACTTCAACAAGCAAGATATTCCCTGACTGCCAGTGATTGACAAGCCTGGTTTCAGCCCCACTCCTTGAACAGACCAGAACAGCCATGAGAAAAAGTCATCTACTACTAAAAAATACAGGAGTTCAGTGGGTGGTAAGTCTACTTTTCACTCAGGAACCCCTTAGGAGTCAGTTAGGAGCAGAACATGGGTCTCAGTAACAGCAGAGGCTTATACAGTTGAGAAAACAAAGTTGAAAACAAACAGCTGCATAATGTATTGCATTAAGGCTTTCACAGCACAGAGATAGTGGGTCATAAACAAGTCCCCCAGTGACTGGATATTATCCAACAGGGCACAAGGCCTAAAAAGAACTATTTGTTTTTTTACTCTTCATGAGATGAAATGCACACTGCAGGAAAATCCCGTGCAAATCAACATAGCGTCATGGAAACCACGAGACCATCAATAAAAGTAATAAATGGAAAGGGTTATAATAATATATACTTAGCACTTTACATTTTCCAAGTGCTGACAGGACATTAATCCTCAAAATACCCTTGTGAGGGCAAAGGCAGCTTTAATGTTCTGAGGTGGGCTTGTGAAACAATTTTTGGTCTCAAATTGATCTGACCTGACTTCTGTTCACTAGGAACATGCTACTCAAAGTTAAATTGGAGTACAGTGTTTTCATATCAGATAATATGATGATTCCTTGTTTCTTCTCCCCTGAACATGAGAAGCGGAGTCCAGTCAGTGTTTTCTAGACTACACGTTAATGCCAGCAGTGTAAAACTGCTTTCTAAGGTCAATTATTCCTCTCAGCTTGGGTCTAGTGTTTACTATCACTGGAGATTTTTATTATGTTCAGTTACTCAGTTAACCTTTTTCTCCATATAAATAACTATTCAAAACAGAGTTGCCAGAAATTCRTATACCAAAACATGCAGATTAGCCATTTCCAATGAACTGAGAGAACTACCTCCAAGACAGCCAGAAAAGAAAACAAGAGAGCATAAGTTAAATTTTATAACTTCAAAGGGCTGCATTTATCTTCCACAGAATATTTGTTCAACTGCAGTTTTGAATTAGCTCTGCCTCTCCTTAAGCTCAGGTCAGGGACAAGGCATGGGGAGTGCAGTCAGTTGTTCAGTTTGTTGCACATTTTTCCTCCTATTTCCAGTTGTTTTCATTGTGGCTGTGATACTTCTACTACCTCTGTTACAGTTCATGATCTCAGTAAGTCAAAATGTCATAAATACTGCATACTCCTGTATAGCTATGCAAGATGGATTTCATTAGAATCATATGAAATTAAGTAGCTGGCTATAAATAGAGGATCTGTGATAAAAGAAAAAATGCTAGGRAAAAAAAAAGAAAATAGGGAAAAAAAGAGTCCAAACTTATGCCTTCAAGAGAAATTATAGAAATGATTAATCAAAACCAAAACTAGGACAGGTGAGCTCGTGGCTGCAAAAAGACAAAAGAAGAAGAAAGAGAAGAGATTTATAGATTACACAGACAATATACTTCTGAAATATATGCCATTTCAGTGGATACGATATTTGGCCCAGCTTATGTTCTGCCCATGTAACCTCAAAACTGAATGAGAACTACTTGAGAACAGGTTTTCATAAATATTGAGAATGAGAGCATACACTGTTCAACACACTCTACTGTGTATAATAACAGAGCAAAGATGCTCAGCCTAACTAATTGGTAGCTAAGAAGATTTTCAAAAACAACCCCAGATTCCCTCAAACAAAAAAAAATTCATGGCAGCACAATGTGAGATTTCCTGATAAAGGACAGACTTGCTAGTGAAGCTCCTTTTCGGCATTTATTGGGAACTTTCTTCTTGGAAAAATAAGTCTGAACTAAGCATTGCCCTTCTTTAGAATCATGGACATATATCACATAAAACTGCTATTGACCAACCATGAGAAGAATGTTTAAACAATACATTGGTAGCAGGATTTGTGGAATGAGTATGTGCTGCCAAATTGTGGCACAAGGAGATGTTTTGTTAAGGCTTATGGAAGGCTCATGCATGGGCCTAGGAGACACATGGAGATTGTAGCTAAGTTCTGCCAAATCTTGCTAAGGTGGAGATTCCTAAATGCATCTGTAACATCTAGCAGAAGATTTTTGGGTTGGGTCCCTCTATACTGCTTGACTAAAGAGATAAAATCAGAGCTGAAAATTTGCTATGAAATATGCAAAATCTTTTGAAGATAAAGTCCTCAAAATTACTGCGTCACCTCTTAATTAGTAGTGATAGTAAGAGGTTAAAGATATTAGAAATGACCAAGCACTTCGCATCAAGTATTGGGAAATCAGCTCAGTGWGTACAATCCAGCAAGCTAAATGTCCTGACAGTGGCCAAAAATTTCCTTTCTGCTCTCAATTAGATGAAAAGCAATGACAGTTCTTTCRGAACACAGACTGTAGCAAAAGATTTCAGTGACCCAAGCAGATCCCAGATAATAACTACTGCTTTAATTTCTCCAAACTATGAGTTCAGAAGTTTAGGCTGATACAAATAGCATGTTTTGCCATTGTAATCTCTCTCTTCTGCTTATCTTTATATTTTATGCTATGCTTATTACAGTGGTATTCCTCCTAGGCTACTCTTTCCACAAACCCTCTTGCCAAACTCCTATGTTTCATTCATCCTGTGTCTTGATGCAAAAATTCTCACACAAGACATGATAAACACTAACGCTGCACCACCTGCCCTGTTCCACTTACTTGCCTGACGCTACAGGAGACACCACCACATCAACAACTACAAATCTGGATCCAGACCCAGACCAATAAGATGCCCTTCCACAAACTTCCAATTATAGTTATTTTTGGCTACTGAATAAGACAAAATTCAGTCTTGCATCCTATTAGTTTATCCCAGCAACTATCTAAAACTAGAAAATAGAAAATCTTCTCTACAAACTATCCCAGAAAGATGAAATTTTGAAAAACACACCAAAACACATAGATTACAGAAAATCATGCGCTCTTCAACCAGACTGGCATAGGGGAAATGCAGACATTCCTTTGTAAAAAAGGACTTCTATTTTGTGGCAAAACTGAATATATAACTCGTGCTTTTTACTATTTAAACCTTAATCACTATGCATAATGCCTGTGCATATTTGAGGTTGTATGTTGTCCGGAGGACAGAAAAATATAACCAACAAAAACCAGACATTCCTTGCTTCAAGATGGAAGTACCTATTACTGCCTTAAGAAGGAACAATTAAAGATCTCCTTCCTTGAAACTGTTCCCGCAAAAAAAATATTAACACAGCTACACCAAATTGTTTGCAAAAAAAAGTTGAATAGAACAGAAAAATATAGGCATGTAAGGCAAGTATAGAGTCTCTTACATACTACTTATGGTAAAAATAGGGTTATTACTGCACTTTTTGTTCCTACCCAGTTATTGCTTGTATCAGTGAAAAGACTTCTACTGCTTTAAGATACAGAAATGTGAATCAGTAAAATATTTTAAAGTACAGAGCTTTAAGAATTTGCATACTTTCACTGATTTTAGTAAGAATCTATGACAAGCATTAGGCTTCTGCATAAGAATACTGTTAAACAGGAGCCATACTGAATTATTTCTGCTACAAAAGAATGTTAATAATATTCGTATTAGGCTGAGTACTGTAAAATTCAGTGGCTATTCTACTATGGGCTAGCTAACATTCTATGTGTGCAATACTATTTAGATTTATGTATTATTTAACATAGCACTAGTAAATACTGGAATGACAGACATCTTACCTTTATGTTTCGGTTACCATGGCACTAAAATCATGGAGCAAATTAAAAGGCTCTTGTGACAAACCTTTAGGAAAAATCCACCTCAAGTGCAATATTTACTTTTAGCATTCTAGAAAAACGTATGAGGTAAGTACTTAGCACTGTTGAATCTGAGAATTTTGTTCAGCAATCAAATCCAAGTTTTTTAATTAGAAGATAGTTGGAAACACTATTTTTACACATAAACTTTCTTTCATTTCCCAATCATAGGAGAGAATTACATGAAACATATACTCAAATTGTTTAATTTTTGCAAAATCTTCTCATATTATTAGTTGCTAAAACACTGTAACTGAAACATTTGTGTGTACGATGCTATTTTTTGTGGACACAGTATAAACCYTTTGGAAGATTGATTCTAAATTAACTCTCCAGGAAACTTCCATTGTTACATCTTGATTTCCTGTTTCCACTCAATTAAAATTGCCCTCTTAATATCAAATTATGACCATCTAATAATCACCAGAACATGACTGTACTCACATTGAGGCCAAGGAAGTTGGACAGCAGAAAATGGAGGATAACTGTGCTCAGCGTTGGATCACATGGTCTTCCCTTTGACCAAATATCTTGCAGATATAAATGGAAGAAAAGCCTAATTTTCATAGAATCATAGAATGAAAAAAATATTTGAATTATTAGAATTGTTTGGGTCAGATGGGACCGTAACAATCATCTAATTCCAAACTCCCTGACATGGTCCCATCCAACCTGGCTTGAACACTTCCAGGGATGGGTCATCCACAACTCGTCTGGGCAACATTTCCAGCTTCTCACCAAGCTTACAACTACAAAAAAAACCCCAAAAAAAACGAAAAAAAAAAAAAAACCAAAACAAAAAAAAACCCACCAAAAAAAACCAAAAAAAAAAACCCAAAACCTTCTTTATGTCCAGCCTACATCTACAATCTTTCAGTTTAAAACCATTATCCATTGTCCTGTCACTACAGGCTAGGTAACATTTTCTCTCTATCTTTCTTATAATACCCCTTTATGTGTTGAAAATAGCCCAGTAAGGTCTCCTCATAGCCTTTTTTTCTCCAGGCTCAACAACCTCAGATCTCTCAGCCTGTCTTTGCAGGAGAGATCCCTCAGATCATCTTTGGGGTCTCCTCTGGACCCTTTCTAAAGGGGTTTATTTCCTTTTCTGGGGACCCTAGACTTGTATGCAGCAGTCCAAGTGGAGTCTCAGGGGAACAAAGGTATTTTCCCAAATACCAGCATACAGACATTGTGTCTATAAGAGGCTGACAAAGATACAATTCCCTCTGTAATTATTAGCCAGATCTGAAAACAACAAAAAAAGTACTTTTTAATCTTTGTAGTTAAATTGTGTGTGCCCCATTTCCCTTAAGTCAGGCGTTTCTGCATAATTTGTGCTAAACAAAGTGTTCTATAATTCACAATGGATTGCTTCACAAAAACAAGGAAAATGCAAAAGGGATGTGCCTCCCCCTCTCACCAGTTTACACAGTGCAAAACAACCTTAACCTACCAATATCAACACAGCCTAGCAATATTTGTTTCTAAATGTCTGACCTGAATGCAATCACCAGGCAAGCTGTGCCAAGAGATTTTACTCCTTTATAAATATGAATGGCTGAAAGGAAAATGTCAACAATAACGAAAATTTCCATGCACTTTCTACAAATTGGGATACTTTTGCAGATTACGTAAATCTTTTGTTCTACAGTGAATTTCAATTATCTAAACAAAAGGATTACAACTGCCAACCGATTTTTGGTAGTAATGCTGAAAACTGACAGAAGTTTCAGTAAGAGATTTGCCAATTGGCACAATAAAGAAGGGAAAACCCTCCAACAGACAGTACATGATAGAACTCCTCCCTCCCCAAAACACAGAAGCTACAACGGCTACTTGGGAATTTCTTCTTTTCTCTTCCTTACACTRAGGCTGATTCCACAGCTTATATTCAGATCCTCAAAACCCTGCTCTTGTTATCGTGCTACAAAGGCAGAACAATTATGTTTTCGTGAGTGGGCATCAAGGTGATAACTTGGAAGAGAGGACAAACTGAGAAGAGGCTGTCTTCCTGATTTAAGAGCTCATAACTTAATCTTAAACCAGTTACTCAGGGCAAAACAGCCCTTCTGTTCCCCATATGCATCCTGTGAGATGGCTCCCACTAAGACGCAGCATCACAGCCAGCCCTGGGAAAATCTTGACAAGCATTTGGAGCTACATCAGCAGAGCAAAGGGTGGCATGGGTCTGCTTAATTTCAGAAAATGGCAGTGTTGCAATTACAACGTGGTGACAGGACTCATCAGAAGAATTTATATCCATACTATGGGCCTGTGGCCTAATGAATTGGAAAATATTTGCCTATGTTCTCTGCTTATACTCTAAATTAAACTAACACCTTTTATTAAAAATGCCAATTTTATGAACTGAAATACATGACATGCTATTGCCTGATTGATAATACAAATTTCCTTATATTATATTCCTATGTATAACATCATTTTTTCTTGGCATACACAGGGGCTGTAAGTTTTCCACACATCAAATTCTTATGTCCTGAATACTGCATTAGGTGCATTGCCTAGACTGTTTCTATGTAAATCAACAAGTATTTTGTATAATGCTAGAAAGATTATAGTGCTAAGATGGTATTCTAAAATAGACATTGCTGCACTCTTTCCTGTTTACAGAGCCTTAAAAGAACAATAGCCCTTTGCCTATTCTTTTATATACCAGCTGATCAGGTAAGGATTTAACATTGTTCCAGTTTTTGAGAACTGCAAGAATGATGACCCTGGAAATTACCGGCCTGTTAGTGTCTCTGCAGTGACCAGTAAAATTATGGAGGAGATTATCATGGGACAGAAAATACCTGAAGGACAATGCAGTCATTGGCCATAGCAAGCATGGCTCCATGAGGTGAATGTCCTTCTTTTCAAACCTAATTTCCTTTTCTGACAAGGTAACCACCTACTTTATCAAGGGAAGCCAGTCAATATAATCTTTTTCAATTTCAGTAAAGCTTTTGATACTGTCTCTCACAGGATCCTTCTGGACAAAATGTCCTGCCCAAAGCTGGATAAACACATCATCTGGTGGGTGAGCAGCTGGCTCATGGGTCAGGCACAAAGCATTACAGTGAATTGGGAAACATCAGACTGGTGACCTGCCACTGGTGGGGCTCCACAGGGCTCCATCCTCTGCTCTGTGCTCTTCAACATCTTCATAAATGAATGCAGGACTCAAAGGTACACTAAGCAAGTTTACCAGTAATAGCAAATTGGGAGAAATCAATGAATCCCTCAAAGGTAGGAAAACCTGCAAAGAGACCTGGACAAATCAGAGGGTTTGGCAACCACCATGTGAACAAAAACGAATGGCAGATTCTGCACCTGGGCTGGGGCAACCCTGGATGTACAAACAGATGGGGGAACAAGAGCCTGGAGACCAGCCTAGGGGTCCTAGTTGATGGAAAGTTGAATGCGAGTCAGCAGTGCCCTGGCAGCCAGGAGGGCCAACCTTGTCCTGGAGGTCATCAGGCACAGCATGGCCAGCTGGGCAAGGGAGGGGATTGTCCTGCACTGCTCTGACCTGGGGCGGCCTCACCTTGATTGCTAGGGGCAGTTTTGGGTGCTGCAATATAAAGATGTAAAGCTATTGAAGAGTGACCAAAGGAGGGATGAAAATGAGATGAGCCACTGAGTGGAAGATATGTGAGGAGTGTCTGAGGTCACTTGGTTTGTTCAGCCTGGAGAAGAGGAGATTGAGGTGAGACCTCATTGCAATCTACAACTTCCTCTTAATGAGGCAGGCACTAATTTCTACTCTATGGAGCCCAGTGATAGGACACAAGGGAATATTATGAAGCTCTGTCAAGGGAGGTTTATGTTGGATATTAGCAGAAGATTCTCCACCCAGGAGGGTTTGGACAACTGGAACAGTCTCCCCAGGGAAGCAGTCACAGCACCAAGCCTGACAGAGTTCAGGAMATGTTTAGATAATGCTCTCAGGCACACTCTTGGGTTGTCCTGTGCAGGCCAGGAGTTGAACTTTGATGATCCTCTTGGGTTCCTTCTMACTCATTCTGTGAGTCTGTTATTAACAGGCAATTTCATTCAACTAGCTCATTCATTATGGGGTGTCTTAGAGGAGAGACTACTTGGGGACCTTTAGGCTCTTTAACAGAGGACAACAAAACTTTGTCTATGCACAGTCCCGTCTTCTAACTTCATGTCACTAAGAAGAAAGCAGCATGAACTGTGGAAAGCTACCCCTAAATGGCTCACTGCAGCATCTGTTAGAGATGTTCCAAAGAGTAATTCTACTCTGCAGTGTAAAGAAATTATTTGATACCACTTGCTCTTAGCTTGGAGAGACACATAAAGGCAGCAAGAAGAGATTTAATTTGCACTTCAGAGTCTCACAATTGTGTTTTTATAATGAAGCGGTCTGACTTTGGTAGCTTTACTTGCTAAAATAGGAAAAGAATATAAGGACTAATAGGCCATGTTAACATTGTTATTATCAGGGGCTCAGGGATGACATACATAGTCCCTGTCTGAGATTTTGTCTACAGCTATATTAATCTAAATAGTCAAGTAATAAAAAACAGCCAGTTATATTCTAGAGTGTGCTAAAGGAAAAGTGAAACCAGCAGAATTACAAGCCATGAAAGATTCATTTTATAAATTCCTGTTTCCTTAAATAGATTCAATGAAAATTCTTGCAAGACTCAATCCATATTCAAGTTAACAGGGAGAAATTTGTTCTCACAGAGAACAAAATGATCCCGTAAATCTCCAAGTATCTGTACTGATTTTGAAGTAGCTGCCAAACCTCTGCAGCTTCCTGAACAAACAGTTATTACTTATGGTATGCATGTCCAGTGCTCATGCAGCTTAACCTGGACATTCCACAGCACAGGAATGAAAAATCTCTGATCACAAATAACCACAACATTTTTTTTTTGTTTGCTGCATACTGCAGATATGGAGGTTAGAAAAGTACACCACATACAGAGGTCTCTCAGCATGGGAATTCTGTTCCGCCCATGAGCTATCTTTCTCCTCCCTTGTGAACTGTTTGAATTCAGGGGTTTTTGACCACTTTTTATTTTTTGTTTCCTTGTCCCTCCTGCGCCCACAGCAGTTTGTAAGACCACTTTAAAGAAAAAGTTTCATTTTCCTCTGTAGGCAGATATGCAGATCCACTCATCTATCACTTAATGGTGTTTAAATTGGTGATGTCATGCCAGTGTAAAGGTGGTGTGAAAGGGCAATTTGGCTCCGTCTAGTCTTCATCTGTTCAAACTCATACTAGCACAGTGAGTTCTAAATAATTAGGAGCTTCTCTCCAGCTGGTGTTTTGGTAGAAAAGGTGGTTGAGCAACCAGTCTGGATTTTCCTACATCTGAAAGAGTCTGAAGATGCCTTGAACATTACATACACTTTCCTAATATGTTTTCAGTGTCAGCTATAGTACAGCAGTGGGTGGAATGACAAATAGATATTCTTTGGGAATGAATTGCCACTGTCAGGGTTCAGAGGAGTTCAGAGCATTAAATTTATATTTATTTACTGGTGCTTTTCACTGTTTACCAGGATTTCTCTCCTGCCCAATCCATTTAACTATACTTAGAGAAGAATTGTTTTGCAGCCAGAGYTAACTTGGACTTTATCTTCTATGAAGTTTGCACGCTGGTGTAGGAATACAGGGACTTTGAATATATTTTGCATATTCAGGTTTCACTTCTGGTCCTTTTATTGATTTGCTGTGTCACCTTTCATTGTGGGTGTTTTGGAGACAGTGTAAAGCCCAAAGTTAGTGAGGTGTTTATCACATAAGTTAATGTTATTAATTAGATTTATTTATTTTAAACTACATGATATAATTCCCTTTAATAGTTGTGAAGCAGCAAAAGGATAAGATATCAAACTTACTCACCTCTTAGCCTCTTCTTCATAGTATATTTTAAAAATGAGAAGGGAATACGAGGGCTGAAATCATTCAGTTGAAAACATAGCATGCCATTACAGAGGCTTCTGGGTATTATAACTGTATTTCCATTGGATTTCCTTCCAAAAATTCAGGTGGTTTCTGTTAATAGCTAGAGCATAGTGAAGATTTCTAACTTAATCATCTGAAAGAGTATTTTAAAGAATGACTACATTAACGAGTATTACTGGCTTCCTGCTCAGACTGAAAAGAATTTATTCTTTTAATACAACTAATTCCAGAGATGGATTTTTTCTCTCTTCTGCCTCGTCTTGTCTTCATTTCCTTGGGTTTCACAAATATACAGTAACAATTACTTATGACTCAGACCAAGGTGGTTAACACTGTGCTATTAATAAAACCTTTCTGGGGAATTATAAACTACTTTTGCATTCACAGAGTACATAGGTAGCAATATTTATCCATGCATTATTCATCAGGAGATGATGAGCTGGATAGGGAAGATTGTATTAGTGCAGATAAATTAAGAACAGATGAATACCTCACCTTGAAAATCAAACAACACATGGATTTTTTTTCCATTTGGAGTCTTTAAAGTGTTATTTCCCTCTTTTCTCCTCACCTCTTCAGTTATTTATGTAATTCTTGTCATGCTCTCTCTGCATTTCCAAGCTTCATTCAATTATAACATTATGGGAGGAAAACTGAAGCAAGAAGTACCACCATTAAAATCACAGTAAACAACAGAATTGCAGAAGACAGAGGACATTTAAAATACTTGATTAAAACAATTCCCAATATTGTTATCTGCACTTCCATCATTTGTCTGGAGGTAAAACTGACTATAGTTCATGGCATGTGATTCAGACATAAAGAAAGGTCAGGAAACTCTCTCCCACAAATACATTAGAATACTTCAGTAGAGCTAACCTAAATTATTGTCCTTAACTCTGGCTCACACAGACCTTGCGCATCACATCCTTGAACACAGAGAAAATAAAACTGCATGTGAGCTCATATACAAGTACTGAAATGGCCTTCAGATGATAAATAACTAATAATATCACAGGATTACACAGGGATATTAAACATCAGCTTCAGAGCAGTGTATCTTAGTGGTGTAAGAATTTATTCACACATGTTGTCTCATTAACAGAAATGACAAAATGTAGATTCAGTTAAATGATGTTCAGGTATCATCTCTAAAATGTTATCAGTTGTATTTAGAGCATCAACAGGGGTTTATAGTCATCTTACTAGAAACACACACACAAGGAAAGACCCCAAAACTTCTAAATCTCAACCAGCTGAGGCAGCCTATTAAATAATGTTTAACAATTTATTGAATAGTCATAAATATGCTGTTTAATTTAATTTAAAATAAAATGCCATTAGTTCTGACGAAAAAAAGTGGTAATGATTTTCATCAGCAGTAAAATTTCAGTGGGAAAATGGCCTGTGTTTTCAATAAACATATCAGCACAGTTGCAACTCCCTAATTCAAATATTTGAAATATTATAGAGGCTTTGCTATTTAAATTATGGATTTCACAATAGCACCAGGAAATATCTGAATGATTTTTTTTCCATTTTTCAGACACGTCTAACTGCCACACTATAAAGAGAAATTTGCTCACTTTCTGAGTTTTATGTCACTAAAAAKCTTCCTTTCTGTACTGCTGCTGGGCTTGGAGGCACATCTGGAAGGCGAGGATGAGAAGAATGGAATATTAAGAAGAAATTCTGACATCACAAGTAACAGCAATAGGAAAAGGAGGTACTGCCCATTTTCAGCCATTGTTTATTTTTCTTTCCTTCTCATAATTAACTCAGTTCAAAAACCTGTGCTTTCCTGAATGACATCCACTTCAAATTTATTCAGCAAACTGTAATTTTGTACAATACCTTCTTTTATTATTTTTAATATTTAGTGAAAAGGTAAAAAAGCAATCCTTATTGAAACCATGATGTATTTAAAACTAAGTGTTTTTCAGTACAATTTAATGGAAAAAAATATAGTTGTGATTATTATTATCAAGCTATATATATATAGTTATGCACACACACAAGCGTACATATACACCCCTTTCTGTGGGTTGAAACAACTGCAAAGGACAGATGGACTTGGGAGGGGTTTCAAAAGTACTCCGAAAGGTCTCATGTACTCATTTGTTTACACCAAGTATTTAAAAACACATAAATCAGCCACAGGGCAAGCAGAGCGGAAAAAAAA
>NW_026623377.1:518673-540451 GCF_030028575.1 Malurus melanocephalus
AAAAAAAGTTGCAAGTAAAATACATTGTACAGAAAGCTAGTGTATCTGCAGTAACACAAAATAAATGTGAAAAATACAATATGCTGTACCTCATGCTGATCTTTACAACATTTTGTCCTTCTTATAGCAGTGACTTTATAGGCATCTCAGAAGGAA
Organism: Malurus melanocephalus; assembly: GCF_030028575.1. NCBI lineage: Eukaryota > Metazoa > Chordata > Aves > Passeriformes > Maluridae > Malurus > Malurus melanocephalus. The sequence goes on from NW_026623377.1 coordinate 518,830, forward strand.
AGAGATACAGCAACATGGTATAAACTCGTTTGCAGTCCAAAAGGCCATAGACAAGAAGTTCCTGTGCTCCTTTGAAGCTTCCTTAGAGCCTGTGATTCAACGCAAGAGAAAAGGTTACTAAAACAATCTGGGCCCATTGTAACACACAAGGCTTGATAAGGCCTGAATCGTATCAAGCAAATGACAGGGCTGTGCTGAAGACTGGGGTTAAATGCATTAAGTAAGAAATAGCATCTGAAAGCATTCTTGAGGGGATGTATGAGGAATCTTCGAAGAGACAGCCTTTTCCCCCTCCCCAGAAGCCTTTTTAGCACTGGCCTGTGTAGGAGGAGACACACATAATTCCCAGAGTGTCTGGAGGGCTTACATTTCCATGAACAGCTCTCATTTATGTAATCTTTCAAGAACAAAGTTTACTGGCCAGTTCTCAAACTCTTTCCTTCCACTTAGCTCCTGGCAGCCAGGACCTCGGTCCCTGATGATCCAAGTCCTTGGCAGTAATTTCCTCTCCTCAAAGAAAGCAGTGGCAGCACAAGGACAGGTCTATCTACCTGGGCTGAAGATCTACATGTATCCTTTGCTTCAGAAAACTGTGCAGTTGTCCAGCTCCCATCTTCTTCCTCTCTTTTGTTCTTCCCTCTCCAGATGATTTCTTTTCTGTGCTCTTTTCTATAAACATGCCTATCTGTCTGCGTTTAAAGATGCTGCACTTCCAGTGCATGCTTGGATTTCTGTGGGCCAGTGCTGCCCACTACAGAAAGCAGTTCCATGTGAGACCCTCAGAGAATTTTGTGGAGACCCACATATGAAAATGCATTTTCTGCTTTTAGCTTAAAGGCAGCAGGGTTTATCTAACCATCAAATTTACAAAGCCATTTTTTWATGTTTGGTGAAACATTTATGTGGTCAGTCAAATGTGTAAGTTCATGAAGCAGTGTAGGAAAGGATCTAATTATCCCAGTTAGTGGCTGGATTCATTCTTCTCCCTTTCTGAGGGGAATAGCATCCACTAAGCTTGAGTTCCCACACTGTGAATAGGAGGGAAGAGGCCTGAAAATTTTGCTCTTTCACAGTATACTCACTACTGACATTCCTCAGGGCTTCCGAATTACAGCCTTCATGTGAAGCTGTTTTGGGAACAAACTTTTTTTTCTCTCTATTCATTTCTGGATAACTCATTTGAAATCGTGTAAAATAATTTTTCCCCAGGCAACAAAAATAAATTCATAYGCTCTCCACTCCCAATATTTTTGTACAATTCAACAACCCTCCCCACTGCTATTGTGTGTTTTATATAATATAAAAACAGTTTGCATTAACATGCCACTGGTAAGCATTATACTTCTTGTAAGTTCTGCATCAATATGAATCAAGGCCTAGCAAAATTCATGACATGTTCAGATTGACAGGCTGTGTTAGGAGATATTAGGCTTTAACTCCCACTGTGCTTGTAGTCCAGCTGAAGCAAGTTTGTGTACTGATATTAAAAATTACCTTCATTTTGCTTAAATGAAAAAGAGGCAGGCAAATCTTGCATGCCATGCTGACGTGTACGCAGAAAGGCTGACGATAAGTCATACAACTTCTGTATTTAAACATGGTCTTAACGGCAAAGCTATTACAAACCCCAGCAACCCTGGACAGCCCTACTGCTCTTCTCTGAATTTAGTCTTTTATATTTCAGCACAGGCCAGATGTAAGAGGGAAGAGCAAAATTTGTACCGCTGCTGTGCGTGATGAATTTGCATAATGTTACAGTACGCTAGACAAAATTATCCATTATTCATTGCAAAGAAATTATCCAGTCATTCAATATATGCCAACAGTCAGAGAAAAAATATCAGTATCAAAATTTCCTTAATCCAAATCACTATTAACTTCATTATGTTCTGTCACATCTTGAAGAAGCTGCATTTAATTTAATGAGCTGTTTCTACCCCCTAAATAAAGAATTTTAGCAGCAGCATAACTGTAAGACAACAGAAGACCCTAAGGCGGTTTCTGAAAGCTCTCATAACCACTTACATTGTACAATACTATTCACTCACTGCCATTCATTGAGCATTTGTTTATGATATCACAGCTTTAAAAGAATTCGTCCTTGGGTTCATGTACAAGACTGTGTTGCTTAATACTTAAATGAGCAATGTTGCTTTAACAGGAATGGAGGTGCAATATTTTATCTTTCACCTACTTATTTGTTCCCTGGTTTTCTAAACATAATGGCTCCATAAATTTGCTGGCCTGGTTTGCTAAGAAGCCACAATGGATTGGCCCTTCTTCGGATCTACATCTGCTGTAAGTGTCCTACACTGATGTTCTGAATTTTCTCTACTTTCAATTTTTCTCCATATTTTTAGACTTTCCCACTTTATCTCACTTAGTTTCCTTATAAATTATTTAGTTTACCTGCAACTAAAAAGCAGTCAGKGTATTTAATCGCTGCTATTGAGCCTTCAAAGCAAGACATATGGTGAAAACCCCAAATGAGTGCCATGAAAGTTCTATTTAGGGATCGATTGCATGGTATCTGGTTGGCTGGCTACTCTTATTAGTCCTTTGGCAATAGCTACACTTTATTCAAGTGATAGAAAGAAATTAAKATCCTGTCTTTCCAGGGACATGCACAGAACACTCCTCATCATGGGTGTCAGCTGCAGTTTTGGTCTCTGACACACGCTGAAGAATTWAGCAACTGATAGGCAGAAGCCAATCTCCACAGACAGAAGGGTTTATGTTCAAATTACACCAATTCATTCAGATAACACTGAAAATACTGGATAGTCAAATAAGTGTGATCTAAAGACATGCAAGCTATAAAAAGGGTCTTTTTCACTCAATKGAAATGGAATCCAAGTAGTAGAGGCAGTGTGGTAATACCTACCACAAGTCATTTGAAGATTCACTTAAGGACCCCTACATTTATCATATTTATAGAGTGTTTACTGAGGGAAATGTTGACTACAAAGTAATAGGTGGTGAGATTTAGGTGCTTAAGTAAAAGCATCTAGTACCATTTTAGATACACCCTCCTGTCTGAGACATTTGCAAAATACTTACAGAAGACATCTGAACAGACACTAAAAATCTCTACTGAAACACCCAGAAATTTACYTCAAAATGTGTAAAATGCAGAGTAATTGGAGGCAGCAAGAAATAAGATAAGCATTTTAAGATGAATAAACAGATGAACAAACAGCTTTGTTAAAGTGTCTTACCTTGCTTCACTGGCTGGGGCATTGTAGGGCCTGACAGATTAAGGCATTTCTGGTTATCAAGTTATGAGCTTGAAATCCTTGAAATTACATAATGGGTACAAAAAAAGGGGAACCCACCTACTTTGTGCTAGAATTCAAATTATCCTTCAGGTTCATAAGCAAACACTTAGAAGTTGCTTATAATAATTCCATTGCTGCTGTGAACAAATAGGTCAGCTGATCACATAAAAAAGTCTATTGATCAWCATCAGACTCACCAAAACCTCCTTTCCAGATGTCAGAACATTTAATTAAAAAACAAATTAGTATGTGTCATTGCCATCATTATCTATATCTGTTCATAGTTAACAATGAGAGACAGCTAATTGTTTCAAAGTGAACAGAGCAAATGCAGGAGAGGCATGAGAAGGATTCACTTGGCTATATGTAATAATATCTTGCAGAAATAACAACTATGCTGAAAGCTAGAATAATGACTCCTAGGAAGTTTAGAGTATAACTTTGGAGCCTGATAAGGAGTGAGTGTGGAACAGAGCAGCTGGAACATTTCACAAGGTAACTGGCATCATGCTGTGGCATAGATGAGGAGGATGGACATTAAATGAAAGCAATTAAATAGCATTGCACTCAAATGTATGACTATTATGCCCACACTGCAGGAGACAGCAGGAGGCAATGAGTCATCCAACATTTAAATCAACACCCCCTTAAAACAAGATGTATTCAGCTCAACGTGGGTACCTCCAATGGACCCCAAAAGTTCTGACAATGCGTGGCATGGGTTACTCACATCTTGCTCTGCCCATAATGCAGCCACCATTTAGTAAACAACTTGATTCAGAGGCATAGAGAGTTTCTGATGAATCATAAAATCTTAGTCCCTGATTTAAGGGGGTTTTGTCACCACTGTAGATTTTCTAGTGCCAATTTTATGTAGAAAAGGGCTTTCAGGGACAAATGATGATAGTGTTGAGGGGTGGTGGGGAGGAAAAAAGGAGAAAGGAGAAATAAATTCAAGGGTCCTGGAAATGGACAGTGGAAGTGCTCTGGCAGCAGCATGTATGTTTTCTACACTTTGGCTTTGCTTTTTTAAAAGAAGTGAATATTAAGCAGTTATTAATCAATTTGTTAAAAACCTGGCAGAATAAATGTGTCAACAAAACTCCTTTCTTAATCATGTTCTATTAAAACACTTTGAAGGATTTCTATGGAAACAGTAGGCTGTTACAATGGGAAATACCCAGCATAGCTGAAAATGTCAGTCTTCCTTTCAGCAGTGGACTGGCCATAGAGATTCAGTGCAGCAAAACTGATATCGTTTGGAAGAAAAGCCTCAAGTAAGGGCAGTACAGCAATGTAGGGATGCTTCAAATCCAAGACAAAGAAAGTGACTGCCTTGCTGAATAACAATAACACCACGCTAGCAATAAAATATTTAATTACACTGCCTTTTATTTTGGAAGAGTGGATATGGATTTATCAGGATACAGCATCTATCACAATATACCAGAATAGTTCTTGCTTCTAATATTTTTTGCACTTGGAGATAACTTCTAGTGACAGAATAAGAGGGGTAGCTCAGAGATTGCCTCTTTTATTTGTTTGTCTTATAACTGATGGCACTCTACACCACTCACAATCAGCAGTACTGCCTCTGCCTTATCTACTGCCTGCCCCTGCCTTTTCTTGACCATCACACTTTCAATGTCATGTTTAACTCTTCCATGTGCCTTTCCCAGTGCCCAGAGYAGAAGTATTTACATGGATTTTAAAAGAAAACCTTAAAACCACAATGTATTCTTTAAAAGAGTGTAAACCAAGAAAGAGCTGCTCTTGCTCTTTTCTAAAGGCCCTGAGTTATGCATACACCCCTTCTCACACTCTTCCCACACACAGATCCTGTGACTGTAAAGCTTCTTCCTAAAGCATGAAATATTGTGAAGGCTCACTTTAAATCTCAGGCTGTTAATCTCACCAAAATCTCTAAATCTCTAAACCATATGAAAATTAGCCCTCTTTCTGTACTCCACTTGTTTAGCAAATGATGTGAAGAGCATATTGGTCTTTATTACCAACATGCACTTCAGTAACTAGCAACAAAGCAGGTCCCAAAATGCTTACAAAAATGAAGACTTTTTTTTGCTATAATTTACAAAAGGATGCAAGGAAGCACAGAGATAACCTAAATATACCTTTTATAACTGCTTCTTAAATTCTGCCTCTGAAATTCTGGATGGCCACCTCTTTCTTCTTTTGTACAAAAAATGGTGTCAAAAGATTCTCTTGGTGGCAAGCTGCAATTTGCATAAATGAAGCACAGATTCATTGGTGATATATGAAGTAGAGGCTATAGGTCCTGGCTACCATGATGCTGCTGTGTTAGAATGGTATCACTGTCTCCTTTAGTCATCAAACATATGAACTACTGTCAAAAATTCACTGCTTCTTCCCATGTCTCCTATTTCCCAAAAATAAAATATTTTTCACATACAAACAATGAAATCTGAAGGGCAATCACATAACTTGAATGAAATGTTGCCTGTTGCTTCTGACTGTTATTTGTTGACAAGTCCATTTATTTAAGTGTGCCAAAATAACAAGTTGGAATCTAAGATAAGCATTCCAGAACACATTATTAAGGAATGCTGTGGGCAGCATTGTATTTCATGCCTTGTGTTGCCCGTTGTATCAGTAATGAGTTCATAACTAAATACATTTTTGGGCACTTGCCAAACTAATGTGATTGTGAAAGACTGAGGACCGCAAGAATGATGGCCTGATACTACAGAGCCCAGCAAAGCAGAAGGTCTTTGCTAGACCAATAGAGGATTTCTCAGTAATCATCTGTAAATTATGCAATTACAGCTGATTAGCGTCAAACTCAAGTGGACACAGGGATTGAATCAACGCCATACAATCACACTGTGCACAATAAAAAAGTGCTCCATTACATTGAAATAGGACTTACAAAGATGACATATCTACTCCAAAAGTAACTATTTTTGAGTGACACTTTGTTTCTTTCTTGCAGTCTCATCTCTCAATCACCTCACACAAAGATTAAAATAACAAAAAGCTTGGAATTCATACCCTATTTTGTAAAAAACTTCCAATTCTCAGATGCTTACTAGGAGACAGAACATCCTGATCTTATAGCAACCAACAAAAAATAAATCTCACGACTACCAGCTCCTTGAGAAGTTTTTGGGAAATCTACCTMTAGCTGCAATTGGGACCACTGGTTTAATTTTCAAAAACAGCTAGTGCCTTATGCTTGATTTGAAGAGGATGGAAAATTCCTAAGGGACAGTACCTTCCAAAAGCCCTGCTTCTTCGAGAATGCTTTGAACTGTGTATCCCAAATATGACCCATCTTTATATAACTAGTCTCTTTTTAAAACAGCCTGCTTTCTGGCTGCCAATTACAACACTGAGATTTTTTAGTCAGAACTGAATCTTAAGATTTGTACAATCAGGCAGTAAATAAAAAGTTAATAGCAGGCAGGGAGTTTCTTTTATAACAAGTTAAGTAATTTGAACCATGGCTAAATTAGGAAATACAGCAAAGATGCAGTTTGAGGTATTAAAAAAAATTCACTGCATAAAATAATTCATATCATACAAGTACGGAAAATCATAAATACTTGTGCCAAAAAGGAAAGAAGAAAAAAAATCAGCATTTTACCATTTCTAGAAATGACAGGAAGTTCTGAAAGGTTCAGATGGAGAAACAAATTTCTGCAGCAAATTGTACACCAGACTTTTGACTTTCTACATATTACTCTATCAGTCCAGCCATCACGGGTGAATAACTTCTCATCAGTACGAGATTCAGGTTCACAACTGACAGTAACTACCTCACTTCCAGAATGAAAAATCATTAACTTAAATATAACAGCACAGTGAAAATTTGTTTTGGGTGAAAATGTCTTCACTTTATTGTAGGTTGAAGAATAAAAAGATACAAAATAACAAAGTAGTAACAGAATATGTTGTGAAGACTTCTGTCTGTAAGGAATGAGTTTGAATCAATTTTAACCATCAAAAATAATAGCCAGGGTGCAATTACTGGCTGGCAATTCTTCCTAAGATGACATAGGAGCCACTCCTGACATCACAAGATTAACGGTGCTAAATGCTATTTTGTTTTTTCTTTTCTTGTGATATTACCAGAAAGGGGAGGGTATCAGTAAATCACAGTGGATGTGCTATCTCTTGTATTTTTACTCATTGAGAAGCACTGGTATATCAACATGGTGCAAATGACCTGCTTACAGGTTTATGTTATTTTCCCGAAACATTGTATTGACTGGTTTCCTAAACCTTACACCAGCTGCTTTTAAAATGTCATCTTAGCATGTGTGTTTCATTCACAAACTCAAAAACATGGTATCTTTCAAAAAAATTTAATCCTGATGAACTGATCTGGTTTGAATTCTACTGGTTTTTTTTTTGTTGACAGAAAAATACATGCCTCTCAGATGGAACTACTGAGTCAACGTATTTGATTGTGTTAACAGCCTTCATATGGATAAAGGAAAATTAATTAAAATAAATATATCTGTGCACAAAAACTAAACCAGCAGCTGACTATATCAGGGGAAAAAAAATCCCTCTTTGAACAGCTTAGGACCCATGTAAATTTTAGAGGTAATTTAAAGTCATTCTGGTACAGCTGAACTTATGAAACCTGCATCCTTCCATATGTGTCCCTTTTGTCTCCTGAAAAATTTCCATTCACATTAACCCACTTCCCTCCCTTTTTGCCACCAACACCTTAGATGGTGTCTCTTATCCACCAGATCTGGAGCACATGTCACTTATCCAGAGAGCAAGTAGGGTCTGAAAGCCTTGTCAGAGGTCACAATCCTTATTTTTCCTGCTTCATCATCATTGCGCCTTCCTTCAGGGCTCACTACCAAGCTCAGCTGATCACCCCCAGAAATCTGCACAGACAGACCCATCATTGAGATGTCTATTTGCCTGCCAAACATGGCTGGACACAACCATGAGTTAAATGACCAGAACTGTGGTGGGAAGAGTGAAGGATGGGGAAGAGCAGAAAGCAAAGGGATCTAAAGACTGACAGGTACAGACAGACCAGTTACTTAATTCTTGTCACCTTACAAGGATAAGGAAATTAAAACAAAAATTAGATATCTAAACAGTGAGGGAATGTATCAGAAGAGGCTATAATACATGGTCACAGTCTTAAGGGTACCCAGCTGTAACACAGCAGAGATGAACACATTTATTAAACCTTTGTCTCTCACTAAAAAAAAAATAAAAATTGAGAGTGAATAAAAGTTAATTTCTTTCTATCCAGTTCAATAAAAGGGTATCATCTATAACCACACAAGTTAACTTCCCATGAATTTGTTTTAACTTGCTAATAAAGCATTTCTATATTACTTGAGAGCAAGACTGGACTTCTTCCCTGTATTGCTCAAAACCTGTTCCAGATACAGTCTGAGGTAGGGAATATTAATCAAGGTGTGATTGACTGATTGTATTTGGTAAAGAATTTAATTGGAGGTCAACATGGAACTGGGATAAGATCTGAAGTCTCACATCTGAAGTCTTGCAATTATTCCAAAGCTTTTTGCACATACATAAGTGAATTTTTTTATGGCTGCTTTACTTTGAGAAGTGTCTCTTTCATCAGTCAAAGACACTGTACAGGAATCAATTAAAATTCAGTGCATTATTGACTGGAAATGAAATTCTGGAATATAAGCCCCTCCAGACTCTCTTAAAAAATCTGGGACCCGTTCTCTATTAATCTATTAAGTTCATGTCAGGCTCTTCTTCCTTAGTAAACATCCTCAGTGGAATGCTTAGTAACCCAATAAAAAAGAATAATTCCAGCCTGCTTGCATGAGCATTGGAGAGCAATGAGTATGAGAATGTTGGAATGAAAAAACTGAGAATATGAAGTAAGAGTATGATTGGAGTGGCTATGCAAAAGTACCAAAGTCCAATTTACCAGATGGTGTCAGATTAGAAAAAGGAGGGAAGAACATGGAAAAACATTCCCCAGTGGGACTTTCCTGAAGATCTCATGCTGATAAGAAGAAGAAAATTGCAAAATTCCAGAAGGTCAGTGTACAATTCATACTGTTTCTGCCAATAGAAATGCGMGCATGCATCCAGGGGCAGGACATTTACACTTAGAGCAGGTGCTAACACCAGTATTTTCAGTACCGTCTTCCTCCTCATTAGACAGGTGATGTGAAAGCTAAAAAAGGCCAAATCAAACAAAASCAAAACAACACCACATTTAAAAGCCTGATTGATACAAACAGTAAATTCTCTTTAAAAAGAAAAAAACAAAAACAAAAACAACTTTTTAAAAAATTTCTTTTGTTTTCTTCACAGCTAATGGCATACAATTTACGCATATAAGCTACTGCTCCTATAAGGACCATTTATAATTTTACTACAATTTTAATTKAAATAAATAAATAACCAAACCTTTTAAACTGTAATTCAGGGAGGGAGGTACTTGTCTTAATGGCATTCAAGTGTTTTAGCCGACACTGACTGGTTTTATAGCACTGGCCCATCTGTTAGAGATAATAATGCTAGGCAAAGACCTTGGGAGGCAAACCATACATGCATTTGGTTTTTAAGATTCACTGTTGTGTTGGCTTCTGTGTGATTTTTGTAAAACACAGGGATGAAAGGTTCAGTGTTTACAAAATCCAMTTCCAGGATATTGGGCTTGATTTTCTCACTGTTATTTCTGTGATGCTTCTTGTACTCAGGCATTTGCCCTTTGATTCAGTAGTCTTGAAAATGTGTTTGTTGCTCAGCTTCCCAGCTTATTTTCTCAAGTTGAATTCAGCATGGTGTAGATGTGTTATTGAAGAGATTGCTCAATGTGCACAGAACCGGCTGTCAAGGCATGATGCTACCATAGCCCTGAGCTGGCTTACCTGTGTGTTGGACACCGGAGAACATGGCAAGAGAGATTGCCACTGCCTCAGTGACAGCCTGTAGGGAAACAGGAGAAATGTTGTGAGTCACTGGAACCTATTTCACTGTCTATATTAATGGCTTATTTGGGGTTAGCAGGATGAGCCTGCTGAGCTACAAAAGAGAAGGTCCCAGGCTTTGCACCAGATTGCTTGACCCTGCCTTGCTGCAGGGAATGCAGAGCTTGGAGATGCATGGGATAGGAGACAGGGCAGTCTAGACCTTTTAATAATCATCCATTTTCTTGCCAAAGAATTATTCAAAGTTTATGGGGCATCATATGTATTTGAAGCAAAAATATTTCACACTCTGCATATTTACTTGGTTCTTTCTATTCAACTTTATGCAAGTAATTTCGGGGTTTTTTTCCAAGGGACTATTAAATGGCCTCTTCAGTTTTCTAATTTACAGGCTTTTCATTTTACTTCAGAGTTATTTCCTTCAGGGAGCTACTGTAAGCTTTATCTAATAATGGTTGTTATAACTTTATGTTTCTTAAAATATAGATCCTACAAAAAAAAGAACTTTCTCAAAAATGATAGCAGAAATCAATAGCACAGCTCATGCTTCCCAACAGTGATTTCTCAGACAGTTATTACTAGGATTATATTTTCTAAGCCTCTGGCTGCAGGTGATTACTTTCATTTTTGTTTTAAAGGGTAAGAAGTTCAGTCATTGTAAAAATAAAGGGAGAGGAAGTATAGGGAAAGTGGAAAATTCTACCTTAGAAAAAAATAAAAAGCTCTTTTCCATTTTAGAACAGCAAGACTTTCTAGAAGTGGCTAGAAAGTAGAAACCTGGGGTGAAAGCAGTCCCCCGAAAGAGAATCTCATTTTAYTTTGATTTTGTCTAATTGCAACACTTTGAAAACACAGTTTTGTGCTTTTGCAGTAAAATAGCTGTGACTTAGACCTTCTTTCAGGAAAATTCCAGGTCAAGAAAAACTCTGTGCAAGCACATATGCATTTTTAGCTTAGCAGCTTTGGGAGGAAATTAGTAAGGATACATGGTAAAGGAGGCAGGAATTGGTCATTAGTTATCTAYAAATATGGGGCCTTGGGAACACCTCTTTTGTACTCCATGATGGCTTGATTCCAGTTCCCTACATTGCTATTTCCCCATTCCTGAGAGGGACAACTTGTTTTGATGCCATGTGCAATTAAAACTGATATCTTCAAGGCTTCATTAACACACACCAAACTTAGAAACAGCAGGGGCTTAAGTAATTTTTAAATTTCTGTGAGTATGTTGTACAGAGCTAAAAGTGAAGCCTGTCTGAATCTGCATCTCAAAGTTTATCAGCAGGTTTTTAACTTCCTTAAAATTTCTCAGGAAATCTCACAAAAGATCTTTCCTAARCTTTATGAAATACAAGTCTGAAAGTTTTTCTGTGTGGGAATGTGCTTATGGATTTCACATTAAGGCAAACCAGAAAGCTCTCAACTCTACRGGGATTAATAACCCCACAAAATAATAGACTATCATGTGTATATTATTTACATGACATAGTACTTTCCACTGAGACTTCCATCACAGGAAGAAAACAGAACAAGTGCAAGTGAAATATTATAGGAAAGAACACATGGCAACTGAAGAGTAATAATTCCTAAAGCAAGAAAGATGAAAGTTATTAATCAAAATTGTTATCTTTTCCTTCTTTCCCACTCACTTCAAAATACACAAATTGATAAACTAATAGCATGTCAGCATAGAAAAGAGGTTTTCAAATTTTATCACCTAATAGGATGTAGAAATGGATTCCGAATAAAGTTTAAAAGGCTTAAGCAAATGTGAGTTTCTCCAATTTACAGATTCTTCCAGCCTTTCCACATGTGGAAATTCACTTGGAAAGTTCCAGAGATATAATTTTCACCCTCCTACACGTCACCTCTCATACGGTTTACAGTTTGCAAGAACGTGAGGAACTAAAACATAACCTGACATCGGCAACTGCAGATAGCCCAAAGCAGACCACATCTATTTACTTTTGGAATTGAAGAAACCCATGCCCACTCACCCTACTCCCATGAGACAGAGTATACAGATGAGAAAAATGAAATACGAAAAATGAGTTCACAACCTCAACTGGGCTGGCCAGTGCAGCAGAGAAAAAGTGCTAGGATTGAATTTTGGCACTGATTTGCTCACTACTGTGTTACAAACTCTTAAAGCAGTCCAAGGAGAAGACAGGGACTAGTCTCTGCTTAGTTTTTCTAGAACAGTAATAACATGAATGATGAAAGCCAATAAATAAATTTTTCTTCAGGTCTTTTGTTCATGTAAGCTTTTTGTTCTTCAAATGCTAATTTTTCTATTTCAAATCCTACCAGTTTATCATCTGCTTGCTACCACTCATATACATCTCAAGCATCCATCCAACTCAAGAAATGCTAGTTTCAGAGTTTTTGGAAGATGGACTGACCATATTTGGTTTTGATTACTGGTCTTTGAACTTATTTTGTTTAAGTGCGGTCATTTTCTGAATATATCACTCCCTAACTATGTCACGGTAGGGTTTCATGTTTACTGTTTCTCAATGACTTCCAGATCAAATTTGCTTGGTTTGAAACCAAAAGGATGGTACTAGTGCTTGGTTTTGGGCTGGGGTTTGTTTTGGTTTGCTTCTTTTTAGGCATGTGAGGGGGAATGGAAACAGAAGCAAGGTTAATCAGTGTTAYGCTGTCAGCCATGTCTCTGAAAGTTAGGTTGTCTTATGCACACTTTACCTCTTTACTGCAAAAGATTTTGACACTGGGATTTCACTAAGGAATCCATTTGTGATATGTGAGAAAGCATTCCATAGTTTGCTCCCCATAGACCTGCAGGCACTCCACAGGCAAAGAGATTGAAATGTAATGACAAACTTACTCTCACAAGTCAAGCATGCATATGAAAGTGGTAACACACATAGGGAACGGATCTGTTGACTAAAAACATGCCATTTTCACAGTCACTTTTCTGACTGTAACCACACTTCAAACTCCAAAGTTATGTCTTTCTCTGCTGTGGCACAGCAAATGTGAAGCATTTAAAGCCTTTTAACAGGACTCAATCTGCAGCTGAATGACAAAACYCTGACAAAATAATCCTTAAAATAGTATCCTTGGTATTTTTAATGTTCTGTAACAGGGTCAAAAATCTTGATAAATCAAAATTCTCACACTGAAAAAACCAAAACAACACTGAGTCATGACTCATCAAATGGTAAGCAAGGCAGATGTCTCCATGTAGTCTGTTTTGAACATTAAAAGTTTTAAAGATGCAATTTAAAAAATACCTCAGCTTCCCAGCTGTATTTGCCCACCACAATATAGTGGAGGAAGAGAAAACATACAGGGTTTGGTTTCTGGAAAAATCTCAGCTGCCTTCCTGCTGATATGCATGTTTCTTCAGTCTTCAGTTCAGGGTGGGCTCTACCTCCCCTCAAAAGTGTCATGTATTATYCCTCTCTTATGAAGTGAGGTAGTGGAACATGAGATACCTCAGAAGAAGGCAGCATCTTGCTAAAGCAAATATGCTCAAAACAGGCTTTTGCAGGAGAACGAAATTAGCAAATGAGAAAAAAGTTCCTCTATCTGCTAAAAGACAAGAGATTGTTTTAAGGGCTCACCAATTATTTTTCTTGACCTAGCAGAATACCACTGGCACTGCAAACATCATGTGTTATTCTGCCTATAACAGCTACTCTTTTTTAAAGGTAATAGTCCCAGATTCCCATTTTACAACACACCCTGGGGACGTGAAACAAATCAAACTATCCATATTTTGCAATAGTTTCTTGGCATGATGCATGTGGTAATTAAAAATTTTTACTGGAAATTGCTGCCACAATTTGCAGGCGTCCTTAATCCAGCTATGCTATCTGCAGCACCTCCAGGCACTTGTCTTGTTCTCATAATACAAAATCATAATACCATGGCAGGACTTGAGGGGATGTCTGGTGATGATGAGAACTTAGAAAGGAATGCTGGTATGAAAACATGCCTGGTGTTTGGTGCTTTCTTTTTTCTTTTTGCYTTTTTTTTTTTTTTCCTGTTGTTTATTTATCTAACCATTCTTTTACCAGGAAATATCACATGAACAAATGAAGTCTTCTATTGTGAAGGCATCCCAGACAAGTAACACTAAATAATTTTAACACAAAATTAATTAAAGAAAAAACATTTAAACACTGTAATTCTAAATATGGGTTTGAGCTATCTACATGCCAAACTGCAGCAATTGCTATGCAATAAATCACTGTGAGATATATACCAATGAAGTAAAAACCTGATTTTTGCCAGGACAAGTGCAAAGCTCTCTTAAATATTTTGAAACTGCAGTCTTGAAATGATCCATTATCAACAGACAGCTGCATGAATGTTCTTTGGTTTGTTCTGTTTTTAATGAAATTTAGCCCTCCACTGCTGTACTTGGAGTTGGTAACTACCATTTGTTTTGTTCTGACTTAAACAACCCAACATGTTACTTTCTAGTTTTTGAATTCTCATCCTGTTCCATTGCCAAATTTTCTCTTCCTCCTAGTACTCACGTCAAACCTTTCAATGGGAAAAGTGCACAATATCCTCCTGAACTAATTCTGTATATCAGTTTTATGAAGAATGAAAAATCCAAATGTCATATACTCTCCTATGAATACAAAACTAAATGTGTTTCTTGTGTTTCTTTTGTACTGGATACAAAATGTTTTAGCCCATTCATAGGAGAAATGTCACCACACCATAATATCTGGACTTGGAGTATTCAACATTTTTTAAAAAATGTAATATCATTCTGGAGAGGTGCTTTGGAATGCAGGGAGGTGGGCTGTAGGGGAGTGTAGAGGGGGAGAGAACACAATACTTTAAGTTAYCTACATCTGCTTTTCCATCTTATTGCTCTTCTGCATATGAGTGGCACAGTTCTCCACATTGGTTTGCTGCCCATCAAAGTGTGCTGAAGTACAACATAGCAAGTCACCCTCCACCTCACACCTTCCCTTCTGGTGGACTGCAGTTTCAGACAGCTCCAATCTCTACTGAGAAACACACTTCAGCTGTTGTCTAATATTAATGCTTATCCATCTGGTGATGCACATTGTGTCTATATTTCACCTCTATGGAATAAGAACACAATCCCAAATTCACCAAAGAGTAACCTGTGTGACAACAGCCTCAGCTCATCTTCCAGATTCTCACAGATCTGCCCTACATGGTCTCTCTGGCCAGCTCTCTAAGGTGGCACTGGTTATGCCAGGATCCCCATTCCCTGTAGCAAGACTGCAGCTGCTCTTTGCCAGCCTTGGAGGAATCTGGAGCAGGTCCGGGAAGCAGTAGCCACTGACCTCCTGCATCTGCAGGTAGGATGGCTGTGAATTCACAAGCATGCCTGGCCCCATGATGCCAGCTTGTTTGTGCCTGGGCTGTCTTTGAAGCCTACAGCCAAGTTACACAAGGGATCACCTTTCCCCCTATATTTCCCAGGGCTGCCTCAGGGCTACTGCTGTTTCGCTGGGTTTCATCTCCCAGAGCAGGCAAGGATGCTTACCAGAAGATCCCCAACCCCTCCAAAATGCTTCACCTCACACTGGACTGGAACACAGGCTCCACATAAGCCTCGGATGCTGATCAATGTGGACCTGTTTGCAGAAGCTTTTACAAGAAGGACAGTAGAGGTTGGGGAACTAAACAGTTAATAAYAGTAGCCTTTGCTCAAGATTATTTAATGTTTATGTGCTTTAAAACTTCATCAACATGCATTCCACAAAATTAAATTTCTTATATTATTCATGTGCTGTATCTGTTCTATCTTATTTGAAGCAACAGATTAAACATAAAGCAAGTGGCAGGCAATTTAACCTTCCTCAGCAGACAAATACTGTTTATCTTATCATGTAAATTATGAAAATAGACCTAGAGAATTTGGCACAGGAACCTTAACACACAATAGGATAAATAAACCTTTAGGAGAAAATACCGAGCAGTCTATCATTAAGGGTGAAGGGCTGGATGACTTGCATTTGAACTACCAATGCCCATACTGAGACTGACTACCTGAAGATTTATAATAATTTATTGCAGTCTTGCTCTGATGTTAATTGGCAAAATACAGAAACCTAAAAGCCTGAAATTTCCTGAAATACCGATTCTATTTTTTTTTTAAATTTTGGCACTTGACATCTCTTTATCTGAATAAAGGATGTGTGAATTAATTCATCATGTGGGTTTTTCAAACCCTGTGACACTACTAGATAGAATAAAGTATCTAGTTTCTAATTGCAATCAGGAGAACATACAAAGAATGGGATCATTAAGACATCATGGAAAGAAAGAAAGATAATTTAGAATATGATCAGAGTTCAGTGGTTAGCCTATAAAAGGAATATAGGCTAGAAGGAAAGAGTAAGAACAAGTTCTGTGAGAGCAGAACTCAAAAGAGATTTGTACCATCCACTTGTGACTGAGTCAGCATATGATCCTTGATTAAATTCTTAAAGTGATACTGACAACACTATACTTCTTCCACATACTGCTATTATGACAGGCAGTCCTGGCATAAACCATGATTATGAGGCCCACCCTCAACCCTAACCTGTCTTAAACAAAGTTACAGTACACCTTGCAGGCACTTGACACAGATTCTCCACCTTATTTTCAAAATCTGCTGTCTGAACATGTGCAGCCTTATGAAAGAGAATCTTCAAGCTTGTCAGCCACTAAGGCAACACCAAATTTTGTGATTCTGTGGATGAAGAAAAAATCAGAGCCAAAATATCTCAAGGCACCAACTAGGATATATCAGTATCTAGGGACATACAGCTACCCCAGATCAATGGCAGGGACAGACCTGTGTCTTTCATTAAGGACAGGGAGCARCCCATTATCACTGTGAGTTTGCTGCCTTCACAAGCCTGCTTTCCTTAAACTAGAGCCTACCTTGCTTGAGCCTGAAAGGAGTCCTGCCACAGAGCTGCTCTTTCTAAGAAGTATTGGCAATTGAAATATTATTAAAAAAAAAAAAAAAAAAAAAAAAAAAAAAAAAAAAAAAGAAAAAAAAAAGAAAAAAAAAGAAAAACAACTCCATAATTATTCTGAAATCTTCTAATATAAAAAATCTTCTATAGCCAAAATCTGAGCGGGGAAAAGAGGAAAGACATGCCTACCAGGCAGGATCCATGCTCAGCAAATGAAGGTCAACCCTAAGCTTTAGTAAATGCAATTATGGTCCCTGCTACTGCCRTGAGAAACCTACAGAAGGACAGCTCGATCTTGCAGGATTCCTGCAGCAGCCTGCATGCAACAAGCAGCTCTTGGCTGGTCCAACAGGTAAAACACACCCTCTGAATAGTCAGAGCACACTGACCACCCGAGGTGGCCAAGCTGCCCTAATCCCGAGGTGGCCAAGCTGCCCTAATGTTATCTGCTGGTACACCACAATGGGCATGTAGAAATTTGAAACTACAGATGGCTAACTTTGCTTCCTGACAGACATTTATTTTGCAATGCAATATGAAAACAGGTCTTCGCATTGCAAATGTCCTATTTCATGAATCTGAGAAAATAAAAGCAGGTTTTTTTACTTTTTACTTTTTTTTTTTTTTTTTTTTTTTTTTTTTTTTTTTTTTTTTTTTTTTTTTTTTTTTTTTTATGATGGTCAAATCACATTACCTTAGAGTAGCAATAGGACAGCAGAGGTCAAAGCAGTAAGGCTTTTSAAAAGTGGGTTTTTAATTGTCTCAAGTTGATCCATGCTAAGCTTCAAAGGTGGACAAGGGTATGATGGACTTTTCTCAAGGTTTCATATTAGTCTTCAAGAAATAAAGACAGGCTGCTGAGTGGAAAGCTTCTTGTGGTATCTATATATATATATATATATATATATATATATATATATATATATATATGCCTTATAAAATGCAAAAATGGGAAATTGAATTGTCCATAGTTAACATAGTCGCACTACTCCAGGGTTTTGATGTGGTACTGACTTAGAGGAAACCATTGCCATAAACTCATTTGACAGATGACTAAACGAAGAGAAGATTGTCATCATTTCATTTGATGGTGGTAATTGAAGGTTTTGGAAAATAAAATGAAAGACAATGCTCCCTTGCAGTTTGGAGGCTAAAGAAAAGCATATATAGTTTTAAAACATATTACTTAAAATGTAATGTAAAGGCTTACTTACTAAGCCTTTATATCATGTGTAATTTATGTAGATATACAGAACTGTGGATTTTAGTAGAGCAAATGGTTTGGCAGAGAATTCTTCAAATATAATAAAGCAAAAGAAAACAAAATGGACACCATGTGCAAAATACACACTCCATGCCAACTTAACTCTTTGGAACTGTACCCTCCTCCAGCAATCAACCTTTATTTTGAAAGGGCCAGTAAGCAGGTAATTATTTTATACTGCAGCTGACACAAGCACATCCAATACAGTCCACTGATGGAGCCATWTAAAAAAAGATTCCACATGCTTAGGGGCAGGGGTGGTATTTGAAATGAAAAAGTAGCTTGTAGCTACTTGTTTGTAGCTACATAGCTTGTAAATAATCATTAGATACATTTCTTTTATAAAAAGGAGAGACATTTTTGTTTTTATTTCTTTGCTCTGATCCCATTTTACTACTGTTGTCTTTGAAACTCTACAGACACTGCATTTCTGTTACTGACTGGACATTTTTGAAATAGTACCACTATCAGGTAGATCAGATTGTTGGCAAAAGCTTTAGCACTGAAGAGACTTAACAAATAAATTTCATCACACTCACCCTGTACTAAACAGCAACTTTGTGTCGATAATCTCATGGGAATGGAAGTTGAGAAAGAGCTATTTCAAGGCCTCCAATAACTTAATCTCTGTTCAGTTCATAATGCAAAGTCATTTCTGTTTCCTTTGCTCACAGTACTAAAGAGTTTTTGGGATACTGTAGTCCTTATAAGATGGGGTGGGCAATGTGGGGGGTAGGAACTTGCTGGAGGGAGAGGAGATCCCACTCAAATTATGTTCCATAAAAAAATAAAAAATAGAAAAATGAATAAAAGGCTAAGTTTTTCATCTTGGAAATTCTCAGCCTCAGTTACATAAGTGCAAAAAGTAACTTTTATTTGAAGAACACTCACTTCTTTGTTAAGAAAACTTAAGGCACCACCCACCAGACATGAAGGCTCCTATGTTATCAGCAAACTATTTCTTGGGTATATGTTCACCCTTTCCATGCAGCTTGCTTGTTTTTTCAACTGGACTCAACTCAACCCAAAAAAGAAAAAAAAAAAAAAAAAAAAAAAAAAAAAAAAAAAAAAAAGAAAAACAAAAGAGAAAAAAAGGAGGCAATGCAAACAAATTCTGTAACAGTGTTGCATGATCTGCATTTTGCTGCAACAATTACTATATTGATGTAATGGAAATTTCCTAGGTGTCCAGTTTTGCAGAAACAAAATTGGAAAAATGCCAAGGGGAMCCCACTTGCAGCCTTTCCACGGGCTATGCACAGTGCTGCTGTCTGCAATCATCTGACAGCAGTCCCTGGGAGGCAGAGACAACCTGCACAGCTGAGCAAAATAACTTGGGTGGAAGAACATGAACCCCCATTCCCCTGTTAAGGGTTAACCCAACCCCTTTACCCACAAATAACACCAGTTATGCTGCAAATTCAGTATTGCAAGCTTGAGTTCTATGGAATAGGCTTTAATGATTATGCTGTCTGTCCATCTGCCTCTTCTCCCAGTTTTGAACCTTTATGCTAGTCTGAGCTATATTTTGACAAAATTGGGATATGGTAGGATTTGAAAAATATCAGATTCCCTTATATGTCTGGAACACTAAATGTGGAAGGAGARCGGGACAGGAGTCTGGTCATGCCTGCACAACTAGAACACCCACAGCAGCTCCCAGAAGCTATTTCCTTCATGCCCGAAGCATCCTGCACCTTCCAATGCCTTGCACCCCACTGGGAAACACTCAAGCATGCCAAAGAGATAGGGGTAGGACATGGTAATGGGTATACAAGGGTCATCTGCAAGGGGTGTGAAAAGAATATTGGATACACTGTGGCAGAGCCTCCACAGGAGTACAGGACAAGAGAGACAGGCTTTTGCTGCGGACATGGCTTCCTTAGTACYACAGTTTACAGAACAAACTGCCTTCATCGTGGATTCCCCTTCTTYCCCAAGAAACATTTTTGTAAGAACAACAGGAATGGTGAGGAAGGAAGATTATACAACATCCAAAATCAATAGCAGACATCCCATGCAAGAAAGTATTCTTTTCTATAATCCTAAGGGTCACCTCAAATAATAAACCAGACAGTGACATGGCAAAAACTTCAGTCTTAAGSAACAGATATACATGGCTCTGTAATAACACCACATGTAGCAGGATGAAGCAGTTTTCCCTACCCAGCATGGCTGTACAACGTTTGACAGAAGCTGCAATGCTCAGGGGTCTTCTGGCGCTGCAGCCCCACACTCGTGGATTTCTGTCTCCACAGCATTGTCTAGCAGCATTACCCAGGGCTTGCAATAAACTCCCCTCTATACTCCTGCACATTAATCTTATTGTTTTCCAGAAAAGCAAGGCAGAAGCCCAGCATACACTGGCAGCAGGACACTACAGTCTGCTCAACACTCTCAGATTCATTCTGTTGGAGTGGCAGAGCAAAACCTCTGCAGAGGGGTCAGGCCTCAGATGTCAGGGAGCTGTGCAGACCTTGGTGGGCTCACAGCTACGGAATGGAATAAAGAGCAATATTAATATAAAAAACCGGTGGTGCACAGCTTTTTCAGTTGTGCTGGTTTGCTTTTGAAGGGGAAGGGTAGTATCGAGAGARATGCAGATAACCTTTGCCTCCCTGCTACTCTGACTAAATCTTTCCTGATTTCTGACTTCTTTTAAAATGCAATGCACCTTTTCATGAAACTGTTCTTGGAAATCAGCTATTCAAAATGTTACTGTGTATGTCAAGATACAGCACAGCATACAGGCCATGCCAGTTTCTATGGGACTGGAAGGAGAGATGAAATAGTCTTTGGAGAGAGGAAGCTTTTATTAACGAGGGGTTTAGTTTCACAGGTCTAACTAACAGCAGCCAGTCATGGCTTTGCTACTTCATCAATCCAGAGTTTCAAATATACCTTTGCATTTTACCAAGTTTTATCCTTGAGAAAGTCGGCTGTCCATAACTAATATATCCAGACATTTAAACAGATACCCAGTCCAAATGTGAAAAAACCCCCAAATGGCTGTTGTGATAGAATAAATGTTTTTTCTCTGTAGCTACTCTTTGCAGTTTCACTAAGATCACTACCCTGGTAAGGCGTCCAGCAGKCAATAAACAGAGACCAGCATTTAAGAGAGCCTGCAAATGCCAAGTTAGCTTCACTTGAACATTTAATGAAAGAAGAGCCCAGGCATCCTGTCATGGTAAAGTAAACTAGCAAACA
>NW_026623377.1:540511-571468 GCF_030028575.1 Malurus melanocephalus
ATTTCTCTTCTGTAAGCCTTCTACACCCTCTGCAATGCCTTTGCATTTCAGGGCCTTTTAAGCTGGACTTGTCAGGCTAGAAAGACCCCTACACAGTCAATAAAATATTCTCTCATAAGACCCTGGGGCATGATAAGGCCTCAAATCTAAAGTTTTCAAGAAACAGTGACAACAAAAGACCAAATAAGCAAAACCACCGAAGATTGAGATCAGAGGATGATCTGTGAGGCAAAATTACAATGATTAATATTTTTTAAGTATCAGTGAAAACATTCAATTGCAAGAATGATTTTCATACTTGTTTTCAAGCACACTCCCCCCAAGAGATCTCTTTTTCCTTCATTTTGTACAGCTCAAGACAAGGGTTTGCCCCTCAGCTGTTTAAACTTTCACTCAGTCTTCAGTAAAATGACAGCAAACAATTGTCATTTGGTATCTGTAAGAGATAATGCAGGTGGAAAGAGGCATACTGAAATCCAATATCTCTATGTAAAAAGCTACTGTACTATCAATACCAGATAACTTCCTTTTCTTTGCAAGAAACCTGACCTTGTAAATATGCTTAAGGAATACCTATCTATATTGCCTCCCATAAGACAGAAKATTTCTGGAAAGTAAATACCTGACCCAACTTTGCAATGGTACCTTAAGAAAGTTTTTCTCTGGATCTCAGTATGAAATGTGTGAGGTTGCAAGACAATTATAATGGGTCCTGCTCTGAAGTGCTGGCCATAAAGGGGCATTAAGGTCAATACAGCATATTCACACTGAAGGAAATAATTTGAAAAAAAAATCATCTCTCCTTAACTTTTTCAGCACATCACATGATCAAGCATTCAATTTGTCTTTTCACTTTGGAAATATATTCTCATCAGAACTGCACTATAGATTCTATWCTTTTGAGGTGCATGTATTATTTACAAGAGAATTTAAGAGTAATTTAAGGAACCACCTCTATTGATCAAAAAGTTTTGAACAAAAATATATTGGGTTTTTCTTAAGTACCTCTCTGGAATTTTGTTGATGAAGAAAAACARTTTTTAATATAACTTCAAAAAACCATTTTTTAAATTTACAGTCACAGAGAAGCCATAGGAACCACCTGCATTAGCAAGGAAATCAGTATTTGGCCCTGAATGACTCCACTGAAATCCACGCTGTCAACCTAAATTCTACATGAAATTCAAGTGGGCCATTACAGCAGAGTTGTTTCAACAGAGGCTCTTTCACATGTCAGAAACATACCACAAAAATGTCACTTCTACCCAACTGATATTTGCATGCTTTGGAACTTTTCAGGGGAAAAACTATTGTAAAAAGCTATTTTCCCCTCTTCTTTTGTTCTTAGCTTCACATTGAATTGGAGTCTCACTAATTTATGTATAGAGATTTGAGTTTACACTTTCTGTATGATAAGTGAGCAAAAGAAAATTAAACATCTACTGCTACAAGAGTCACATGAAGCAATGTAGGATCATCAATCATAACATCCCCATGCAATCCCCAAACCTTGTTCTGAACTACGAAGCAGCCCAAACAATCTTTTCATCTTACACAAACATCTCTGTGGGTCAGATTTTAAAGAGCTGGAGTCAGTYTATGCAAAGCCTGGAAGTAATAAACACATTTGACAAGGAACTTTGAAATGTCCCTTGATGGAGCTTTCCCTGTGTGGTTCCACCTGCATGAGTGTTCCACCTTGTACCTCTTTTCTACCTCTTGACCAAGCACTGTCATTGATTGTTAAGAGAAGTAAGGGAGTTTATATCTATGGATAGATATGGATAACCTGACTGGACACAATTCTGAGTGACTTGATCTAAGTGATCCTGTGTGAGCAGAGGGGGTTTGACCAGATGATCTCAAGGGGTCCCTGCTTTTTCCTCTTTATCAAAGTCCATCTTAGCTGTTTTCCCCCCCAACCCCTAACCGCCCCCCCCACCCCAAAAAAAAAAAAAAAAAAAAAAAAAAACAAAAACGGATTCACATTTCTTTTAGATTATCCAGTACTTCGGAATGCTAACAGCCAATTCAGTTATGTCCAGAGTATGTGTATGCACAGGTTCAAGCACTGTTATTTAGAAGAAAGCTACTGCTTCTTTATGAAAATGTAAGAAATTCCCACTTTGTGGGACAAGAAYTCAAAGTGACCCTGCATTAATAACTAACCAGTGATACAAGCAAAGAGGCCACTTTTCTAGCTGTATTTCTGTGGACAGCATTTTAAGAGATCTCAGAGGTAAAGCAACTGAATATAATAATATAATAATATATATGYAGTCAGAGGCAGATAAAGTATACTTGTTGATAAAGTAGCATGGCAAGACAAGAACAAGAATTTAAAATTTATTTCAAAATTAGAAGGTGGTTAAAAGCCCCAAGAGCAAGCTAGAGAAAACCAGTCCAAACCAAACATTACTTTTAAAGWCATAGAGAAAACTTAGTAATCCTTGCTTTTCAACAATCTTCTTTATAAGGTATCACTTCTGAGACACACTAAATTCAAGAAATAAATATGTCAAATATTTGCACTGTTTCCTGAATTTTTTACATACCAAGCCAGCTGCTAGTTTTAGACAGAGATTACAATCTCTTTTATGCACTATGTTGTTTGATACTCATTCATTTGGAACTTGAACAGGACTTCATTCTGTACATCATATTATCATAAATGTTGTCATGTACTTATAAATTGTAAAACCAAAACCAAACAAACCCCTGCCAAACAAAAAGAGTTATCACACATGTACTCCAATGCTACTGCCCAGATTTTGATGCAAAATCCATTGCAAGCAATAGAAGCTAATACTAAGAAATATAACCAGTAACAAAAAATTATGTATTTTATTAAAAGGACTTGAAAAAATTATATTTTGAATGAAGTTGTAATATAATGCTGTTCTTGAGTTAATAATGTTACTATATAAAAGCAATTGAATATTTACAGCGGATTGTAAACAGGATGCAACCAGAGGCATTTCTACTCAGGAATAAGGTTACAGTAGTGAAGAAGTGCAGCAATTGGTTTCAGTTTGATATATGTATTTTTAACCTACTATGTTTTAGAAGTACCACATAGTGATAAATATGTAAGGAAAAAAAATGTTATGGTGTGATTATTATTTGGTGTGATTAACATTGCTCTCAGAATCTATTCAGAGACAACTGTCTGAAGCAGCCAGATTCATCATTTTGTTACTTTTTGCAAGAAGAACACAGCTAGTCACTGAAGAGATATTACTCCTTTTCTTCTTAATAAATTACATAAACTGACATACTGTATACCTAGAAATACCACCTGAGGAAAGGGACAGTATCAGGAAAGACCTGCCTGGTACTTTTGATGTCCTTTAGTATTGCAGAATTTGCTTTTTTGGACAAACCAGAGTTTCTATATTCAAAATAGTAGTATGTAGTTTTAGAAAACCCTTTTACTATATTATATGAAARTCTGGCTTGGCAGTCTGGAGAAATACAGGCAGTGGCAAATGTTTTAGTGTAATAGAACATAATGGAAAAAATGGAGTGAGTTCATTGAAGCTGAAACACTGTAGGAGCATATCAGTTCTCATGGGATTCTCCAAGGAAAAACAGCCTTGGAGTCCCAGTGTGAAACTGTGAAGATCAAGGACAGCCAACAGCTCMGGTGGTTATGTTGCTTTCTGGGGATGTGAGACCTGACTTCAGAGCTCTTTTTCACAGAGTTGCTCACATACCATGTAAGACTTAAAACTGGGCCATATTCTGGGCACTCACTCCCACTGCAGCTGCCCCATTTAACATTAAAAAAATAAAACCAAGCCAAGAAAGAGCTCCTATAGCTGCAAGAAGGAGCCTAGGAGAGATCTGCCCTGGAAGAGCCTTCATAAGGCTGGTGAAAGAAAGCACAGAGCTGGAT
The DNA here is from genome assembly GCF_030028575.1 of Malurus melanocephalus. Taxonomy (NCBI): domain Eukaryota; kingdom Metazoa; phylum Chordata; class Aves; order Passeriformes; family Maluridae; genus Malurus; species Malurus melanocephalus. The sequence continues at coordinate 544,410 of NW_026623377.1, forward strand.
ATGTGCCCCAAGGACAGAGGAGTTTGTTGATCTGCAGGTTTGTGCTAGTGCACAAGTACACCCACACCTTCTTTGCAAGACAGAAAATTTTAAAGATGTTTTCTGCCCCTCCCACCCCCATACAACAGCAACAATTTTTATGCCATGAAAATTTTCCCATATTGCATCCCCCCCTCCCCACATCTTACATAATCATTGTTGAAAACTATTACTTGTAAAAACAGTTCCTACTCCTATGACTAGMCTCAATGCAATCTGTGGTGTGTCCTAAGAACAGTTTTTGTCAGCAACGGCCAAGGGAATGGGGCCCAGTGTGGACATTTTGTATGTGCACCACTTTTTGTAAACAAAAATCCCTAGGTATCATTCCCAAAAGTGGCTAATTTCTGATGAAGTTAATAAAAATTCAGTCTTGTGAGTTCACCTAAAAGTATTTTTTACTTTGTAATGAACTGCCCTGAATGTCTTTCCAGCTTATTCCGACCACTTTTGCCTCAAAAGAATTTAAACAGCAGCTCCTCATTTCTCACTGCTATTACTACATCAGRAAATATGTACTCCTGATTCTTTTCATATGGATCAGCAGATAGAAATACTGAAGAAAACCTCTTTGCAAGGAGCATTCTCGTGTTGACAGGAAAATTGACAATATGACYTAATAGGACTTTTCCATGTCTAATTTCCCTGAGTCTATTACTCCTGTAGGGAAAAATAACTTGTCAGCAAACTTATTATAGAAGAAAATATCACAGTAAAAATAGTTACAGAAAATAGCCCACCAATTCCTTGATGTAAGATATGAATGTATTTATTCTTGTCACAGTTGCTTATTCCTAACTGAGAAAAATATGTTTCCAGACTCTGTACAGTCAAAAATCTCAAGCAGGCAGCAGAAATTAAATAAAAAAATCTACTAAGCCCTCTAAAGCCAAAAATCTTCTACAGTCTTAAATACATAGGAAATTTAACAAGTTCCATCAAGACTCTGTTTATTTACCTGCACAGTACATTTTTTAGTCTTCGAGAAAAATTGATACATTTCATAGAAACATTGGTTTGAAAGAATAAAGGGATAATGCCAATATTTTGCAATTCCCCTATGCATTACCTTTTGTGGGGGAGTGGGGACACAGGTTTAGTTTCGTCTAGTACAACCTTTTCTTCAATTCAGACAAATTTTAAAAGGTAAAACAACTAAACAGTAGGAAATAGCTAAAGAGATGTTTTTCTTTCAGGCAAACTTCTAATCAGAAACCCACATTTAGCAATGCAAAACTCCCAAGAAAGGATATCCAAAACTGGATCCTGCCAGTAATAGTGCACCCACCAATACCTTTATTATTTTTCTTATTCCTCAACATTCGGGCAGTGAAGAGGGGAGCAGCAAATCAGGATTGCATCTAACACTACCCACAATGACAATAATCCTTGGACATTGACGGTGAAACAAAATTCCTATTCTCCTATCTCCATCAAATCTGAATCTCTTTTTGGGTACAGCAGCAAATGCTGTGGTGTCTGTCTTAGTCCATCTCAGTCATGGGCTTGATTATCACAGACTCACAGAATAACAGAACACCTGAGACAGAAGGGACCCACAAAGATTGTCAAGGCCAACTTCTAGGCCACGCACAGGMTAGCCACAAAAATCATACAATGTGTCTGAGACCATTGTCCAAAATCTCAAAACAACAGAGATTATGTATAATGATCTCTAATCAGGATMTATTCTCTAACAGAAAATAAGATTTGACTTTCTATAATGCAGCACTTGATACGTGCATTCTAACTCATCTTGTGAGTTCATGAAGTACTGATACTGTTGTATCAGTATTGGTCTGAGAAGTGAATACTCTTCTTGCGTTTGGTTGCTGGTTTTGGGGTTTTGGTGCAGTTTGGTTTTGGTGATTTGGTTTTGTTTGATTTGTGTTTTCAGTGTTTTAGTTTTGTGGTTTGGTTTGTTTTTTTTTTTCTTTTTAGCACTGCAAAATGTCCCCGTAGCCTCTACCCAACTGCACACATGCAGAAAGTAATGAAATACAGTACTGTCTGCTAATGTGATTAATTTATCTGTAAATGGTTGTTGGAGAGCCATATTTCATGATGATGAGATTCTTTCTGTGTTTATCCCATTACTTGGGGGTTACCACAGACGTATATCACAGATAGTCATGAGCAATTTATAAAACTCTCACATTAATTACAGGAAGCTATGGAATAGTTTCTACATAGAATATATATAGGAACTGTAATATATTCCACTGTGTACCTGGCAGGTAGGTTTCCCTGTTTTCAGCTGGGTATGATTACAAGGAGTCGCATGTGAAATTGAAATTGTGTTCACAACCATATGTGAGCATTTACAGTCAGAATCAGCAACATAACTCAAAACTGTGAGATTACTGAGAGTCTCAATAACTGTCTCAGTAAAGTTCACAGGCATGATTTTTTCAGTCTAATGTGACTTATACTATATTCTTTATGATTTCAGAGAAGCCATTATGTGTGGGATATGTTAAGCTATCAACCAGTTCTGTAAAAAAATTTYCCCTTTTTTTAACACATGCATTAATTACTGTGAAAGTATATCCCTTAGAAAAAGTATGTTGGGTATTGTAATATTATTTTTGGCACTTTAGTTTTGCTTTAAAGTAAATTAYAAAGCAATCCTTCCACATATTTTTCTGTCTAAAACAGTCATGTCTGTTGCATTTACATGAGATCAAAACTATTGAATAAGAGGGGGTGAAGGAGAGGGAGAGAAGAGGATAGTTGACTATTGATTTTAAAAACATAACCTAAGATTCCAGCATTTTACTTCTTCACTTTTTTCGGTTTTGGTTTTTTTTTTTTTTTTTTTTTTTTTTTTTTTTTTTTTTTTTTTTTTTTTTTTTTTTTTTTTTTGTTTTGTTTTTTAACTTAAAACATCAAAAAAATTATATGCATCTGGAGGGGCTAATACAGGTTGCCTTCAGAAATTAAGACAGTTGCAAACTCAGCACAGCCCAGGTCCATCTGTGGGGAGTGGCCACCCCATTCAGAGCTGCAAGTGCACCGGTTGCTCCTAAAGGCAACAGAATCACAACTGCAGATCTTGTTCCAGTCTTTAAAATGGCATACAAAGAGATAAAGGCCAAGTTAAAGAATATGTGGCTGTATTAAGACAAAGACGTCCTCCTTCTCAATCAAGTGTTCAAGTGTTTTCTTAATCTGTTGATTCTCTTTAGGAGTCAGTGGAAAATATTGTTAAGAAGTTGGTTCTCTTTAATATGGATTGGGTATCTGTGATCTCATGCCCCCACAGGGTAAAAGGCAAAAAACAACTCCACAAACAAACAACAACTCAGCTTGAGATGAGAAAATGAAGAAAACAGGTAATCTTTCGTCCGCAAATCACAGAAAACACCAAACCTTTAACACATGGAGTGATATGCCTCACAATGGCATAGGTATGTTTTTTTATCTGATATTGCCTTTAATTCCAATCAAATATATAAAACCACATTAAAAAAAAGGTAAAAATTAATCCATCAACTTAAAACAATAAGAGATGGACCCCAGAAATTTATGGGAGCGGCTAAAAAACACTTTTCTGCTCAGATATGAGCAATAAGATTTTTGAAATTTACAGTACTTCTTGCTTCCCCACTTGTGAATTACAGACTTTTATATTTTTCCTGTCAGGATTTAAATATCAAACTATTGTTCACAGCTAATATTGCATATCTAAAAATATTTTTTCTCAACTTGTCAGAACCTCCTTGATTTTTAAATCAGGCCATTAAGATATCTCACTAGGCACTGATACTAAAAGAAAAAAAAAATCATTAAGAATATGTTTTCTCTTACAGTGGAAAAGATTTTACTTTTCTGTATTTCAGTGCCATAGACTGTCTTCCAGCAATAAACCCATCCATGAAAGTCCTACATCTCTGAGCAAGAATTGTAGCACACTGCATTAGGAAAGCATGCCTGCTCTGCACATGGCAAAGAAAGCTTTCTTGCCACACATGCATTCATATACACATTCTTCTACTAATAGAAAATCTCAAAGAAAAAACTTGGGATAAAATATTGTCCCATATTCACCAGCTGAATCTATGAATTAGCAATGACCAAAGCTGCATTCACCTTTTTGTTGAGTCTACTCCATAGCAGAGTAATTTTTAACATAGATGTCTCCGACATCATCTAGCTGCTTCAAATGTGGAAAATAAAACAAGTGTCTATTTTGCATCCTGGTGATTTAAAAATGGGACAACCTACAAAAATGTTGTGGCAGGCTGTGCATGGATGTGTTGGGAGGGGCAGGCCAACTCTTTATTTTCCTCTGTATTTTCTTCTTGTAACACTACCTTTTGTCCATAGCCAGTATTGTTTCAGGAGTGATTTTAATATGTTAAAGATGGGTGTGCAACAAATGCTCTCACCACTTTTTAATTATTTCCATTGGATTTCAAAGCAGTCATAATGCAATTAACAAGAAAAGAAGATTTCTACAACTGTGAGAAAGCTTTATCTGTTACATCATCAACATTTAGCTGTATAAGCTTTTATTTTTTACTTTTCCAAGGAATAGAATAATTAGGAAGGCAATTAAAATGCATATCTGACAGAGTCTCACAACATGATGTGCCAAACAAGAACCAGCCAAACCCCCAAACAAGAGCATGAAATGACAGAAAGCTCTAAGGTAACAACCAGTTAAAGATCTGCACTATTTGTGGAAGAGTGACTTATGTTGTACTAATATCATTGCATAATACAGGTTAATTAATGTCACATCACTGACTCAGGGCAGATGGCTATCAGCTTATCAGAGACATACTATGCTGCCTTTTCCAAATAAGGAAGAAAAGCCAAAAAAGCATGTGACATAAGACATGCAGAAGATCAGCGCACTAAGATATAGAACATTAAAAATAAGTTTTGAAGAATAAAGTCAGCAAGTAAGATGAAAAAGCACAGAACAGAAGCAGATTTTAACAAAGACTTATGTGAAGGGAAGGGAGGATGTACTCTGTCTCTTGGGGAGAACAGAATGCTCCCACAGCCCTGAGGAGGTTGCAGGGGACCTTTGGGGCAGGGCTACCCCCAGCCAGTAGGAGGGGAGTAGAGGAGACAAAGCAAACCTTCACTGCCCTCTGGTTCTAGTTACTGCTCTTTTATGTGTGATGGTCCCTTCAGGAGTTTTGGATCCACACACAAGCTGTTCCTTCCCTGCTAGTTCCCAGGCTTTCTTCCCTGACAATGTTACATGCAAACATTTCCTTCTTGAGTTCTTCTTCATCTTCCAGACTACTGGAAGGGCTACAGCTTCTTCAGAGCACATTTCTTATCTCTGACCTCATTGTTTGCAATACATATGTAAGCTCTAGCCTCTAAATCACAGTACATGGACCTTTTCCTAGTGCAGGTCAGAGTCGCTTCCTTGATTGACAAGATGCATTTTGCATAGATTTTCTTTTTATTGCAAAGAAATCCAAAGTGATAATGATGCCAATAGCTAACATTATGATACTGCTATATTTTGAAACCAAAGGCTAGTATTAAAATTCAAATCTAGGTACAAGGAAATTGGTTTGGAAAACTAAAATTATTAAGAGACAAGATCTCAGCCAATTTGGGAAGAAAGAAGATACATAAATTAGTTTTGATTGATATTGAACTCAAATGTGACTACTTGGGGACGTATCATGAATAGGATTACTATTCTGACTGTGAACAGTTGATGGAGACACCAGATTTTCTGATCACATTTGATAATGGCCTAACTGCTGCAATTGACATCACAGCTGGGAGGAAGGGGGATCAATAACTTCAACGGGAATAAAGCTGGGACAGTAACAGACACACCTGAATACTCGTATTTTAGCACAGATCACGTAAATATAAGTTAAACACTACATTGAAACAAAATTGCACTCAACAGGGTGTCAGCTAAGGAAGATAGACCAAAACTAAAGCAGGGAAACATAGAGAAGAGACAAAGACAGGGGGCAATTAATTTAGTGAAAAATAAAGTCAAATAAACATAATAATTCCATCTGGAAATACTTTTTTTTGGGTGAGGTTCATATAACTAAAGATTGCAGGCTTCCTTTTTATGCAATGTTGTAATGATCTGAGGGCACTTTAATACTTAAAGATCTTTGCTAAAATGTAAAAATTTACAAACTACAAGTGCAAAACCTTTTTCAATCAAACTATGCAAATTGTTAGAGTTAATTATTGATTATTGCACTGCAGAAGCTTTTGGTTATGACTGAAAAATGATGTATGCTTTGTCCTTAAAATGCAAAAGTATTTTTTAAGTTTTTCATCAACAAATTTTAAAATTTTAAAATACTTACAATTATTTAGAATATCCCTAAAAGCTCCCCTTTACTGACTTCAGACATTACACTAAACCTTAAAATTTGCAAGTGAGAATGTCATACATTATAGAAGTTAAAAGTGGTTAAAATTGGAAGAGTTGCATAACATTCAGAAAGAATACACATGGGAGCATCAAAATCTTCTAGATAAAGTGTGGAACTTCTACATTGTTTACTGTTTGTTTTGCTTTTAAAAGTTAATAATGGTACCGATAAAAAACAAATAAATACATTGTTGAGTACTTCTTCACAGAATTGAAGAATTTACGTTTGGCTTGCTGCTCTCTCTTCCACTATTTTAGGCCAGTTATGTCCCAGGTTACTACCAATAAAATGCATTATGTTTGAATAAAACTGCTCATAATAAGTAAAAGAAATGTACTGGAATAGGATATTGTTCTGCTTTCAGCCAAGAGGCTAACTTTTATAAATTCTGTATTATGCCTATGATAACTTTATTAAACAATAGTATATTTTGTTCTGAGTTATGCTGTATTAAAAGGGTTTCTTAAAACATTATTTGCCTTCTTTGATGATGATTTCCTAGCAAACATAATTCAAACCAACAAGGGCCTACCCAGAGACAGGGCAACAAAAGGTCGTCCTTGATGAGCACTATTTGTAAGCACTCATTACTAATATTAATTAATTTGATAATTTATCCTCTTTTTCTATTCATCAGTTGTCTCCATGTGGTTTAACTATTCATTCTCTATTCAAAAGTATTCACACTGGATAAATATCACTCCTCTGTGGAGGACCAGCATAAGGCATATACATCACTTCAATTCTCTGAATAGGATTCGAACTATTCTCAAAACACTATGTTGTTTCTCAGTTCATGAATTAATTTCACCATTTGACTAGATGTGGATTCTTTCTGAACTGCTGGTTGCAAGTCACCTGCACTTCAGTTGTTGATGTGGTGTCTTAGATGTCAACTCCATAGGTTCAAATGCCTATTTTTGCACTTAGTGGTATATGCACAACACTTCCTAAATACCTGTCCTTAATGCCCTGCATCAGTGATTTGATCTCAGTTTACCAGACAAATACAGACCACCAGCCTSTACCTGCCTGTGCTCTCCATGTGCATTGTGGACTGATCACACACACTGCACCTGGGACCTTCAGAACCCCAAACAAATGTCCAAAGTCTTCCCATTTCAACAAGACTTCTTTGTTGAAAAATGGCAAAATACTGAGAGACATCCAGACAGAGTTTAGGTTTACATTTAGACTGTTAGTAGCAGGGATCACCACCATCTAGGTTAGAACATTATGTTAATAACACTACAGTGCTAGGGTCGGGGTTCAATTCCCATATTGGCCATTCACTCTAGAGTTGAATGTCATGATTGTTGTGGGTCTCTTCCAACTCAGATTAATCTGTGATTCTGCAATCTTACATGTATACACCAAGCACAAAACACTACTTCTTTGTGACTAGATTTCTTACGCCCAACTTCATAAACAAGCAAGCAAAGAAAAAAAAAAAAMCCCAACACATAAATAAGATCAGCTATTTAAAACCTGAACCAAAGGGAATTATTTTAAGTACCAGCTTTGCTCTTTTTTGCAAATATTCTGCCAATAAACCTTTTCCTAGGTTTTATGTATCTCAGAGGGTAAAGTCAGTTGCAAATTTTAAGTAACTAGAAATGCAGRAATATTTTTCCAGCTCTAGTGCTGACCAAGCATCCTTTCCCATTAAGTTTTTTTTTTATAGTTCAGTACCATAACTAAACCAAAGCTGAAGCAAATAGTTTTTCCCCTCTAGCAAACAAATTTATCAAGAAGTGACTTTGAGAGTGGAAGATAAGATAAAAGGGAGCTTTCATTAAGAGCCCAGACAGAGCTTCTTCATTCATCCTCCAAAATCATTATGTAGATTGGCAAAGAATGAAAGGTAGCAGTGGGAGGAATGAAAAGATATCATTCTTATACAACAAATATGCTACAGAGATAAGCAATAGACAATGATGCTGTACGTACTTAAAAGTTCAGCTACAAAAATTCTTTGCTATGTAAAGTTGACACAGGTTAGCCTCATTGCCTATTAATATTAATAGAAAGTTTTTAAAGATATGGCTCTTGAGAACACTATGTCAGATTAGGAACTGAAATTAAAACAGATGCAACYTAATGAAAAGACAAGGGCATTTCTAACTACTTTTGCCCTTTGCCACTGCAAGCTTCTACAAAGTTAAAAGGATTCTATGGATCAATGAGGGAGCCCAGGAAAATGGCTTTCAATTACATCTGAATTATGTATGGGCAGTTTGATGACATACAAGCACTCAGAAAACAAATAGCAGAATGCTGCGTCCTGCATGCCCCCGACACACATCTGGGCTTTGTCCCAATGACATAGACCAGCTACACTGCTTTCTCTGAATAAAGTATACTCTCTGAGCCAGGAATTACAACACACTAGCAAGGGAATGATATATCATGTGCTGAAAACATAGCCAGCATGTCCATACCTAACTTCTACCTGATCCTGCATTCTTTGGGCTTTCAAAAATTCCTCCCACAGAGAACAGGGGTTCTCTGTGAGCAAAAAGGGCACACAGTAAGAAAACACAGTAAATAGTATATATATGTTCAAACAGTGGACCCTTGAGAAGTGTCATTTCACCTTTCTTTGCTGAAGCAATTATCTCCATTTGTTCAGCAGAAACGCAGAGATTTGGTAGCTTTTAGTTGTAACTGRTTATCCTTACTGTCAACTTAGAAACTCATCCACACTTTGGTTGCTAATTCTGAAAGTTATGGGGTGAGACACAAGCTCATCAAAGCAGAGCTCAGGGCACTAACYAGGATTTCACTGTAGTAGTCTATTTTCTCCATTGGAGGACAAGACTTGTTGATTTATGCCACATAATTGGAGGAAAGTCTTGCACATCCTTTAAAATCCTCATCATTCCTCAACAATACAACAAAGAATGGCGTGTGGCATTTCATGAAGCTAATTAAATTAATTGGTGGAGTGGAGCAGGCACAACTCCTTTGAAAGTAATATTTATCCTCCCTGTTTACCCTGAGATTCAGGTTTGCTCCCACTGTCAGCTATCAGTGGATAGTTACAGTAATTGTAGTGTCAACATGAATTATAATGTAGAAAACATGTTACATATTGAATGATAGATGAGCCAATTTCAGGCCAGTTCCTACTGGATCATTTTTTAYGATAGACTCAACAAATCAGAATATCTTCTGACTTAAATCACATGGCTTGTTGTTCAAATTTAAACTACTGAACTGTGTGAGGTATTGTCCCCATTGCCTGTGATATGGAGGAGCTTGAGTCAGATGTCATTTCAAACAAATCCTGTGTATTTTCATGTGGGCTCTTCATTAGATTCCTTTCTCAGATGTATCAATGTCAGGTCTGTCCAACAATCAGTTTCTCTAAGGGACATGAGAAGTTACTGCTTTGCCATACCATCTTTGAAGCTTGTTTTGGAATAAGGCTGTAGTTTCCCCTATGYTCCACAAGCTCCATGGTCTGCCAAGAAAATGGAATCACAATCCCTTCCAAAGGAGGYAGGTTCTGTCTAAGGCAGAAAGGTTCGTAGTGAATTTATTACTTTCTTACTTAAAAATCCAATGTACTACTTATGACCTCCAGAAAACTCTGTTAAGAATGAGAAYAAAACTGGCAGTCTCTGGAGATAGCACAGAAAAAAGTTCTTCCCATTTTCTCAGGCTGCTTGCAGGAACGTAAGCACTTCTACATAGTATAAGAGAGAGTTAACTTTTTACCTATGATATTTTTCAAGGGTATTTCCTCTAATTTTAATATTTTTTTCTCCCCTGAAGAAATGTGGRAAAAAAAGGGAATTTTAAAAAATCTCTTTCACTGCACCCTGCCAGTTCCATATATTGTATAAAGATGGTCTTCATCTCAATGTGTTAGAATATCCAAATTCTCTAAACCATGTCAGTGGTAATACAAGATGATAGCACATTTTATTCAATATTTCTTAAATTATGCACTTGATGAGGCACAAGTCATCATAAGTTTCACTTTCCTTAGGTGACCGTGCAYTACAGACAAGAGCAGTGAAGAAGCTTGACTTTGTATTTACAGTCTTACTTGCATCCAAAGCACTTCAGCCAGCATCCCATTACAATTTTAAGACACTGAAAATGCTAAGTCACTTAAACCTTATTATGTATAGTGGTCTTAAATGCAGCTAGCTCCTCCTTTTCCATTTCCCAGTTCAATTTATTTTGATTTGTTTCATTCTCAAAATAATTTGAAAAAGACTGGGAAAAATAGAAACATAACAGAAACCTTTAGACAGTTCCATCCACTACACAGAAGCACTGCTAATATATTCTTTCAGGAAGGGTTGCACTACAGGATATACTTCATGCTTTAAAAAATAACAGCCAAAAACCAGATGGAGGGATGGAGGGGAATGGTATCATGCACAGTAACTGTAAAATTATAGCCCTTTTGTTTTGGATCTAGTTGCTAATGTGCTCAAAAAGATCTGTGTTTCATCATATTTCATAGGGACGATATGCAGTGTGTGCTCTATGGGGAGCCTATATGAGTTCTAACATTGCTCAAAAGGACAGTTAAATAAATTACTCCACCAGTCAACTCTCTGAAAAATTTGTATTTCTGCCAGCTTGCTTGCAACCTCTTTGCATCGATGGATTGTGGTGACAGCAATTATGTAATCCGTAAAGTTAAGAAGCTGGTAATTCTTTCATGAGCTCTCAGGCTTGCTTTATTGCCCCTCCTATAGTTATCACTTGTTATTCCCAGAGTTACCATATTTTCTAAGAAACTATGATAAACAACAAAAGCACTATGAAAATATGGTTGAGTTTAAGCTGCTGTAAATGATCAGCCTTCATTCTCTAGCATGTTTCATGCAGACTATCGAAGGTTGGATGTGTGATTTCTTCCTTCTTCTGTAGAACATGTAACACCCCCTAAAACAATCTATCCTCTTCAGTCCTTAACTGTTTAGATTTTGTACCCACCTCAGCCAAAATACCAGTTGCTCCTTGTAACTAGGGTGATTCAGCTAGAGATCAGCTGCATGAATCTACTGACTTCTAAGCAGTAAAGGTGACAACTAAGCAAGAAAATTATTTTTCTGGGTTTATCAGAACATCCAGTATGAGTGAAGTCAAGGCATGACAATTTTTTAAGCATGGATTTATTTTATCTAGGCTGCCTCTTTGCTGGCGGTCCCATTTTAGTAAAGACCTCTGGATAATGTTGGAAACTRCGTTATCAGGATTTCCTTTATTACTCCTAATGCACACAAAACATGCTTAAGAAGGCTACTGCTCCACAGTAGAGATGCTGAGAATGGAAGACAAAATAATCTAAAACAATGCCATGATGCTTTTTGAGCAACAAACTTCAGTTCTGTAATTAAATACAGCCTGTTCCACCTTAAAAMTTATGCAGAAGTCTATCTCCTATTAACAGAGCTGTTGGCAGAAGTCTGTCTCTGATAGGTAGATGATACACTCATGGGCAACAGATCATGATTCTGACACTGCTGTATTTTATGGTGTCTTAGTATGAATCATGTTATTTTCTACTTTTTTCCCCCAAACAACATTCCAAATCTACTCAAATGCTGAATTCAACACAGTTCTGGTTTTGCAATCCAAGTCCTTCACAAGGAGCAGACATCTGATTTGGCTTCTGAGAGAATGCCAGTAACAGATACAGTCAATTGGGTGACTTATCCAAGGTCACCCTAACCAGTCACAAGCTCCAGCAAAGTGTTCAGAAACACTGGAAGCTTRCTGTGTCTCACTGGCAAGGTGCTCACTGCTCACTTCTCCCACATGCAGAAAGGACAAATCAGGTAAATTGTCTGCATCAGCCCAAGCTGCCTTACACTGTGTATTTTGTGAGGTGAGCTACAGGCTGCAGTCAGCAGTGGACCTTGCAGGGCGAGACCTGAAGGGCTGTGCAGCCAGGTACTGCTCACAATTGTTACTGCCACTGGGGATGGTCCGAGACAGGGGAGCACTCAAACTGTGTCTCATGATGTTGAACACACACAAGTTAGTTTATTGCTTAGTACTAATAAAAGGTTTCCCAAGAAGACTGACTCCTGTGCAGCATGCAGACATTTCTTGTACCTCTTCCAAGAGGGCTCTGTGCTCTTTCCACAACTGGCTTGAAATGAYACTCTCTTTTCACTTTGTCAAGATGACATGTATAGCAGAGCCAATATTCTCCCCATCCTCTAAATCATCTCTGGTAAACATGACTGCTATATATAAACACCAAAAGAAGAATATATTTCAGAGGCAAGCTCTGAGTCTATTTTTTCCTTAATCGAGATGTTTCATGCAGTCTTCTAAGTTTAGATAGCATTACTCTTCACTTAGGCTACAGCCTTTGCCAGACTTAACAGACATTTCAAAATAAACTTAAAATTATTATTTTGATGAATCAAATCCTGTGAAGCAAGAAAACCTGAATTAGGGGTACTGACAGTAAAATCCAGCTGTGTAATCCAGAGGCTGGACAAAATTACTAGCATTGTTAGACTGTCCAGAAAAAAAGAAAAACATCTTGCASAGTACCACCAGTTTTCATGAGGAAAATGTGTTTCAAACAATATTATTGCTGTTTACATAAAACACTGTTTTGGCATTCAGATTTAAAGAAACCTAAGTGGAATTATATTCGATTTGATAAGTTAAATTAAAACAAAACTAGAACAACAAAAATTTTAAACTTCTCAGATAGTTCTTTTTTTTTTTCAAAGTCAATTTTTCCAAACAGAGAAAAGCCAGGACTTTAGATTTGAATATGCCTAATATTTGGGGAAAGTCAAGGCTAGATCCAACAAATTTTTATGGTTTTAAGTTAATTTCTACATTTATTTATAGGATTTATTTTCAGTTATTCTTTGGGAAGCTTTTATCTCATTCTCCATCGATTCAGTGCATTGGAATACTTTCACTAGCATTGYTGTCAGCACAGTTTAATACATGAAAATGGGACAGAGCAGATGCAGTCTGATTTAAAATATCAGTAAATCTAATCACACCACTGCAAGAGTTATGCGTTTCTACCCTATAATGACTAGTCATCTAAGTTAGCTAACATGATTTTTGGGTGTTTTGTTTTGTTTTGTTTTGTTTTGTTTTGTTTGTTTTGTTTTGTTTTGTTTTATTAACAAAAAATTTTGATTTTTTGTTAATAATTGGGAGATTTTTGGTTAAAGACTTTGTTTTGCCTTATTCTAAGTATTCCATGTCAAAGCACAACTGATTGACTCCTCTTCCATGACTCTGGAAGTTATTTTTGCACATTCCACTGGATTTCCTGGTAGTACACTTACAAGGGGCTATGTGGGGAACAGAGAAAAGTAACTCAAGAGACGACTGTCTTGGAGTCCAGAAGGCATGGGCTTTGAGAACACTGGGACTCTAAGTATAAGGCAAGGGATGTCTCTCTTTTTCTGTAAGAAAATGCTGAACTGTTTTTGATACCTGGTTTTGATTTCATAGAATCATAGAATGGTTTGGATTGGAAAGGACTTTAAGAATCATCTCATGGAAGGCACGCTCCCCACTAGATCAGATTGCTCAAAGAACCATCCAACCTGGCCTTAAACACTTCCAGGGGCAGGGAATTCACAAGTTTTCTGGGTAGCCTGTGCGAGTGCATCACCACCCACCCTCATTGTGCAGGATTTCTTGAAGTATTTCTTTCTATCATCTAATCTAAATCTCGTCTCTTCAAATTCAGAATTGTTTCCCTTTGTCACTGTCTGCCCATGTAAAAAGTCATTCTCCCTMTTCTTTTATAAGCCTTCTTTAAGTACTGGCAGGTCACAATGAGGTCTCCTTGGAGACTTCTCCAGGCAGAATGCCACTCTCTAGTTTGTCTTCAAAGGAAAGCTGCTTCAGCTCTCTGCTCATCTTTGTGGCCTCTTCTGGACCCCCTCTAACAGACGCATGTCTTCCTTGTGCTGAGAACTTCAGATCTGGATGCAGCACTCCAGATGCAACCTCAAAAAGGAAGAGTAGAGAGGGAAAATTGCCCTCTTTCTACCTGCATTTTGATAATGCCCAGGATACCATTGGCCTTCTGGGCTGCAAGTGATCTCCATTGGCTTGTGTTCAGCTTTTCATTCATCAAAAGYCCCCAGTATTTCTCTGAGGTACATCACCCTGCACTTGATATTGTTAGAGCTCACGAGATTCTCGTGGGCCCACTCCTCAGGTTTGTCCAGGCCMTGCTGGATGTCGTCCTGTCCTTCTGCTGTGCCAACCACACCGCTTGGCTTTGCGTCATCTAAAAACTTTCTGAGGGTGTACTCAATCCCACTGTCTGTGCCACTAACATTAAAGAGCAACAGCCCCAAGACAGTCCTGAAGGAGACCATTCATGACCAGACTCTACCTGGACATAGAGCCATTGACCACAACTTTCCAGCTGGGTCTGCCCAGCCAACTCCTTCTCCTTATCTATCAAATCTGGGTGTGCAGTTACAGCTGAGACCCCAGGTAGTCATTTTTTGGCGGACACAAAAATACTGTGACGGCCCTATCGAYACGCAGATAACTCATGTCTTTTCCTGCTAGTTTTCTTGCATTTAAAAAGGGCCAGTTCCACTGAGATTCCACAGGTGTGCATTTTTGACACCATCTAGTAAATATAAACTATTAAAAATCACTGGCTTCATCTCTCCATCTCACAACAGAGGATGTTCAGTGTATTAGAGGCACTTTCATTCCTGTTTACAGAAGGATTGACTTAAGGATGACCCAAACCACACCATGAAGCATATCAAAAGTGAGTCTGGCAGTTCTAGGCTCAAGTGCCTTGTCCAATAGAGTCTAAAAAGAGATATAGCCTTCTTGCCATTATTTTCCCCATCTGTGCATTCCAGCTGCACTCATTGCTGATTTACATCTTGTCAAAGTTCCTATCTGTCTGGCCACTCACTAGTGGCTTGAGCTTCTGCTGAGGTTTGGGCTCTCTCTGGAGGAGAGCACTCCTTCAATTTCCCATCCTGACTTTTTGTCCTCTCTGGAGTGGATACACTTTTGATCTCTCTAAACTGTATATTTGACAAAGATCTTCTAAGTAGCTGCTATCAGCAGAGCTCAGTCACTCTGCATCAGTGTCCAGCATTTTAGGCCTAGAATTTTAAACAGCAGATGGCATTTCCCATCTTAGCAGTGCAAGAACCAAATTAATATTTTGGATGAGAKCCGTTTGGAAAGGTGGCTTGGCTACTCTGACAATCTCCACATCAGCAGCCCCACAGGTGTTACAAAACCTAGCTTTTGGATGTCCTGAGAGCTACTGGAGTCCCAAGGCCTGTCTCAGCGCCCTTATTACAACAATACAATGCAGTGGAGTGTATGTACACAACTTTTAACCTGTTTAAAGCTTATGGCCTGAAAGCAGTAGTAAACTGCAGCATTTTTTAAAACAGGCAGACAAAACTTCAGGAATGAAATGTGTTCAGGAGGGAGGACTGAAACGGAAGTATTTATAAAGAGGATTGAATAAAAACAGTGAGTTGAAGATCCAGCCAAATGTAATTATCTCCTAATGAGGACATGCTCTAAGACTAAATGTACACTATGACACTGCGGCATGAGTGAATATTTTGTATTCTTCTATAAGAGCTCTATTCCCCAAAAGTAAAATAACACACAAGAACCACAAATATTTCCTGAAAGAGGATGTGGATGTAAAGGGAGAAAAGTGACTTGCACTCCTTGGAGGCAAAAGCCAGCACTCACTACTGTGTCACTTGGATTCCTGACACTCTTCACATTTATACTTAATCAGCATCAGTCCTGATAAATTATTTACCCTAGAGGAATGTAATGGGACGCCAGTTTGTCTGTGCATATGCTCTTATATTCTGCTTGGTTAAGTAAGAAGGGTTGGGGGCTGGGGAGAAAGCCCTGATTTCTGTCAGTGGCATCTTTTCTACACTCTGTTGGCTTTATTTTRTACAGAGTTGGTGTTCCCCTGTGACACAAGCATATTTGATACACCCTTGACATGAGCGTCCTTAAAAGGGAGGTTCAGGGTAGTGGTCATGCTTCAAAGTATGTAAGACACAGTAAGTCTTAGAAACAATAAACTAATCACATAGTAAGGTTGATAGAGGAATGAAATCTAAGGGGTAAGAGATATGACTTAGCATTCAGAGCAAAGCAACAGCATCAATAGCCCAGAGACCATAATCTTGCTTAACCTTGCTTTTAAGGATTAGGCTTAAGGCTATAAAAGCCAGTTTTGACAGCAGAAGTGCATACTCTTATGCAATGCATTAGCCTTAAACTGCAGTTGCATTTCTATAGTACTGGTTGCATGGCACAGGTTGCTTTACACAAAAGGYAAGTTAGAGAATGCTATAATGCCTGTGAAAAGTCTCACTGTTGATAGTTTGTTAAATTCTTCAGTTATTACTTTAATATTAAATTTAACCTAGGTCTTAAGAGATTTCATTTCTAGATGACTTCCAAGTAGAGAGTTGCATTGTAGTGAACCTGATTTAAATAATCTGATGGAAGATTAGACAGCATAGTAAAAAGAGAGATTTAAATTTTTTTAAAATGAAATTTTAAAAATAAATGTAGAAAAACAAAGCACTCAACAGAAAGACACAAGGAACAGTCTCCACAGCTAATGCACAGATAACTGGCAGGCTCTGTATTTCCACTTCGTCCCTTCGGTTTTCCATACGTTTTATGGAGTAAGGAGCTACAGCCAAGAACAAAATGACCCTAGTTCTCCTTATAGTACTGTAGACGCAAAAAGGTGAAAAATGTGTTGTGAAAAGGTGAATGTAGAAATATTTTTTGGTTCCTCATGAAGAAGAATCTGGAATAAAAAGCTGTTATGGCCAGAAACATGCCCACACATCAAAGGCATTCAGAAATGCAATAGCAGCCACACTTTTGAGGCACATTGAAGGCACCATTCCCTCCTGCTCAAAGAATATCTTTCCCCTATCAAGGCAGCATTGTCATCCTTGGGTTACAAGTTTAGTCTAGCAAGCTATCTCTCTGATTTCTAAAACAATTAAAAAATTAAATTAAATTCTGCTTTTAGTACAAGTTTACTTTCATTCAACATGAATTGGAGGGTGGGGTGGGGAAGAAGAAACTACCTACCTCCTTCTAGTTTTTGAAGAACACTCATAGTTTTTCCCAATGCCTAGAGGAAACTTTTGGTAATTGTCTCTTGCAGAAATAAAGGCAACATCTCCTTGTGGGGCTGGGAAAGAAATAAAAGAATTAGCCCAGCTAGAAGAAAAGATGAGATGGAAAACAGTGATTTTGATCTGGATTCAGTGCAGGATCAGAGATGGGAGGGAAGTGTGACTCTAAGTCACCCATCTGCTCTCCTAATTCTGGTACAGAATGAAATTGTACCCAGTCTGCCCAGACACAACTCCTACATGCCTGGGTGAGAAAAGTGTGAAGCATATAGATGACTCCACTGGAATCATTCCATTTTCACTAGGAGAAATTCTACCTTGTAGGGTAGGCCTCGGTTCCCTGAGCAGCATATTGCAGGGGCTTTGTGTGAACAAAAAGGGTAGTTTTATGATCACAGATGATCACAGATGAGAAGGAAGCATGGCACAATCTCTCTGTCAGAAACCCTTGATCTGAAGTCTGGGATGTTATAAGTTGGCACCAAAATAGAAACACTCAAGTGATAGACGAATGAACAAATCACAGACCACCAGATAGGAAAAAAATATGATACCCTAATGTGAGGCCCCACAGGCAGGAAAGAAGATCTGGACAATGTTTCCAAAGAGGGGGAAAGACAGAGAAAGACAGAGAAAGGAACCGCAAATATATATGCACAACATTATGACCAAACCAAAAGATAACGGTGCTGCATGGTCATTTTATGTCTGTACCAAATGTATACTGGTTAGCTTAATTGCTTCTTTGATTCTGAAAATTTACTTATGTATCCATCTATTTACTTATATAGGAACTGCAATGCTTTATCAGTCTGATCCAGACTCAATGGATTGCTATTGATGAGAGAATAATTCTGTACAATGTACAGAATTGCTGAATGTGTTATTTACTGTTTAACTTATACTTGCTATTGACTCTTCTCTTAATGTCAATTTATAAAATGCCATCTTCTAGTTTTTCTGGTCCCATTATTATGAAGACTTAGTTTTTATTAGGCTATGGTAAAACTTGAAGTTGCTGATAGCACAGTGTCATCTATTTCTCCTCTTTAGGGTGAAATGCCCTGGTTCATGGCCATCATGCAACACAAGGTGTTAACTTCATACTTCATTTGATGTTATATTGGCAGCTTCCCAGAAAAGAGTTTATCTAGGTAGTTGTATAGCACTTATCCCTGTGGTATCTGGTGTCTTCCAAAATTCAACCCTTATAAATACATGTGCTTATCCACAGTCTTYGTGTCTGCAATGGAGTAATACCACCCAAAATAGCCCCTTCCCTCATCCTGAGCTGCAGCTCTTCAAACTTGGCTGTTCAGATATGATTGCTGAAATACTCAGTGATGCCAGCCTAAGCACAGAAAGGCAAACTCCCTGTGATTCTCTGCAGCACTCTGTAAGCAAACCAAGAAGCTGGGAAACTGGATTATGGAAAGGTTTGCCAGGAAGTTAAAATAATGCTGAGTGAAAGTAATGGGGTGAAATACCAAGTAGTTCTTCTGATGAAACCCACCTGTGCTGTCTCTGCTCAGCTAAAGAGTTTAAAGGATGAATACAGCACAGAATAATCCTGTCTAAGAGCATAGAAGGTAAGAATATTGACCAAAGATTGTGAAATTATAAGCCAGCACTGGAACTAMCTTTTTCAGCATCTGCTCAGTGTCATCACAGTTATCAATAGTTTGAATACGTTCCTTGAGAAGCCTATCTTTACTCAGAAACTTCCAATTACAAAGTCAGTAATGCTGTAACATTCATGAAAGAGAGAAGAGAGGGAAGTATTACGTAACCAGGTTGATTAAAATTGACAAGAAGWGTCTTCCTTTACTCACAGCTTCTACAAAGTTCTGCAAAGACCATACTGATATATTCCCACAAAACATGAAATGGTTTATGCAAAACTTCATTCAAAAAAAAACCACTGTAAAATATTTTGTATTAATCATAAATTTTTACTTATTTCTCAGATGATTTTAACAAAATGGTTGTATCTGGAATTTGGAACCKTGTGGTTAAAACTCTTAACAGGATTCGTGGTCCTTCACACAACAGAGAAAAGCCTGGAAGAATTGCATCTGAATTTTACAATGGCAAGTAGTGGCAAATGACATTTTGTTATATTATCTATGCTACTTGTTTTATGTTACAGSAGAACAAGACAACCTGCAAGCTTCAGTTGTAGGGAGACTGCCTGACCTCTCCAGACAAGAATCCAGGACAAAGTTAGCCAACTAAAACATCCTTTTCTCTATTTGACAATGTTCTGGTAGCTCATTCCAAACATCATCGCTCCTTCACACTTTATAAACTTCAAGACAAGTTTGAGGACAATGAGASCCTTTTAATACCTTTCTGTACTGATCACTAGTCTCAATAAAATCAAAGTTCATGGTACATGCCATAGGAAGAACACATACTACTTCAGAAGCACGCATCAGTAAAGATTCACAGGGAGTACTATCAAGGCCTGTGGCAACACTGATGGAGATACAGGAATGTGCACCCAGATGATGAGATTGTCCTTTGGCCTGCTTAAACAGCTGAATGGAGCCAGCCTAGAAATCTTTCCACTTGGACTTAGAGCATCAAAGCTACCACATAAACCATGTTCTGTGGGGGCATGAGAGAGTTGYGAATGATAAAGTACAGCAAGCTGACTAATAGCAAAGCCTTTCTCTGTGCTAGCCACACATCCACCACAACACACACAAGGAAGTCCACCTACTGCAGGTTCATCACAGAGTCATCTGTTAGGGGGAGGATCCATGGGTAGCAAATTTATCTGCTGAATGGTGCATGAGGAAAAGTTTATGAGGTCAACTACTTGTCCACCTGGCTTGTCCCCCTTATTCACTAGCAGCACTATCATTCTCAACTTCTCTATTGTTGTGGTTTAGAATGCTGGCCGAAAGCCAGGCACCCACAACACCTGCTCACTTGCTCTCCCCCACCACCACTGGGCAGAGAAGAGTGAAGGAAAAAAAAATTAACAAAAGGGTTCATGTGTTGAGATAAGGAACAGGGAGGAAACTCTTGATGGACAAAACAGGCTTCACTTAAGTTACAAAGTGAATTTATTACTAACAAAATCAGAGAAGGAGAATAAGAAATAAAATAAAATGCTCAAAGACACTGATCTTCTCCCCACTCCCTCCCCCCTTCCTACCGACAAGGAAAAGCAGGGGGGATAAACAGGGTGTGGKGTTGGTCAGTTCAGGGTGTGGGGTTGGTCAGTTCATCACCCGATCGTCTGCGGCTRCTGAAGGAGAGAAGTCYTTCCCTTGTGTTGCCATGGGGTCCCTCCCACGGGAGACAGTTCTGGGTGAACCTCTACAGCATGGTCGAGCACTCTCACGAGCAGCAGTCCACACACATCTGCTGCATCGTGAGTCCCTCCCCAGGGGCAGACAGTCGTCCCAAAACTGCTGCACCRTGGGGTCCCTCGTCCACTGGGTGCAAGCCCAAGGCCAGGCTGTTTCATCTCGGGAGCAMGGCCTCTCTCTCCATGGCTCTCCTGCTGGACACAGCCCCTTCTTGGCATCAGCCCACTCCGACGTGGGGACCTCCCTCCTCTACGGGCTGCGGGTGGAATCTCAGCTCCAGCACCTGGAGCAGCTCCTCTCCCTCCTTCTCCACTGACCTTGGTGTCTGCATCCCTCACATATTCTCAGCCTCCTCCTCCTCCTCTGACAAAACTACTGTGACTACCACCTTTGTTTTGATTTCTTCTTAAATATGTTTTCACAGAGGCAAAACCACCAACTCCAATTGGCCCRGATTTGGTCAGTGGCATGTCCATCATCCTCAGAGCCAACAGCAATTGGCTCTGCTGGACACGGTGGAAGCCTCCAGAAGCTTCTCACAGGAGCCATCTTTTTGGCTCCCCCACTTCTAAAAACTGGGCCAAACAAAACCAACACATCTATTTATCAGCTTCTGGTAGAAATTGAAACTTCACTCAATGGCTTCACTGCTCTTACAACCTCTAGCATTCTCTTTTGGAAAAAAAAAAAAGAAAAAAGACAGCGCTTTGATCTCTGAGAAGTTCATTATACTTTATAGCTTTAAACATGACATGCAACCTAGAAATAAATCTTTGAACAGGCTTTTGGTACGWGTTACACACAGCTGTCATTTATTATTGTTAATAAAAGTTTATTAGTAATGTTTCACAATCATATCCTTGTAAACAAATAGAAAGGAACAAATCCATGATGTTTGGCTTGCGTTGTTTGGGTTTATTTTTCCCATCAAAAAACTGAAATTATTCAAAAAATTGCATTATTTTTTGAGATCTATATTGCAGAATGTATTTTAAAATTATATGAGGTTTTCAGTAGCAGTTAGCACACACGTAATGAAGGAGTCTGGAATAACTTAGAATTTCACTATGTGCTACTGACGCAGACTCACACAGGGAACAAAATCTGTAACGGATAAAAAAACTTTAATTTCACAAACCTGGCCCCCATCTTCCAAGTCATTCCATAACAACCATGCAGTAAACAGTAAACAGTAAATTAAACAGATCTTCACTGATCACCCATTTATTTTTTGCTATTGATTACACCACATTTTTCAAGGTGGGAAGGATGTGGTTTTCTCTTAACTTTTTTGATTAACCTCAGTAATGATATGTCTACAACAAAAGCCCGACTTATTTGCTTCAAGCTGTTATATGTTGTTATAACTTTCTCAGTTTGCTGCTAAATCTCAACTTTTGCACAGATTCCCATATTCAATGGCAATTCTGGGAGGCACTGACCTGCTTGGAGTAACTCAGAATGTTACCATAGACTGAGATCCCTAGAAATGTTGAGTTGTATTCTCAGCTGTGGCACAGACACTGGTTGGTATCTGAAACAAATAACAGACATCTCTGACTTGATGTGATTGGGTAGACATTAAACCTGTGATTACCTTCAAAGAAGGGAAGAATTTTGCCTCTAACCATCAAGAAATGGGGTTTCTCTTTTTCAAAATGGTGACTGATAGAATCAAAATCTATTTTTAACAATTATTTATCTGATGAACGTATTTCTTCCCTTGGTAAGAAGAATGATCAGGAATAAATTCAGTTGCTGTCATTCACTCAACAAAGAGGTCTGCAACTTTTAAGGACAGATGACTATCTTCTTCTTATACAGTGTACAAATATATTATGTGTATTATGTTAGTTACTCGTCCTTAGCACCAAGTCAAAATATCCGCTTCCATTATAAGTTCTCCCATATGCAAATTCAACTGCTCAGTCAAATATTCACGAGAACTGTGACCTTGCCAAAAAGGGGTAAGAGGCAAACTCAAAGGCTGGCCAAAGATAATTAATAGAATCTCTCAAAATGCACCATTCTCCCCATGCTCCCTTCAATGTTCTCATAGTTTCATCACTTTACTAGTGCTGATAAAACAATCAGAAGTTTAAAAGTCTCACCACGTTAAGAAATGGGCACAAATCAAAGCTCTGGAAGGGAATGACCTAAAATTCTCTAATGATTAGAATTCAAATCTATTTGGCAGCCTGTGCTTATCTTTGATTTAATGGCTAAGTAACAAATGTTTGCCTGGGAGAAAATGAATAAGCTGCTTCTTGAACATAGACCAGAATCCCTGTGAGATTTTGGACCACACAGCCTTATTCTTCCATAATGGACTCCAGTAATTTGTGAAATTACATTTTGTCTCATAAGTAAAATCTAAAGAAGGATGCTTCCAACACTGAAGTATGGTAAGTTTCTGGGTTTGGTTTGGGTTTTTTTCTTTCCTCACAGTATAAATTTTTATTGGTATTATATCCATAAATCAACTATTTGGTTGAGGAAGACAGAACAATTTCAAGACACTCTCAACACACAAATTAATCTTAGGGGACCTATTCTCACTTATCTTTTCATCACATCCTAGTTCTTCTTTAAAAATTATCCCAGCCTTT
Organism: Malurus melanocephalus; assembly: GCF_030028575.1. NCBI lineage: Eukaryota > Metazoa > Chordata > Aves > Passeriformes > Maluridae > Malurus > Malurus melanocephalus. The sequence goes on from NW_026623377.1 coordinate 567,920, forward strand.
TCTCCTCATGTCAAATAAATGTTACCTTATAACACTACTTTTTAGTTTCCCATTGCTGACTTTTAAAATAGGTAGGCATGTACTGGAGGAGTCCAAGTTTAAAGGGACCTGAATGTCTAAGAAAATATAGGTTGGCATCCCTTTAATCAAAATTCCGTGTCTTCTGTATTTTCAGGGTATCCACATCTAACATATTCTTCATGAATACAAATATAATGGACAAAAACTATTCTCATTAAATCAACCAAAGATACTGATTTCAGTACTGGCTGCTTGTGTATAACATTGAAAAACCCACTGACAATACAGTAAAGAAATTAGCAGAAGTCACATTAAAAAATCCTAATATTTATCTAGATTGAAGTATTCACTTAGTTTTGTATTTTGTATTGTGGCAATGATCAGGTTTTTTTTCTATACAGTATCTTTATTTTCTATATTATGTCTTACCTAGCATCGGACTTTTGGGTGGTTCTTCTCCTTCCCCCTCCTCTTCCCCACCTTTATTCACATTTTTAATACTTTAGTTTTTCCACATTCTGCTTAGTTATTGAGTTTAGCTGATTTACAATTCTGTTTTTATTGTTTGATTGCATGATTTTGTTGGTGTGTAAATAGTTGTTAGTTTTTATTTGTTCTTTAAATTTGTTGTTCCCATGGTAATTCTTGTGTGCATTTTTTCCTGAGGTTTGAATCACACTTTTGGGCTTTGCTGTGATGGTCTGGTAATCTTAATCAGACTGCAACATGTCTTTACATTTTTCTTTGTGTTTGGACTGTCTTAGTTTCTTAACTCTACTTCTTCTGGCAGCCTAGGGTACTGCAATTTCTATAATGGAATTTWAAAAAGAGTGAAGGTACATAAGACAAAAAATTCACACCGCAAAAACAGATACATGATTTAAATACAGCCTATGCACAGGTGTAAGGCAATCTATTCCTTTTCAACCTAGACCTTATATCGTCAGGAAGATCTCCTGTCCTGTGTATGGAAGTACATATGATGGTTCCTGTGTGTGTTTGGCCTAATTCTGCTTTGAAAGTCCCAGTCCTTTACAGCACACAAGCAGCAAAAGGGCAACTTAGAGTATAACCTGCACCCCTGAAAAGATTTTCTCAACACATTAAACAAAAAATTTATAGAAGTAATAGTGGTAACTCTGAACATTTCTATATAGCCCTCCACATGGAACAAGGCACTGAATTTCCTGACCACAGCTGCACTCCACTCGATTCACAGCAATTGACAGTGTGGTTCTGAGGTTGCTCTGGTTTCTTGTAAGAACTAGGTACATGAGAGGACAGCCCCAGACTTCAGAGGGATGTAAAACTGGCTCAGAGCTACTCCTGTCCCTCCTGTTTCCTGTCCAAGTACAGCTGAGTTAAAGCAGGGCATCAGAATCACTGTATAACAATGACCTGAAACCACATTAAGCCCTCTGCCACAGAGCTCCCATCTGAGTCATGAGAACAGTGGGACTAGTTGTCCATATTTCAAATCTGTGTTTTGAAAACAAATTTGCTAGTTTTGTTGAAAGCTCAGAATGCCTAACTGTGCAAAAGCTGCAGATAACCTTTACAGAAACTGGGTAGTTTCTGTAAGGGTTATCTGTAGAATCAGGTAGAAAAAAGACATCAATCCTGATTACATGCAGCACACCCATATCCCAGTATGTCTCGGTGCCAGAGAGGGGAAATTATTCAGCATGTTGTGCTAAACACAAAAAAACAGAGCTGTGCTGAGCTAAATATGAAAATCTAACTTCCTTTCTCTAACTATTGTAATCACATGCATTTAGATTACCTAGATTACTTTTCTCTTTCATTTCTTATGAAATGCAGCTTGTTACTGAGGTACAAAACTTTACAAGTAAGTAGTCCCAATGTGTTCTTCTCTTCTTTATTATTTACCTTTTAATCAGCCTTGTAGAATAAGCAATTCTTGATATGACTGACAATTTAAAAAGTTATAAATTACTCCTATGATAGGCTAGCATTCTCAAATAAATTGTGTAAGATTTTTTCTGTAGTTGTCCAAATATCCTCTCAAGATAGTAGTGAAAGAAAGTTTTACATTTTATTTTGTAAGGGCAGCTCTGTCACCATGATTCTTCACACCTATACCTACTAAAGAAAATGTGCAAAAGCAAACAGTCTAATGCTCGATGCAGACTTCTAAGAATGCACAAAATTTGAGAGGGCTAAGGATACGTATGATGGGATGGTAGAAGTTCACAGCTTTCTGCACTCATAATGATGAGAGAGCATTTGAACTCCTGGGGAAGTATGCAAACCACTTGCTAAAGGGGGCATTGTGGAAACATTTAATAATAGGAACAAAGATGTGCATCATCTTTTTTTCAAAGTGGCAGGACAGAAGCAGCTTTGAGATTTGATTCAGTCCATCTGCAGACTCAGGCAAATGTCAGTCACTTAATGCTATTCATAGCTGGAAGGTAATATTAACAACCCAAGAAACTATAGGTGGATTTAAGAGATTTAAGCTAGGGAAGTCTTTGATCATTCTGTATCAGCTTCGGAATAAAATGGAAAGCATGCAGAAATGACTCTACCAGGGAATAAGCCCACCTAATCCTTTTTGGGGGGGGGGGGGGGCATGTGGCTTGGTAAATTGAACATTAATTGATTTAGATTAGTCTTATTCTTTACACCTAATATTTGCTTTGGTAGAAATGGTTATGGTAGCACAATTGCCTTTATAAAACCTCTTCTTGAAGACTTTTGTACACTATTTATTTAGAAAATTTTGGAAGAATACTACCAAATTTAATGGAGAATGATAACCCCATCAAAAATTTTTGTAGTTTGTTTTCTCAAACATCCCACAGTAAGAGTAATTTTGTATTATCATCAACAGAGCAAAGAATTATAATTACGACCAGTAAATTATACAAGATTTTGGATGAGATAATTCTGTTGGGTTTCAACAGTAAAGCACTGATTTCATTCTTACTACCCTTCTGTAGGATGTTTCCACAGGGAAAATCTGAGCTAAAGCAGAATCTCTACTATCTTCCTCTTGGCCTCTAGCTTCTACAGAGCATAACAATTATAAACTGATAAATCACTTGAATGGTTATGACATCTTCCATTGACTAGCAGGGCAGTGGTACGTACACACATACTGCTGCCAACATTAAGTAACTGTCAATTGAATTGCCTAAACGATGATTTAGGCTCAGCTAAGCTTTTAAGGGCAATTTTTTTTTTCTCTCAAAAAGGGATGATGGTAGGACTGCCTATATTCAGATCTTGTTACACTTTTAAAGTTAAATTCATGAGTTTGCTGATTTCACTAGGCATTTTGCCCATGCTGACAGAGCAGGATATACAGAGCATGAGCTGAGTCCTGCCATGTAGACATAGGAGAAGGAAAAAGTATGCCAAGTTTTAAAATCTAAATTCCCACTAATGTGTGGAGAAGAACAATTTTCACAAGTGCAGGTACATAAGTGTGCTTTATTCCATATACAAAGTTATGAAAAAATTTTCAACCTTTGGATGTATTAATTTTGTTGGGTCCTCATG
>NW_026623377.1:571490-619600 GCF_030028575.1 Malurus melanocephalus
AAAAAAAAAGAAACCAAAAAATATTGACAGTGCTCCAGTAACTGATAAGCAGTCTGAGTGGCATAAGTGTATTCATTTAACTAGCAGCCCTTGCCCCAAAGAGAAGTTCTCACGTCAATTCAGTTGCAATAATATTTGTAGACGCTCACTAAAATATCTGAAGTTTGGCTATATTTTTCCTCTTTGAGACGGGTAAAAAGGCAAAATCTTGTAGGCTGGGAATGCAGAAATAGTCAAGATGAACAGGAGTACTTGCTAAACTTGGACTAAGTATGCAAACAATTGTTTGCCTCCTGACAAAGACGGTGTCAGTTCTGTTTGCCAACATGCACTGCAGCTATATGTAACCACTAAAAAATCCACATAGACATTCAAGATCTGCCACTTTTGGAACAGGGACTAGGAAAACTGTATAATCCCAGTGTAAAAAAACACACAGCAGATGGTCTTTTTTTTTCTGCTCATCTCCTGCTCCCTCTCCCCTCCAAATGACGCTGACAGTATCTGATCAGCAGATTGCCAAGGACAACCACATCACTCCCATTTAGCCACCTTTTTTAGCACATCAGTCTTGTTTTCTTGTTTTAATTTTGCATTTGCTGTTGTCTTATTCTAACTGTGCTAAGACCACAATTTTAACTATATATAAGAACCCTAATGTATTTATTACAGATGTGAAATGACATTGTAGAAAAAAAAGAAAGCTGAAACACAGAGTGGAGCAGATGGAGGAAAAAAAGAAAATGTTCATTCTTCATGAAGAGAGATAAATGAAGCAGGGAATTTCATTTTTGGAAGACATTTTTTAATAATGTCATTATCATGCAGGTTGGCTCAAGAATTTTAACTTCATAATGAAAAGAATGCAGAATGGACTTTTAAGCATCTGATTTTCCATGCATATGAGGAGATACAAGCCTGTTTCTAAATGTGTGTTCACTCAGGGGCTACATTAAAAGTGGTACCACTTCTCTTTTCTGTTCTGCCTGTACATTATAGGCCATGGCTCCTTAACAAATGTAATTATCACTAGACGGGTTCAGTCTTGCCGTCCATGGATATTTCATTTGACTACATCTCAAGAAGGAAACCAGAAAGAGACTGTCTCTGTATGTTGCCAATACCAGCATATCTTAGTCTTTATATACCAAAATATAAACATTTGCTTAGGAATACAGTCAGGCAGCCAAATATCCTCTGTCTTGATGACAAAACAAGTCTTGGTTTGAAAGCCAAGAGACCTCTCTACCTCAAAATAATTTMAATTAGTACTCAGAGAATTCATTTTTCTATGTCAATGCACTATAAATGTGTATTGCTTTCCTGTACCAAAGTCGCTTTTGAGTTATGTTGTCCTACAAATTATGCCCCGACATCCATTGAATTTATGGACAGGGAGAAGAGTGATGAGGTGTCTAAAGAAACTGKGGAGAGAACAGTACTTAAACTTTGAAAGGTTGCTGGATAATCTAAAATATATTCCTTTGAATTATTATATTTATATCCCTCATATGATTAGGCCTGTGTTCTGAAATTGTTGCTTCCTACTGAATTCTGAAAACAGCTGTTTTGATGTGGAATACTGAAACTGTACAATTTTCAGTGACATTTACCACAAAGAACTATATTGAGCTTCACCTTAAGCAGCAAATACTTAGTATGCTTTCATTTATATAGATTAGTTTAACCCCTCTCCCCTCCCCAAATTGCCCATCCTCTTCTCCTGTTCCTGTAACATATTTCTCTCAGTCACAGAGATTTTGCTCTCACAGGAAACAAAACTAAAATGCATACCACACAGAAAGAGAATAAACAAAATACAAGTCCACAAGAGAAAGCTGCTAGGATACTGGATGAAATATTTTCCCATGAATCCAAAAAAGATAACAGGCACTTGCTTATATGTCTCCTTTCATCACTGAAAGCCTTAAAGTTAATTCATGGTTTCAAAACTACAATAAAGTAACCATGCAGAGATTAAAATCAGGACCTCTTTTTATTTGGATATCAGCAGTATGAATCCCACCCAGGTCTTTCTAAAAGCAGCCTTGGCTGACACTCCAAAATGCTTCCTCAAGTTCATCTTCAGCCAAATAAGAAGTGGTCTGGAAAGTATTCATCCTTTTAGTGTACACAGAAGATCCTTGTCTTGGATCTATAAACCAAGTCTTTAAATTCCATTGTAATTACTTTGCAGTCATAAATAGAGCACACTATTTGTGGCATCCCAGCTGGCTTTTTAGACAAGGTGCACATATCTTCAAACAGACCATTCAAGAAAAAATGGGGACAGTGACAGAGGCATGACTGTGATAATATATGAATGCTCAAAAAGAAAAGTGAAAGATTTTTTTTTTTTTTTTAATTAACACAAAGTAATGGCAAGGAAGAATTTTCTTTATTGAGGAACATTTTTTCACAACCTTGAAGGTTTGCTTTCAAGGAAAACAGGGCTGGTGAAAAAGAAAGGTGTTTTAGAAAAGTCTTTTAAATCATTTAACTCTTTAGTCCTGATGACTTAATAACAGTCTTACACAAATAACTGAACTCTTCACTCAGAATTTAACAATCAAACCAAAACACTATTTTCCCCAAGAGACAAATTTTTGTAGAGACAGTCATGGAAATTCAAGACCATAGCTAGGGTTAATGCTTGTTAAAGATTTCCCTGAAGATTACAAGTCATTCACAGTGCCTCTGACATCTATAAATGCCTAGCTTCCATGGATTCACTTGCAATGGCCACAAGTCCCTCCATTTTAAGCTGGTAATAAAATAGTTTCCACAGAATTTGTCTGCCAGAGGTCTCCCTGGATCCACAGAATTTTCTGGCTCTTCTGCTGARCAGCAAATGACATGATCATCAGCGAGACAGCCAACAGTGCAGATTTCTGTTTATAAACTTAGTATAAAATGAACATTCAATAGGTCTTTTAATGTATCCAGTTATTGCATTGACTTCTAAAGCATTAAAGAAACATTACCTAGAAGTTTCATAACTCAGCAGTAAGACATCACTGAAAACCACGGATTATTAGAGCATATAACCATTCTTGGTAATATGCAGCTGAGTATATAGTATCCAACTGGTCTTATGCACATGTTGAGGAAAGAGTAATTATTAAGTAAAAACACAGATATCACTACTGCCGGCAGTGGTAATCTCTTAATGCAAAAATACATCAGCCATCTCTGCTGTTGCTGTGTATCATTTCAATAGTAGACTGCAAACGAAGAGGGGTTTTTGAAGAACTTTATGGTACAGAAGAATGCAGTCAAACTGATTGGTAGAATATATTCTGGGTTATGGTAAAACAAAATTGTCTGAAGGGAGCTTATGGGTATACAGAATGGTCTACAGAATATGTATGCATTTTCTACAGAAACTTCAGCCACACAGGAAGACTAAAACAACTGGAACTCTTGGAAGCATGGTAAAACAGCAGAGACATTGTGTGATTTTTAATCTAAAAAATGCCACAAACCAACAACCAAACAGAAAACACAAACAAGCCCAGAATCCTGCAAAGGGCAAACTAGCAATCTGCTTTCCCTTTCCACAGTGACAAGGAGTGACAAGCTTAACAGCAGAAGTTTTTAAAACATTAGCAGAAAATACCCAAGAGTTAAGTGTAGTGAAGTTCTGTAATAGGTTGCCTGGGGGCCTTAAAGAATATCTGTAAAGCTTTGGAACAGGTTAGACAAACATCTGTCAGGATTAGCTCATGCTGCCTTAGGGGAGGATGATGAACTAGATGCTCTCTTGTGCCCCTTTTTAACACTGAAGTTCTACAATTATTAGCAAAAAAGCCACAGAATTCCATGGTAACAGCTAAAGAACACCTTGGTTCACTAGCAAACCAAGGACTGTGATTAAAAAAAAAGCAGTCGTCTACCACTGAATGAATATGGTACTTTTTTAATAATGCTGAAAACCAGAAGTTTCAACACGTTTATATTCTTCAATCTCAAAGAAGAAATCTGCTTTTGTTATGTTTTCCGGTTTCTAGTTTATGCAAATAAACTAAGTTCCTCAGGGAGAAAGAGAGAGAAATAGAGTCATCCTCTAAACCTCATTTTCTTGTGAATGGATGATGAAAGTCAATTAGAGATAAAGAAGGATTTTCATGAGGTGTGGAACACCTGTAAGGAGTGGGGCATGCTACACTTGATGAGATTCAGTTCTTTAAGGGCAGATCTTCACTGTGTAAATTACTCCTGTGCAGAGATCRCACCATGAACTGCAGGAGATCAGTAACCAGAAGCTATAGAACTGCATTGTCATGGACCAAGAAGCAGTTTTTCAGTGCAGAAACTGCATTGCATGAGCTAACCAGGAAAGACACTGTGAATGCATGAATGCATCATTCTGCAACTGGYGTGCATACCAGCCTAAATCAGTGTTGTGTCAGGATTCCCTTGGCTCTTAATTCTACTGAGGTAAGTGGAAAAGGTGATGGGAAGAGGCTTACATCAGATTTGTAATGCCCAGCTAAATATTCTTCTATCTTGTTATACATGTTCAATTTCAGGTCATCATTAAGAAGTCTGTGAGCTAGGGAATGACTTTACAAAGTCCTGTGCAATACCAAGACTTAAATTCCCTTTAACTTTCTTTTTCTTCTCAATAAAGTGGAATAGTCCCACCCAAGGAAAGCCAAGGGTATAACAGTGTGGTGACTTAGCTGATACATCGTGGAGAAGTGATTTAAACTACCCATATTATAGACAATTACTTCTTATGTTACACCAGCTACCTTTTTATTCAAATAGCTATTTGTCTCAAATCAAATCTAGCAATGCTGTCACATAAAGAAGGAACTTTTTCCAGCTCAGCATCCTTTGAAATGTATTCTTCTGTTAAGAGCAGCTTTGAAAAACCAGCATAATTAAGTCAGTTTCATACAAAAATTTTTGTCGCCTTTCGCAAAATTTCTGGTTTGGTTCCCTTTCTATGCAGCATAAAAATAACACCTGTTAGGCAATGTGCTTTGAAGTCTTCCACAAGTGCTAGACTAGGCTGGCAGCAGTTGCCCCTCTTTTTCACAGTGCCGCTGTGAGAATGCCCTGCCAGCATTCAAAGGCATTCCAGGGCAGGTGCTAATGAAAAGCAGCAAAGCCTACTCTGGCTCCTCATCCTCCAGGAAGAAGAGCAGTTACAATGAGAGAGACAGAAAATTTGTGCCAACACAGAGGAACGACAGAGAGCTCAAAAGAAACATAGAAACCTGGTCTGTAGGTTTCTTTGCTTTGTCTCCACTTCCCTCTCTGGTTCTCCGTCTCCAAGTTTATTGCTTGTAAAACTGCATGAAGAGAATGCAGCTGAAGATTTCAGGTCAATTAATGTCTATTTGGATTAGCCAAGAACTCCTGCAAACCTACCCTAAAGCGTCCTCAAATAATTTTTCTTCCTTCTTATTCCCCTCGAGGACTGCAACACTGCTTCACAATCGAAATACAGGAAGTGGTTTACTCAGGACAAATGCTTGGAGAGACCCTGCACCATTCCAGAATCAGCAGAATCATTCCAGATTCAAATTTTGCACACAAAGCTTATTTTAGATCTATGTAATCAAACAATTAATGCTTACAAATGCTACCTGTGCATTAATAACACTACTTAGGGCACGCAGCTGCTTTTTGAATTGTTGTATTTTACAAAAATATTTTAAAAGGCTGCTATCTATGTGAAAAACACAGCACCAGCAGCTGAGCTCCAGCATTGCATCAGATTTGCTGGAGGAATAGAGACCTATCAACACCTTTGATGACAAGGGGCAGCCTCCTGAAATGCAGGCAGCCTTCACAAAATGTAATCACAGTAACCCTCCACCAACAGCTTGGAGCTATGATGTGAGCACAGACAGGAGAGACTCACATTTGTGTCTCATGCCTGGGCTAAGACCTTCCTAATTGAAAACACAGCTGGTTATAGTGTGCAACTTTCACCAACCGACAAGGCTGGCATCCCTCAATGTAACAGAGAAATTTAATGAGGTTTCAGTATGTCACGCTAACAGAGTTAAATCAGAGCTACTGACTATCAAGGACGCTATCCTAATAACTTCTCACCCTRGACATATAAATGGCTCTTGAAGAACATGACTTATCTGAGCATTAAGTTGAAAAGGGTTTAAGTAGCATAATTAAAGATAATATGAATCTATTCATGTTAGATATACTGAAATACTTCAGATACTAGAAAAAATACAGTTCAGTCTCTGGGGAAGGACTAGTGTGATAAAGCTGACTACAGTTCCACTGTTTAATTTTGTCATGTAGATGCTCCCTGTAGATACTGCAGAGAGACAATTTTTCTAAAATAGAAAGTTAAGTTCTCCTTCGAAGGGAGGCAAATACAAAGCTTAAGAAAACAAAATCTTATTCAACCTTGTGCAAACAGAAGGCTAAAACTGCCAAATGTAAAATGGTATTGAATAGCATTCACACACAACCAACTTAATGAGGTTTTGGACTCTTGAGTCAACTGTAGTGCCTTGGGTGGTAATGCACAACAACATTGAATGACAAAATCATAAGCTATAATTTCTGTCATGTGTTTAATATAGGTAAATAATCATAGCTTTTTTATTCATGGCGATTAAAAATGCAGTAATGCAAAGACTTCTTTACATCAGTAAGCAAAGTAGCTTGTTCTAAAAAGTGTCCCAAAAGCCTTCAGAATAAGGATATATAATTGCTATATTAAGATTTTTAAATTTATTCAAGTTAGATCAGAGTATTTTGGTAATGGATCCGAGAAATCAAGTTTTCTTAAGCCAAATATTTAGTAATACCAACTAGCAAACTAAATATTCTCTGAGACCTAGCATGAGAAAAATCACCAGATGGTAAACCCACAAGCTTTTAAAAGAAAATTCAGATAAATATGCTCCAAGCACATTAATTTTCATTGGATTTACCATACATTGCAAATACAGCCCTACTTACATTGACTTTGTTAAAAAGATAAACTTACATTAGAGAAGACCGAAGAGCTACTGGGTAGCAAAAAACATGGGAAAAGGATTTATACTGCTGAAAATACAAACAAATCCTAAATAATTTCCTTCACACGTGTAATTACAAGAGTAAGAAATATTAGTATACACAAAAAAAAGATTGTAATACTTACAATTGGTGTTAAAAATTCCTGTGCCTGGGTTACTGATTCTCCCTAAGTGACCCTGCACCTCTGTAGTCAATCAAATCAGAACTGAGACCTACASGAATGCAGAAATACCAAGATCCAGTGAGTTCTGTTTTTTTGTTTGTTTTTTATTTTTTGGTTCACCTAGAAGTAATAATCTATACTGTTGGGGCTGAGACATACAAAACCAAACTCATTTCCCAACAACAGAGGAAAAGACTGAACCTGGACAAACACCAAGCTGTGAAATTTTAGTTCAGCAATCTTTATTTCTGAGAAATAATTCAATTAACTTGAGAGGCTTTTATAGAACTTTAACTTTAGACAGCCACTGTCATAATATTGTAGCTACACTATGCTGTTTTAAACATACTGTGTTGTGTGAAAAATATGAATAATTTACATCTCATCAGGAGAAAAAAMTAATCTTGACTTAAGTCTTAAAGCTGAATGAAGACAAGAGCAAATAAACCCAAATGATGGGATATGTCTGGAGTTTACACTGGCTACAAAAATGACATTGAGAACAGTCTTCATACTCTGCCTCACTGAAGAATTACTAAAATGTAATCAACAAGACCTTTTTCATTATATCTTACTCCACTTCAAGACATRAAGAAAATGTTAATAGTTACCAGTGACAACAAATATTAGTACTCTATTTCTATATGAACTATACATATTGCAATGCAGTCAAACTCAAACATCAAACATTATTTACTGCTTTATTATTAATCTGCATATCTGATAGAGTCTTCTTACATTATATTCACCCTACAAGGACTGTCATCTGTAATATACRTTACATAGTATATTCAAGAATAAAAAAAATTCATCATTTTTGTTGGGGCTTTTTTTTTTTTTGGCAGCAATACAACTTTATAAAATGAAAACTGGTGGTGAATTTAACAGAAATTCTGTTCTTTTTTTTTTTCTGCATGAGGGAATGGGAAAATTTTTTGGTATTGGCATGAGGTCACCGGAAATACTACAGTAGTGAATATAAATAAGTCTTCATTAAGTGACTGCTGCATTGCAGTCATTACTTGGGAATGGTTCTGGATTGTCATCTTATTTTTATTKGAGCTGATTTAAAGATACCTTCTTCAGTTGGTGGAAAAATAATGCTCCTGATTTGGTTCTAAGAAGAGCAGCCTAAGGCTGGAGTGCTCTAAAGGAACCCAAGCTTTTGTAAAATGATGCCATACGCCAACTTCAGTACTGATGAATAAACATTTGTGCCAGGAAAATGTTTAGTAATAGCTAAAGCATTCTGTAATCAAAACAAGTCCCTTGTTAAAAGAGACTGATCAAAGAAAGTGATCAAAGCTCTTTTGTCTGTTCAGACACTCRATAGATGTGAAAAAAGTTTTGCTTACAGTGAGGATGGTGCTGTGGTTTCTGTCTCCAGTGTAAGTAGCAATAGCAAGCATCCTGAGCAATCCCTATTTCCAAAGAAACTGATAAAAATAATAGAGAAAAATGAAAGAAAGGGCATTCAACAGAAAATAGACAGATATTTCTTGCCCCTGTGAGACACAGAGTGGAGCCCTAAATATCTAAAACTCTTATTTAATAGTTGCAAGGCAAAAAACAGTGATATTTCAACAGTACTGCCAAAAGATCGTCCACACAGGCTAAAGGGACCATTTGATACCAGCAATCATTTGATTCAGCATGTGGTCCATGACTATTCTTTAACACTATCATGTTTCTAAAACACACAAAGAAACAGTACATGTGAGAAAATATCATGAAAAGCAATTATTTCATTGATTGAAACACATTCCTCAGCTTGCTTCTGACCTTGTTGTTGCTCTGTGCCTGAAGCTGCCTTAAAGGCTATTCGAAAATGGCTATTCAAATGCACTTTAGAAACTAAGGAAACAGAATTTCTCCTCTAAATGCACCTCAGTCCAATTTTATATGCCACACTTGTTCTTTCTTCTTTGACTTGCAGAGGTACAAATAAAACAGGAGGCAGACAGTTCTAAAACTAGTCCTGGCTGTTTGTAAGGCATATCTGAAAATTTTAAATTGAAGCCTTTTCTGCTAACATTTCCTTGACACTCTTAAGCAACAAAAATCAAACATAACTGTACCCACAGCATGCAGCACACTTTTTAAAACCTCCCTGACTCAGAGTTGCAGAGGACAAGGGTGCACATCAACATTAAAGGGGATGTTACATACACTCTAGTTTAGAACAATTGTTTGAACGAAGCTGGTTAACGCTAAACTCTATCCTGGGTATTTGCCTCTGTGGAACTCAATATTCATCATAAGAAGATATGAGCACAAGCCTACTTCTTTCCAGCACATGGTATTGGGACAAAAATAAATCTGAAATAACCTTTTGAGTAAGGAGGCGCTCTGTTTACACTCAATAATATATTCAATATGCAAGAACTTAATTCCTTGCAAAATTTGATACGCTTGTTCTAAAGGCTTGCCACTTTTCTCATCAAATGYTCAATGAAAATGCAATGCTAAGTTACTGTAAACACTGTAAACACTGTGTATTTTTAATACGCAATTTTAGCTGTAATTAATTAATATCATAAAGTACTTTTCACTACAAATCATAATGGATGTGATTTCAGGTGCAAATTCTTTGTTCCTGTTCACTYTGAAGAACAATGAAAGGCATAAGATGCTATGTAAAATTTTGAGTTGACTTTTGCAGTAAAGCTAAGTCAAGTGTTTCATTATAACATTAAAATACTTCAGTCATTTTCTCTCTAAGGGACACAGAACAACTGATTCATGAATTGTGAACAAGAATTTCCCAGATTTAACTTCCAAACTGGTGTACTTATGGTCTATCTGCAAAATGTAAACCATTCAAGGTAGAAGCCACAGATCTTCAGATCTTCAAATTTTTTTCTTTGACCTATCTTTACTCTATACCCTTTCCCATTATAAATTACCTGCAATCAATATGACTTCATATCTCCATTCAAAAACATTCCTCTTTTCCAATAGCCACTGCTACATAAATAGACCATATTCTTACAAATACCTTTTTATATCTCCTCTCCTAGCCCCTATTCTACTTAGGGAAAAAAAAACAACTAACCAACCGAACCACACACAGGAAAAATATTGAACTGTGTTATAAGGTCAAATCTTCTGAAAATAGGCCATTTAGGGTGTTTCTAGACATACCATATTTTTCCAGATGTTCTGTGCCCACTAGTGCAATTTACTCAAGAAAGGAATTTGACCTGTCTCTAAAATGCTTCATCACTTAATGCAAGTATAATGATACCTGACTTTCTGGAACTGTTTCAAAATGTTTTCATATTAGGTTTCTTTCTATTTGTTTTAAAGCAGGGTTAATGTTCATTCCTTGTACCTTTTAAAAAGGTCTAACTTCTAAACAAGAAATATTGAACACTTCCATCAGTGGATTATTGAACTCTTAAGTATTTTCTTTCCAATGTGTAATGTGATGTCACTTGATTGAGCTAGGATTTATTTCTGCTATCTCTYACATTCATTACATGGATGAGATGGGACATGCAGCTGCATAGTTGTTTTCTTGTTACACTGCAAAGTTTTAAGTAGGAAGAATGAACACCAGGACTCGGTAGTTGTGCATCTTCAACAGGTAGGATTTGGAGGTAGAAAAGTAGGTCTTTATCTAGTGGTCTCAGTGCCAGTTTAACAACTATAATGATAGCCTTACCCAATGGTCTTTTAGCGAACCCAGAAATAATCCCAACAAGATTACTATAAATGAATACTTGTCATAGTATGATGTATGAGGTTTTAATAATGGTATTCTCAGAAGGTCACAGCAAATTAAATATGTACCCAGAAACATGTTAAGTAAGCTACACAGTGGAAATATCACATCAAAGTGCTTTGTAAAGAAGCAAAAGAAGTCTCTTCCTCACTACCTGGTGTCCCAAGGAACTCTGATCTCATAGAGTAAAAATTTCAGAGACATTGAAGTAAATAAATAAATAAAAGGCAAGCTAGATTTTATTTCTGAATAGCATGGGGGAAAACGAAAAAGGTAATGTTTCTTACCAAGGGACAGGGAGGAGCTTGCGTAAATCCTAACGATTCACAAAAGACTTTAGGGCAGGGAAAGTACATCCCTCTTACCTCTACTAGTTTAGAATTTCTAAATGCCATTTCTATAGAGATCATATGAAGATTCCAATCATTCTTCTACWCTCCAGAGATCCAGCAATAGCCCTTCCTCCCTTTTGTCTAAATTATGAAACAATTAGAAATWAATTAAAAGCAGTTTATTTACCCATTATAATTGATAACAATAACTACTAATACCTAGGGCAGACTGGCAGTGTTGAAATATGACAAATGAAAGCCTTCTAGTGTGGCTCCAAGTTCCTGCATTCTTTTGAAATGCCTGCATAGTTGCCACCTCCCAACCAAAAATATCATCATGATACAATGGAAAGTTGATACAATAATAATGAAAATAAAGTATTCAAAAATGCCTTTGGGAAATTACTTCAGTACTGATGAATGAAATACATAAATAAATGTTAATCCCATTTCACAACATGGTGGATTCCTAGCAATGCTTCATTTGGTGCCGAAGAAGAAACAATCTAATCATTATCGAGAATTAATGTAATTCAGGATAAGTAAAAATGCTCCAGGCTAATATGTTCTACTGTATTAACTTAATTCAGTACACTCCTCCAGTTTGTTACCAGCTAAATTGATAGACAAACCAGTACTTCAAGGTATCCACAAATTATTGTCTTCTTACACTTATGGAAACTTCATCTATTCCTGAAAACAAAGAATAGACAGACCTATTACCCCTAGAAAAAATACAGAGGTTAAAACATATTTATTCCGGCACATGTGCCTGTTCTCAAAGGGTAATGAAACACCTTCCTCTGAAAAAAAGGCTTATTTAAACAAATATACTTTGTCTGGTCAAAACCAATCAGAGCAAGAAAGTGGTTTTAAGGCCACARCTTGATCCCAGATTAGTCAAAATACGTTCACTTCTACAGTAATACCAGATTCTATGCTACTGTGAACATTGTAACATTTATAGTTTAACAAATTACTTCCACCAGTTCCTTGTATGTTATGTGTCTACTGAATCTGGTTGCTYCTGCTTAGGGGTGAATTTGACCTGCTAAATCAGAGACAATGGCAGTGTATACAGTGACATATTTGTCTAAGCAATTTTTGCAAGAAAGATAAAAACTATTTGAAATTTATTTTCTCCTGCCCTCCAGTAACCTACATAAAAATACAGGAAGGACAAGTTATTGCTACATCTGCCAGTAGGGAATAAAACCTACATACTACTAAGTCTTTCATGGTAAGCCTCCTTCATCCCCCAYCACATGTTTATTTCTAAAATGCTTACATTGAAGCAGTGAGAAGAATCAAACATCCATAAGTGCCTTGATCTTACAGTGGTAAAGAATGCACAACCTCCACAGGGAATTGTGAAAGCACAAATTAGTATTTTAATTTCCTGGGAGCTGCGTTGGTCTGCCTCTGCATTTCTGCTAAAAAAAGAGACATTTTGATGTGCACAGCTCACCAGCAGTTTAACTATGGTGTTTTAACCCAGTCTGGCAGGGATAGCCTTGCTCTCTAGAGTTGGCCTGATGCTGAGCTCAACAGAATACTTGATCCGTGAGGCTGAAGCCCAGAAACTGTAATACGTAAGTGAAAAACAACAATAAATAACAATGGATGAGAACCAAAACACCAGCTCACATCAGTGTCCTGTGTATACTAACATTTCTACATTTTCTACCACCAGTAGAGTTGAAATTGAGCCAGTAATTGTGGGAAATTTTAGAAAAGTATGTCAAACATAGACAAGATAATAGTGTCTGTCGCTCTTTTTTTTTTTTTTTAATAGCATGGTGGGGTGCCATTTTTATTGTCTATCAATGATTTCCAGATTGTTTACTCAGTTAACAAATAAAAATTAAAAGGATTTTGAAAGCAAACAGTTAGCAAAAGTCACAGAAAACTGGAAAAGTACCAGAGTAGTCCTTTAAAATGTAAGTAGTATCAAACTTCAAAATACAAAACTGAAGTATTCCTGACAATAAATATTCAGTAAATTTATGAAAATAATCCAAAACACTATGACAATTCCCATTGTCTTGTAAAACAATAAGCAGCCACCCAAGAAGCATGCCAAAATAGTTTGTTTTGTAGCTGTAGGAACTTTTGTTCTGTCATTTAAACTGATGGACTATGCACAGCCAAGTTATTTAAAAAGAGGACGAAGGAAATTATTTCAGAAATTTCAAACACTAATTTATGCTACCTACACTCGTGTGTTTACTGACAATCAGATGGGGTCTTATCATAGCTATACCTAGGGCAGGTTTATGATAAGCTTATGTACTGGTTTTCATTCAAAGTTTTTAAAAGTTCCCCCAGAACTGTGTCAGAAATCCTGTGTCAGAAACAAAGCCTGAGTTATGATACAGGCAAAAAAGCACAAAGAAACACATTTTTATTTTCAATTATATTGAACTGGTTGTCTCTCTCATCTRAACTAACCCGTTCTTTTACCTAAGGATCACAACAAAGGGTAATAAARATTTATTTTGCCTGCAACATGTCCAGAATTCATGACTTGGAACAAGGAACATGATGAGGACTTTGGAACACAAAATGTAGAATGTATTACAGGGCATTACTCACAGCCTGGCAAGGAGGGCTCTCAGAAAAGAAATATAATTGGCATTCTTTATCACTCCAAGTGACACATCATTCTTGCAGTGTCCTGGATTCTGGTAACGTTCATGAGTCAATACAGAGTATTTTTATTTGTGACTTCTAGCTGGAACCTTTGACAGATATTCAAGTGCTATGACAGAAACTGTATTTACTATGGTTTAATCTCAATTTCTCTGAGAGGTTCACAAACACAGCTGGTATCCCATTAACCTGTTTTCCACAGAGATATAAAGGGTCAAGAAGTTAGGAACAMGTCACTATTAGGAATTGGTAGCAATCATTATGGCATCAGAGCATATAATGCTGCATTATCAAAACAGTTATTTCTTGTATAGAACTTTTGCATTTCAAATTACTGCAGTGAAGCAACACTATTATTCAAACAGTGTAATGTCATTATATAAAATTCTGACACATTCTTTTCTTCTCGTTCTGGAACCAGTTCCTTCTTTCCTTGYACTTTCTTTCGACTTCTACAGATTTGGAACAGCTACCTCCAGCACCATAAGAAATGAATAACAAAACTAAAAAAATACCTATATTGAAGTACAAGATGACCATAATTTAATCTAGGTGCCCAGAGGATATCCTACATTTACATTTGAAAATATTAGCATATGCCTTCTCATGCTTTTGCTTATCTAGAAAGTAGYGTAGCTGATAATGTTTCTTTCACAGGCCTTTAAAGAAAAATTAAAACTCATAAACTAATACAAAATACTAAAAATACTCATGCTATAATAAATGCATAGTATTTTGTCATCCACCTTCATTCAGAATGGGTTGTTTCATGCTTCACTGTTTTAAGAATACATGATAGAGAGACATTGCATAAAAAGTTTTTGAACTGTGACATGCTTGGTAAAAAACTAATATTTAAGTGACACAGAGGTTGGTAGGTTTTAAAAACTAATCAATCTTACCATATTTGGCATTCAGTCATCTTTGCAATGAAAAATCAGTAGAAGACAGAGACAGAAGCTGCTTTGCTATTCCTGCAGTATGGAAAGCAGAAAACACTGCATTTCAAAAGGCATGGAAAAGGATTATAAATAGATACAGGAATTTTTTTTCTATTTTCAAAAATTCTTATATAGGACTGGCTGTGTATATGAGTAAAATCAAGGGAAAGCTATGACATAAAAGCTTAGGTGAAAAGCTAAGGTGAAGTTCACACACCTGAAATCGCACATTATACTTCACTTTCAGTATTATGCCAATGTAATCCTTGGCATGAAATATTTACAAGAAAAAAAGAGAAGAAAAAAAAGTCATCCCAAATGAACAGAAGGACATGGAGTGCAGAGTTTGAAAGAATAAAGTGGCTGATGGGAAAAGAGCTTACTACTGCAAGAAGAAATATGTCCTCAGYAGGCTTTCTGTCTGATTTATGTCTGGTTTGATCTGTTCTACTCAGAGAAGAAAGCACACCATGTCGAAGTAAGTTTATACAGAAAATGTATTTAAATTTGTGTTTTCCTTAAAGTATGACAGAGAGCGTGTACTTRCAAGGGGAAGGCTACATATCACTGAATTTGAGAAGTAAATCAGATTTTATCCAGGAAGTGGATTCCTTTCCACATGAAGGCATCAAAACAACTTCAAAGACAATAGGAATACTTGAACACCTAAAGATAAAGGAATACTTAGTAGTTTTATTGTAGTGGGGCCAGAAAAAGGACAAGATGACCCTGAACATTATAATTGGCTTAAGCGACASAGAAAAAAATACACAAATTAAGCCCCACATTTTCAGAGATGGGCACACTAACAAAAACCTCTCTGGAACTATGTTGCAGCTGGAGGCAAAAAGGCCTCTGAGACTGGGGTAATTTGTTGACATTACATTAATTCTTTGAGTAATTGCTCAAAAATCCAGGGACTAAATGACAGAAACAGATGTACATCTCCCAGGAAAAGCTGTGAAAAAAATATCATCACCCAGAATGCCAACATTGGGCATCTCATCTAATGACTGACAAAACTCCAGGGTATAGAAGCAAGCCCTAATCTCAAATATCCAGAGGCGGACATCAAGGGAGGTAAGGAGTGTGTACACCAAAACCGCTCTTAAACCAGTGGGAGTACTGGTGCTGCAAAGTACAACACCCATATGACTTAATTTGATGAACAAAATATATTATTTAAAACAAACAAGCCCCAGAAAACACAACAAAAAAATCTAAGATGTCTCAACAGCAGGCAAGCTAATAGAAACCCTTAGTATACTCAGGGGCACAATACAGGAATGCAGTATTTCTTGTAGATGAGGTAATTACTAGAAAACAAGGCAGGAATGACTGGATTTAGGAAACATCTGATTTACATGGGACTTTGTCAGGACCTTATCTTGAAAGCATATTAAAATTCCATAGCTGGCACAGCAAATTATTAATAAAAACTTTTTTTGTTATAAAAAAATTTAAAAGAAATAAAATATATAGGTAGCAAAGAGACAGTGACATAAAKGAAAGGATTTTTAAAACCAAACCCAACTGAACAAAAAACTGAACACAGATCCCAAACAAAAGACAAACAGACAAACATCTTAGCAGACATTTTCCATCCAGAAGCTGATGCAATGGAAGAATCCCCCTGCAGTACCAACCTTATCTCTTACCTCAACCTGAGCTCCCCAAATCAAACTTCTTCCAGTTTCCCTGGTTGAGCTTTATGGAAAAAAAAAACACTGTCTTGGTTTGAAAGACAGGTGCTTGTCAATGAAGGCAGGGACTCCCCTTGGAGTGGTGGATATGACCCCCCTTCCCTCCAAATTATTATAGCTTTGGAAAAAAAAAATCAAGGGCTTTCAGGCAAGAAGATGGGTAAAAGGGAATAGCAGTCTTTTCTAATATGTATAACAAGGTGAAACAAACACGTTGTAACAACAACGATAGCAACAACCAACCCAGTCACAAGCCCAGTGACAGCCTCACACAGAGACACACCCTCYCCTTTGGTGCAGTTACAGTCCCAGYCGGCAGGGGCGCTGTTGGCTCCCAGCCGGGCAGAGCGGGTGCGATGATTCCCCTGCAGCTGCAGGGGGCGCTGYGGCGCGGGTCCCGGATGGTTCAGMTCTCCCAGTGGACAATGGCGGACACAAACCGTCAGAGATGGACAGAGAAAAGTTCCCTACAAACTCATGGGGGAAAATGCTGATCCCGATACTCCCTCTGGACAACAAGAAAACCTCAGAATGGCCAGATGGGCAAAAGACGAGCAGAATTCTGTGGCCATAGACAGGATGCAGCAGAACTCGACCACTGCAGCTGGAATCCCAGGGTTCCCCAGTAAGGCACAGGGGCAGAAGATCACAGTGCAGTAAACAGGAACCGACAACAGGACGCTGGRTTCTGCAACAGCAGGCGAGCTCTCCCCCACAGGCAGCAGGTCCATCATCCTCCCCMAAGCCAAGCAGGGCAGGAAGTGAAGCTACCCCCAGTCCCACAGACAAACATGCCCTCCCTGAGCTCAAAACTGCCGTGAGAACTTCCCTCTMTCCAAAGAGAGGGAAAAAAAACCTGCCAGGCAGGAGAAGTGCCCAGGGAGACTCTTCAGGTGGGGTGTAGGTTCTTTTGTCTTCCCCAATCACCCAGCCATCAAAAGAATGACTTGGCAATCAGTGTATACCAGCAACAAAATGGGAAAGAAAATTCTCCAAGAAAGGAAAAAAGAGAAACCTTAACCTACAATAACCACCCATACTAAAACATACCAGTGTGTCTTACACCCTGCTATCCTCTCTTCAATTGTGAGCAGTCCCAGCTGACTTATTTAGAGTTACAGCAAAGTCTATTCAGTAGGTAGCCATAGGAAAAGCTCCCACAACATGAGAAGTTTCCTCCTGATCTCAGACAGTAAAGGCTGGCTTATCCTCTAAACACAGCTGATACAGTGGTAAGGTTCCCTTTCAGAACAGTTTTTCAACTTATTATTGCAGATTTTTATAGTCTTGCAAAGCACAGATATAGCTAATGGGTTTTGGATCCTCATCTTTTAAATGTACAAAAGTTGCAAAAAGTGGAGTTTGGGTGTTTTTGCGTGTGTGTTTTTGGGTTGGGAGGGGGGTTTGGTTTGGTCTGGGGTTTTTGTTTCTTTGATTGCTTTGTTTGGGTTTTTTTTTTTCCCCTATTTGACTGTTTAATGGCTTTTTTTCCCAAGCCATGGTGCCCCCTAAATTGCTGGAATTTTTACTGAAGTAGGGAGACATCCCAGCTTCATTCAAAGGACTGAGCTGGGATATCCGGAGCAGTTCACCTGCTTCAGTAAAGGTCTCAGCTGTCCTACTCTGAGAAGCTCATACCCAGCTATCTTTCCTGGTTTCTGACTGAGGAACAGAGGAGTGAAAATTCACTGTTGTCTATAAGTAGTCAGTTTATCACCACTGAAGTGTTTTGTTGCTTKTTTTAACCAAACTCAGGTACTTTATTATTTACACTCCAGCATAGACAGACATTTCATAACTTTTAGAATTTTTTTCATATGAACCCTTGCTCATTTTTTTTTGTCTCTGCATATAAATAAAAGCTGGAAAGTAAGTAWAATAGTTCTAGAGCAAGTTGTGTACTGCTGATGCTAGTTTTTTAGTTGGATAAACACTGATCATTTTTTAATTGTTGAATTACCTAATCATTTGCAGATTCAAAACTAACGTTTTGCTTTCCATAGCATGGCTTCTCTGTGCTTCTGAGGGAAAGAAGAACGTTTTTAAAAGCCTTTTGAAAGTCCTAACACAGTTTGTTTATATGTAGCTTTTGTTGTATCCTSTCTCATCCCCCATTACCCACTTATCTATCTCTTGCTATTCCAAATGTAGCATAGTAGGTATCATAAGGAACTTCGTAACTTTGTTGTGCTAATGTGTTGGATTAACATCATGAAGTTCAAAAGCCATGTCTTCCCCATACCTTAAATATGATTATTAGCAAAGACTCTTTGGGCCCCAAAACCTTACACTGCATAAGTCAGCATGGTACACAGGCATGGGCACAAATCTCCTACCAGGGCTATAAAGACACAAATCTTCAATAAATTTTATAAAAATACTGAAATATTGCAAAACCTCTGAAATACCTAGTACATAGGACCCATAGAAATACCTAGTACATATTAAAACATTCTTTTGATGTAGAGGCAGGCTCACAGTGCCTGCACAGAACATTGCTGCCACGCTGCAGTTCAGGAAGCCACAGCACATTTCCACGGAGGAATGCCCAAGTCCATGGGCCCAGGTGCTGGCGCTGGGAGCACACTGCTGGCAGGAGCAGGTGAAGCCCCTTCCCAAAAGCCTCTTCACAACCCRTAGGCGCCCACAGGTTTACTTGTCCAGCTGCTGATATTTGTTTAATTTTTCCTGGTTGTAATCGACACAGTGACTAAAAATCTCCAGATCGTTTACAATGTGCAATTAATTTCTTGTGTAAATCAACGTTTCAACGTGTCACTTCTGTCACCAGTTGATTACAATACTGTGTTGCAGGATTCAGAGCTGCCAAAGCYGCTGTGACCCTCCATGAAAAGGAAATCATGTGGGGTAGCAGCACAGCTCCGCAGTGGGCCCGCAGTGTCCTGCACGGCTCTCCGTGTGCCATGCGGTGCCCAGGTGCGGGTGGGGGCTGCAGGGCTGGGGTCCATGAGGAGAGGCAAGACCGGGTTGCTCTGTGCCGGACACAGCCGGGCACAGCCAACACCCTCAGCCCCTGGCAGGGAGGCTTGAGGGGAAAAGGGTGAGAAAAGGTACTGCCAGCCCCGAAGGGAGTGCAGGAGGAGGGATAGGAGAGACTCTGGCCGCTAGATTCTCCTGCAGAACCCCCGCCGGAGCAGGGGAACATTGACAGAGCAAGAGCGGCCAAGCGGGGCTGATATGGACTGACTGCAGCACCCCATTCCCCTGCACCCCTCAGTAAAGGATCTCCCTGTCTTTTTCTTGACCTTCAACCTCTTTTATTTTTTCCTCTCATTTTATTCCTCTGGAAGACAGAGTGAGAGCTCAGCTGGGTAGGCCTCTAGGAGGCAGGTTACCACACTGGGAAATGCTGCGTATTTCCACTGCCTGGAATGATCTTAAATCCGTTTTWACACTTACCTTCTATGAGGTATTTAATAGCTGTCTTTTTAAAGGTGTGCCAAACATTAAAATTAGAATTAATTCAGAATATGAAAGCTAAAATGTTCAGAAAACAGGTAGCKTATGTTATAAACACATATTATAGTGTTGGCTTTCGCAAATATTAAGATGAGTGCTATGTGTACCATGTTGCCTTTTTTGCATAAGTAGCTTAGTTATGCAGACACAGTGGTAAAATAATCACCGGTGGTTTTGTTTTTCTTTTGTAACTCAGATATAGTTATAGAATACTTGTGGTTAAACTGAAGTAATGTCTTGTGACTTAAACATTTCCATAAAGAACATTTTTTATATTATAGCAAAACTATACAAAAGCTGCAAAGAAAGTCACCAAAAAACCCTGAATGAGGCCCTGGCGGCAGTGGTCCTTAAAGATAAGAAGCAGCTCAGAGTTGGGAAAAAGGATGCATGCATTCACAAAGAGACCATGACGCTTAGCACCTTTGGGGCAGGAGGCCATAGCCCCAGGGCTATCAACTGCCAGGCCAGCACAGACCCTGATAGCAAAAGGGTGCGGGTGGAAAGAACAGAGGCTTTGGGATGTAGTGAAAAGTCTCTGGTCAGAGCTTGTGGAAAATCCGTCCTCTGCTGCGCAAAGGAGCCTGGCTGGTGGGACCCTCAACCTTTTGATGGGCTTATCTGCATGGACAGCCCAGGGGCCCSTGCTACGGACACTTCCCATTCTACAAGTGTCATCTACTGAAACCACAGAACAGGGGGCTACTCAGAAGGAGGTGCCATTCTAAACAGTTCCTGGAAAAGTTTCAATATGCATAAATGTATATGAATAGGCATTAAGCTGATGCAATACAAAATGTATTTAAAGATGTCTCCTGTCAATAGCAGGTGTGCCTTTGGCAAATCGCCAAGCATCCGGTGCCTCCTCAGGCACTGTATCCTTTTGCTTCCTGTCCCCTATTGTCATTTATTAAACTTTTACATTTTCACAGGAGAGTGAACTTCGTTTTTCATACTTAGGCAGTATGACAGAGATACTGACTTTAGACGAGACAGCAGTCTGGTGATCCAAAGCTTAATGTCAGCAACAACTCACTGGCAAATAGGAAAGAGATGGATTTTGTATGAGAAACCTGTGAGTTTACCTCCCACAGTGGCACGGACATATGAAGATTAAACCCAAGTAAGCACAAGACAGGGATGTTTCTCACTAAAACATAAAAGATTGCTTTTCACGTATGTTGCAGTTAAAATATAGTAAGAAAATGAAGAGAATTTCCTTTGGTAGGCAACAAATTTAAGCTCTGCGGAGGCAGAATATAAAGTGACACTCCAGCTGACAAGTTCATTTTAACTCGTGTCTGTGTGTTTTTCATTTAATTAATTGAAGAACTTCTATCAGCTTGAAAGGGACCAGGATCAGACTTTTGAGAGAGTGATTGTTTTTGAATCAGTGCTTGCAGTGAAAATTACTGCAGTATTAAATAATTATTCTGAGGGTTTTTTTCATCTCCACTACTACTCCAATCCTTTCATGAGGGAAAACAACAAAAATTAAGGATATATTTCTTAAAAAATTGATTTGGTTGTTGAACAGAGAATAATAATTCATATGGATCAAACTTCTAAAGGCTGATCTAGGCAGGCATTTTCCCAGAGATTGTAAATTAGCCTTATTTAAAATTACCAAAAGATGATGCACATAATTTTAGTTTAAAGATTCTTCTAAAAAGAAAAAAAAAAAAACAAACCAACAGTTAATTAAATTATGTCTGTGCATTTATGGCATCTATATATAGCTGCCCGTTAACAGAATTTACATCTTCCTGAATAAATGCCAAGAAAGTAAGTGATTCTGGAAACCCACTTATACACAGATTTGCTAAAGTGCCATGCAAAAAGCTTTTATTAAAAAAAGATTGAAATTGCTCATATCTTAAAATAACTTTAACACATGATGTAAAATATACTATAGTCAGTATGATATTTTTGAATTTCAGAAGATAATTAGGCCCCCATTCTTGGAACAAGAGCCCTGGTATTATGATTACCAGTGAACTATAAAATTTTCTCTTCACAGATTTCTACTTTGTCAGAGATCATCCAGGAAATACTAGTGTTAGAGAATGACTGCACACAGCAGAACATTTTTCAGAGGCTGACTTGTCCATTTGTATTAAAAAGATAATTTTTTTATCCTTATGTGTGCAGGATGACCCTTGAGTCAAGAACATGAAGGTATGCTTTGAGCTGGGCACAGACAAAAGCTGGGCAAAACTTACAAACCACAAAATTTCTACAAAATGTTACATAAACGTTTCAGCTTAAAACTTAAAAAAAATTCAAGCCAAACTAGGAAAGAAGATTTGTTTAGAAATAAGTTTGATTTGATTGTTTTAAAATGGAGGAAAGTGGTTTAACCCAGTCACCTACAATGAAATGCAAGCAGGTTTTTTTTTTTGCCAAAGACACATACTCTCCAGCATAGCTATCTGGATATTCTAGTGATTACATGAGTGCTTCAATTTCCTTTATTCAACCCTTTGCACATTGTAGAAATATGTAAGTATGCATAAAAACAAAACTAGACACAATGATTCATGTGATGCCACTGCTGGGTAAAGTGTCCCAATCACCAAGAAAGAAAAAACTTTTTAGTTTTCACTTCTCATTTTTTAAAAATAATTTACATATGTGGAAAGAAAATGTTTGTTCTACAAGCAGCAAGTTTTTCTTAACACTTGCTGAACAACTTCCTAATTTTCTGCTCAGTGACAGACCCTCACCCTCCAAATGAAAGACTCTGAAATAGTCTATCAACTATTTTGACAGTGTATTTGATCAAGCAAGGCATGGCAGGGAAATTATTTACAGAATACTGTTGATCAATACCTCACTGCCTGAATATGCAGTAATGGAAAAAGCAGTTCAAAAACAAACAGTAAAAAGCTTAATAGGAACCTAGTTATTTTTGTCCAATCCAAGCTAGACTGAAAATATCAAATATTGCTTTAATAGTCTCATCTTTTAGTTTATACTTTGCACTGCCTTAGCCCTCAAAAGTCATGTCATCTGGACACCTCACATAAAGATTTGCGGGTAGGATGAGGCAAATGGGATTTCTCATCAGACATCTTGTGAAAGTAACATGGAGCAGACAAATAAAGAAGGAGGGGGCAGCCTGAAATCTTTTAATCCAGCTGCATTTACCTAGAATCGCACATACAATATTTCTTTTATATGCTAGGTCAGATTTAAGCCATTGAAAACTGAAAGCTAAAAGCATTGTGAGCAAGGGCAGTTCTACTTACTAAAATCACTCCAGAGAGCAATGGTCTTTGTGTGCTATGCTGGAAGACAAGAAATAGATTTTGATTTTTTTTTTTAATGTTTGTATTGGATCCTGTAGCATTAGGGTCAAGGGCAGATGTGCAACCCAACCCTTGGCTGAGATTTTATTCACTGTGCACACACTGAACAGAAATAAATGTGCAGCTGCCAGTTCTATGATTTCTTAGTGAATTTGTTTTAGCTCCGTTCAGCACAGAATGTACATTTATTTGGTACGGTTTGTTCATTATTTACGTTTCTCATGACCATCTAGGCAAACTCAGATATTGTTTCCATAGCTACCATCTGTACATTACTAAAACTCTCCCCTGACCCAGGCACAAATGCTTCTTTTCAATATTGGGCAGATTTCATTGGTTCTTCCAAATTCAGAAAACCTGACTTTCGGCATGTATTCATGGAGCCTCGCAGGCCACATATTACAGCTTAAATAAAATGTTACCATTTCAGTTGAGATAACAAAGCAAAAAAAACCCCAAAAGAAAGGAAGTTTTATCCCAGTCTAAGCAAGGTTTGCATACAGCAAAGACTTCCAAAAGWGAACTATTAAGTATCAGAACCTGGAAAAAAGACCAAGTCCAGRGAAACCCAAAAGTTTGACTCAGGCATAATGAAGTGTCAGGCAATGCATGGGGTATCATAGACTTTACTAGTTAAAGGCAAAAAGCGAGTCCTATGTTCAATTGATGTACAAGAAATATCATCCTTGGATACAAACAAGTCCATAAAGGTCATATTTCCAAAGGTTTCAAGGAGAGAAGCACAGCCAAGCAGATCTTTATTTGGGAACAGGGTAGCATTTGTGACACCTAAACTGTTTCAATGTACCTTGGGCTGCAATCCAAAGCTACTAAACTATGACCACAAACCACAGCACATCTAGGAGATTGTGTCATAGCAAGAGTCTATTTTTGAATAAAGTACATGAGTTATTGAAAGGGATATAAATGCCCTTTGTATTTTCCAAGTATTTATTTCAATGTCTTACCAGTTATATCTAGAGGTATTTCCCAAGAATGTAGCAATAGAGTATATCATACAATCGAGATTTAATTTATATGCCAGAAACAAACTCCAGTCATGTATTCTTTCAGTAAATCTTTTCATTCACATTACTCTTACATAAATGTCTGAATATTGTGTCTTAAAGAAAAATGTTTTAAGCTCCCAATTTAGAGACTTTTACAATTTTTAGTAAAACAAATAATTAACTTGAATACAGGAAAAGAAACTGCCTCCAAAGAAGACCTCTGCTACTGCAAGCTGATTGTTTAAGCCCATTCAGAGAGCAATTCAAACTTTTAATGAGTTGGGTTCGGCCTGAATCTTGCTGCTAACATTAAAAGACAATTCCAGAACACCATTAGCAGAATATTCTTACCATCAGAGGAACATTTTCCAGCCTAAATTTAGTCAGATAATATCCTTTCTTTTTCTGGGCCAATGATGTCCTAAAGTTTAAGCATCCCTTCTCTGACCCTTAAATTCATCTCTGCCATGCTTTTATTCAGATGCATTACATATTTTCCTCCGGTCTTCATTTTATGAGGTTAGACAACCAACTCTCTAGTTTCTTTCCTAAGGTTGCTTTTTGATCCCCACATCCATCCTAATCATAACAAAGGGGTTTTTGATTGCAACAATCCAATAATGTTGTAATTAAGACCAAACTAGTAGCGAACAGAATCTTTAGTGTAGGCTACTGAAACTCCATTTGGACAGCCAAGATGTCCAAAACTGAAAATAGAGATCCCAAATTAAATCAGACTTGCTGAGTGGGTTATGATGAATTTTAAAAGGAAACAATAATGTTGCATTCCCATTTTACACAATCTTTACATCAAAACCAAAATGAATAATGACATCTTTTATTATTAAATTTCCTATTAAAGGAAATATTAAATTGAAAACATCTTTATTTTTCATAGATATTACCATAATTTACAGACTTTCTGCAAACTTGAAAACGGACAGGAAATGAGGGGTGGGATTTCTATAGCTCTATAGTTTCTATAGATTATGAGGTCTCTACTGTAATGTCTTCAGCATCTGAATTAAATCATTGTACCAAGAAGAGAGGGGAAAAAAATAAAATGAAAAGGCAAAGAGGGGTAATCTTGAACTGAAGTTTGTTGCTTTGGCTTGGCACTGAAGGTCTTCTAAACACCGTACCTGAACTCCATCTATTTTCATGTGACATTCTTGCATACATCAAGCCTCACACGAACCCCTTGCTAGACTCAGGCCTAAGGAGAAGAAGAAATGCAGGTCACCAAAGTCCTGAGGTATGGAGTAGTGCAGCTCGAGGGAAAAAATGGGGAAAAGAGACTTTAATGAGGGATCTACTATTAGAATCAGTTATATTTGGATTTTCTCAAAATAACAGATGAATACTATAGTATGGGAATATTTCCAAACTTAAGTCTCTTTTGCTTATGCAGGAAGAGGATGGTTGACATCTCTGTGCTGCCTGGCAGGGTGTAAACCTGATATGGTGTAAAAGGACAATGGGATCTTGTATAGGAGACAAAGATGACAGTACTCTGGTGAATACAATGAAAACAATGTGATTGAGAACATTTCAGTTAAGACATTTGCTCACCAGCTTTCACTTTTAGTCTACTTTGCAAGCAACCCTCCAGGAGCCTTTTCTGAGCCACTACATTCTTGTCACTGCAGCACATGGGTGAGTCGAGATGAAGGAGAAACCTAGTACAGAGCCATGTCTGTTATTCTGCTCTARAGTATGACAGACCTGTGGTTTCTTTGATACCTTCATTAATTATTTTTTTCATTTATAAGAAGGAGCATGGAAAAAACTCAGAGGGAAGAAAGGTAAAAGGGGGGAAAGAAAAAGACAAGGAAACTTAACAACAGTAAGATTAACAAAAAAAGAGATGTCAGCCAGAAGTTGAAACTAAAACCAAACAGAAGTAGAGCAGGTTTTGAGGGCTTCATTACATGTTTTTCTAAAAAAAAAACCAAAAACAAACAAACAAAAACTCAAAAGAAGTTTTATCATTAGACAAGTTTTATTGTAATTGTAGTAAACTTATTTTTGTGGATTTTTTAATTTCAGAAACATTTAAACTTTTTTGTTAAATGAACTCATTTGCTTTCATTTTGAAGTGACAATTTCACTTAGAAAATTGCCAGTGTTCAAATAAAAAAAAATATTTTAAAGGCTTGAGAAAAAAAAAAGTTTTGCTCCTTCCTTGCTTCCCCTTTTTTCCTCTCACAATTTAGAAAAAAAAAAATCTACCCAAATTTATTTGAAACAAAACCTTTCCCCAGCTTGGCTAAAAACCTGAAAAAAACCCAGAGCTACATTAAATAAATCAGATACAAGGTAAAAATTAAAAATTCTTTCTCTCTTTCTTTCTTTCTTCCTTTCTTTCTTTCAGTTGTTTCTTTCTTTCCTTCTTTCTTCTCTTTTATGGCAACAAAAACAAGAGAGCAGGAAAATCTGTCTGCATAGTTATCTGTATTTTTCTTACATCTCTAACCCCTTTTCCATGGTAGTTGCCCTGCAGGAAGAGCACCAGCTCATGCTGTTTTCCAGATGCCTGAAAGCTAAAATGTTGTTTGTGTTTTGTCACCATGAATTATCCCATCAAGCAACACATAACTGATCAAGTACTGAAAAAAATCATAACTACACCTTTGCCCTTGTCCCACTTGTTTTTTTCTTGTTTCATTTAATGATCATTAATTTCTCAAAGTGTAGGCAAAATTTTGCTTTGTAACCCAGAGAATAAAAAGGAATGGGAAACAAGTTAAACAGTCAACATATTTTATAACTTTATAATTTCTTACTATTTTTCTACTTACCAAATAATTTCTATATGTTCACACCTAAATGTTTGAGTTGTGAAATTCAGCAGAAGCCTTATATTGACTGTACTTCTCCATCATCTTTATAAGGTACACCTGCCAACTGCCAGTTAATAATTTCTTAACATCATGTCCACCTGCTTAATTTATAAAATACCGAGTTATTTAGTACTTGCATAAAGAGAATGTAGGAGAATTTAGCATAAAAGTGTGACACACATGAAAACATCCTTGATTCCCTCTACTCTTTTTCTAAACTTGAAGCTGAATTTGGATCTGAATTTAGCTGCTACTTGCTGTTAGAACAGAAGTTCCACCTCATAACCCTCCACGCTTTAGCATAGAAATTCTTTTGAATACTTGATTTCAAATGTTTGCATTATTAAAACTAAAATTATATGCAATAAAGAGATAGCAAAAGTATCTATGACTGTGTGAACGCTGGGGATTTATTTAGGTATACGTATGTATGTATAGGACATAATCTTATATATTATGATAAATAATACACCTTGTCTTAGTCCAGAGGATTTACTGACAGCTTTCTATACTCTACAAAGGTCTCTGTTCATGGCTTGGCAATGATAAGTGGCAAGTCAAGTTTCTGCAGGAGAGTCCTTGGGTTACTGAGTTGAAAAGAGAATTCACCATTTGTTCAGATGATCCTTATGTTCTCTGGAGGTCCATTTAATGACTGATTTCTAGCACCATTGCAAAGAACACAAGACAAACTTTTGTCTTTTGTCTGTGTTTGGTGGTTCTTGTAGGTGTACCTGCTGCCAGCTGTTTTGTGAAAAGCACACTATTCTGRAAATGCAACAGAGGCAGGAGGTCCAACCCCCAGTCCCTTCAAACAAGCAAACATACATAAAACTCTGATTTGGACTAGATAATATATAATAATCCCCTGTCTTATCAGCAGTGGTCTCACTACACAACACAACACAACACAACACAACACAGCACAACACAACACAACACAACACAACACAACACAACACAACACAACACAACACAACACAACTGTTGTGGGTTTAAACCTGATTTTTTCCAATCCGAGTCAAGGCACTAAAAAATGTCGTGGTTTGGACTGTGCTGAAAGCCAAAAAGCACTGCATCCACGATGTTCTCTCATTTCCCCCACCGGAGAGGAAGAAGGGAGAGCAAAAGCCCAATTATCACGAAAATTTATGGCTTTCAGACAACATAATTGTGAGAAAGATACGTATGTGCTCCAGAGAATGGTCAGACAGGCTGAATAATTTAAGTKGAAAAATAGATTTATTACTGCAAACTACTAAGAATACTACTGCACCGGGGAGGGGAACAAAGATAGGGAAAAAATTTACAAGGAGAAGAAAATATAAAAACAGATATTTTATGACACCTGTTATCCTTTCTGGGACCTGTCTCTTTCCCAGGTCCTCCCTCTTCCCCCCCTCCCCCAYGTCTTCCTGCACACACAGGGGACAGGAATGGAAGTCTAACATAGATCAAACTACTCATTACAGTTGTTGTCCAGCATCATAGGAGAAGACGTTCTTACAGCTCCAAGCTGTGGAAGGTCTTTCCCCGAGAAACAGTYGGTGTATAACTGCTGGTGGCACGGGAGTATTTTCCTTACCTCGTAGGAGAAAGGAAAAAATGTCCTTCAAGGCCAACTGCRTTGTTTCGGCAGCGTAAGATCACTATCACAAATCTCCTGGCAGAACACAGCTTCTTCTAAGCATTCACTTACTTCAGACGTGGGACATCTCCTCCTCCCCGCCAGAACACAATTTCTTCTTAGCATCAACTCATTTCAAATGTCGTGGGGGGGGCCAAGCCTCTTCCCCCTTTTTGGCTCCTGATCAGTTTAGTCCAGTCCTCAAAGGCCAGGTTTTTTTCCTCAGAGCAAGGTCGCTCTCCTTTTCTATACAGRTCTCTCATTGATGAAATAGTCCTTTCGAGAACAACTTATTTTCTCCATGCTCGAGAACCACAGCAATAGCACAGCAACCCATCCCATCTTCTCCTCACTGTGATCTTGGGTCTCCATTTTTCTTCTTACATCTCCTCACCCTCCTGCTCTGTTTTTCCCCAGTGCATGATACTAAAACTAAATACTAACAACCTAAGAACTACATGGCGGCCACCCCTATCTTGTTTTGAATTCTTCTTAAATACAAGATAATACGTCATCACAGAGGTGTAACCAACCTGTGCAATTGGCCCAGGCCTGATGGGCAGCCTGTCCATCAACCGCAGAGCCACAATGGATTGGCTCTAAAACACAAGGGGGCAGGGCTCCTTTTGCTGGAGAAGAAGGAGAAAGTTTCTAGAACTTCCTCACAGGAGCCATCTTTGTGGTTTCTTGGTCCCATCCCCCCACCACCAAAAATCRGACCAAGTAAAACCATGACAACAACACAAATTCACCTGAGTGAATTATGTCTCAAAATGCAGCCAAAACTACACATGTTCTTCCTAAGTGTTCCTGAACAAGAAAAAAAAGTGTTTAAAATGTAAAATTATTGTGGCTTGTTGTATATTTAAAAAATATGTCTGATATTCCCCTTGTCTCTCCTTCCTGAATGATTTTAAATGGCTTCCCTTGTCACAGCTGAGCTGGAAAGTTTAATTTTATTTTATTTTCTGAGAATTTACTCAGCCTCACATCAAACTGAAAAATAAAGGCTTCGAGTGCAGCTGGATTGAGAGAAACACTGATGAAACATTTAGCAGAAGTATAGCTCTTATCTGGAATCCAGAACTTTTCTGTAAGCCCATAAAGTAGATTAAATCCTTACTCCATTTAAATAGAGAGAGAGAGATCATTGCCACCGAATTCTTACAGCGTTCACAGGGACCTGAAAATCATGCCAAAGTCTTCAATATATGTACAAATGTCTACTGCTTTGCTCTATGTTCTCTTGACCATCTCTCTTAACACCCCAGCATATCAAAGAAAACCAAATTGCAGAAGCCAGTACTCTGTTACATTATTTAACCCTTTGAATTGCAAACCAGTCTACTAAAGAAAAGATCCACTGGAGTAGAAAGAAGATGTGAAAGTTCCAAATTATAGTTTGTTTTTAACACTTAGTTAATACTTAGGTGTGTCAATCTTCATTAAAATCTCCATGCAAGTTCTGCATATTCATAGTACAAGAAAATAATGTCCSATAAAAGGCTAGTAAAAGCAAAGCACTAAAGAAAAAGGTAAAAAGAAAATAAAAGAATAGTGGAACTAAGCAAGGTTATCTCCACTGTCAAAATGGAAATCTTGGGTTCCAAGTGATGCATTGGTTTGCACAAAGTTCACCAATTTTAGAGTGGTAGAAGTAAAACTCAAACCAAATTTTAATGGGTAATGCATTCAAATCTAATACTCAATCCTAAAAGTATTTTCTCAATATTTCCTCCTTTAAAACAGCTCACACAAATAAATGTATATTTTAAATCATGCTAGCACAAAATGTGCATGGAAGAATATAACAACATTCATTACAATTCTTCCAGAGTTTGAATTATTTTTTACAGTCTGTACTACCTTGACTCCTCAGTATGAAACAGCAATAAAATTTTGCTTTGCCACTAGCATTCTTTAAGCTAGTAAATTACCATTAATAGTTAATAACTTCTTTCTCCTTCTTATGTGCAAGAAGGAGAAATTGGATATTTAAGTATTACCTGYGATTAATGGAGAATTCCAAATAAACATTCTGCATAGCAATTACTTGAAAACTCTAGTTTCTTCAAAGTCTGTCTAAATTCTTTACACTTGAAGGGATTGGGGTACATTGCCGTCTCCCATGACAAGAGCTCGACAGGATAAACTGAGCAGTGCACAAGGGGCTCTGCACAGCTGGGCAATTCCATATCTGTACAGTAGCATATCTGACAGAGTCTTATGGAAAACTGGTTCTCTTCCCTCAAGGCTGTCTGCTATGCTCAGCTGACAGGCAGCAAACACTGATACTCACAAAATGTATGTATAATGGCACACATACCAATATTCACTGCAGTRCACCGAAGACTTTTTAGCTTAGTGGATATATTTCTTTTTCAAGCTTGCATTTTTCATTTTCAACTGCAATTTCTAACTGATTTGCTGCCATTAACAGCARAATTCAACCACCTGTTATTTCTTCACAGTCAAACTTAAAAATCAATATCTTAGAATAGGTTTATTTCTCCCTGCTAGTTTGTTACAGAATAGTAATATGTTAACAACACCAACATAGGAAGTTCTGTAAGTTTGTTATACTGAAATTGTTTTTCAGCTGCATCATTCCTTAGAGACTATAAGACGTTAAAACAACAACTGATGTTTAAATTCAACCACTATTTCTGCATTTCTCTAGAGAAAGTCCTTCAAATTGTAACCACAGTTTCTCCATTTCTCTAGAGAAAGTCCTTCAAATTGTAGCCTCTTCTCAGAAGCCATAACAAAAAGTTGCAGTCTCAGAAAGACAATATTAGAAAATAAGTACAAGTAAGTACAAATTAGAAAGCATTTGGATATATGTACAAAGAAATTAAATACAATAGAGATTTAGTGGATTTTAATGAATGATAACTTTTAAAACCCTAGTCACCCTATTCTTCAAATACATCAATAAAAATCCTTTGAGTAAAGCTTATTTTGTTTCTCTGATAAAATTCAAGYCTCTGACAAATCACTATCTGTAAGGGATGGGTTCATGACTTATGGCAAATGTTATGCATTTAAAAAACAATTTGCTTCCTACCCAGTATGCTCTCAGCAACAAATAGGAAAAGAATCTGCAGGAAATAGTATTAGACCTCACAACATCTCTCTGAAATGAACATCCCCACATCTGATTTTCAGTCAGAAATTAGACAGACTTTTCAGGGTAACACTAAATTGGTGTTCAGAGCATAGGTCCTATATACTCTGTTTACAAAAGCTGCAATTTCACTGCCTGAAACATTTCTGTAGTGTACCAAATCTCTTAAAATAGGGTTTAACATTTACATGTGATTTAGTACCAGGATTTTCTTGCCATAGTACTCAGTTTAGGAGACATGTGCAGAGCTTTATTGCCACTGAAAAACWACACAAATCACTTACTCTGTTTCCTTATCTTGCTTATGTTCAAAGCCAACTGAAATGAAGGAGAATGTGGGACTAGCCTGAATATGGATCACYGAAAATTTTTGAGTTAAAAACCAAACACATGAATTTGTGCAACTTGAGAGGCAGAGTAGCTCCTGGAAGAGGCAGAAATTAACCACAAAAAGTGTGAACTTCTCAAGTGCCACTTACTCAACACCTCTTTAACAGTAACTGGATAAACTTTATAGGTTCAGAGACTATTTAATGCAAGTAGTTCTGTGTATACATGTGCATGACCACACAGAAAAGACTCAGCTCAGTCTATGCTCTATCTGTTTCTATCCAATAATAGAAAGTTGAGCCCCTGGCAATACTTCAGACTCTCTAATAATTTATATTACATAAACATTATATTTGAAACCAATTCAAACTCCCACTACAGTTAGAAACACACTTCCACTTGTCATCAATTTTTCTGTTTGTCTACATCAGATACACATTGGTTATCTAGTATATCTATTATGAAGGCTCAATGAAAACTTGCATTACAAAGGAACAGCAATTACTTATGATTAAATACTAAATTAATTTTGGTTCACCACATAGAAAAATTCCCACACTCTCCTCAAAAAAGAAACAGGAGATAAGAAGAAATCATAACTATTCAAGAGAACTGTGAAGCAAATTAGCATATCCTACTAATGGTTATTATGCATTGGAGCCCTACATCAAAGTGGCTGGCAATGCATTAAGTTAGAATCATAGAATCATTTACTTTGAAAAAGACCTTTAAGGCCTATAAAGACTTTGAGTTCAGCTGTTAACCCATCATTGCCAAGTCCACCACTTGATCAAGTSCCTGAGTAACATATCAACACATCTTTTAGATACCTCCAGGGACAGTGACTCAATCACTTTCCTAACCAGCCAATTCCAGTGTTTGACAATAATTTCAATGAAGAATTTTGTGATAATGTCCAATCTAAACCTCACCTGGTACAATTTGAGGCCATTTCCCCTTGATCTATGCCTTGTTACTTGAGAGAAGTAGAAAAAACCCCACCTGGCTACACCCTCCTTTCGCGCATTTGAAGAGAGTGCTAAGGTCTTCCCTGAGACACCTCTTCTCCAGACTAAACAATCCCAACTCCTTCAGATGTTTCTTGAAGAACAGGGTACAAAACTGAACACTGAAGGTGCAGCCTCACCAGCATCAGTTACATAGGGACAATTACTGCCCTGGTCCTCCTGGTTTCACTATTGCTGATACAATTGGTATAGTATCAGGATGCCATTGACCATCTTGGCCACCTGGGCACAACCTGGCTCATGTTCAACCACTGTTGAGTAATGCTCCCTGTTCTTTTCTGTCAGGCAGCTTTCCAGCCAATCTGTCCAGAATGGGTTGTTGTGACCCAAATGCAGGACTTGGCAACTGATCTAGTAGAATCTCATCCAATGTCCCCCACCCATCAATCCAACCTGTCCAGATCTCTCTGCAGAGCCCTCCTACCCTCCAGCATATCAACACTCCTCCCCAGCTTGGTGTCTGCAAACAGCAAACTGACTGAGGGTACATTTGGTCCCTCTCATGTAAATGTGCATTTTGTGACTGCAATAAATCATAAAGCATTCTATCCCATWGCACTGGTTGCTGCTAAGAATGCTACAAAATACTTTTTAAAGGTAAAAGTCATGATCCTAACCTTAGTGGTCTGTTGCATTGAGGTTTGTGCTAAACTTTGTACCTAGGAAAACCTAATTCTCTAGGGAAGGGAAATGACATTCAGGATTGAAGCATTTGGAGTGCTCTTTTTAAGAGTGCAGGGTCCAGCCCAGGTTTTCCAACCCAGGTTAAACTCAAGGCCCTAAAATAAAAGCACAAGACTGTGCAAACTCCTGTTTGAGCAGGCCAGACAAACCAGTGTAAATGGTACTCTCTGGATTATCTAATGTACTCTGACTCTCAGGTTATAAACCTTCTAAACCAAGAGGACTGCACGATTTTTGGACTGACTTAGCTTTTGCTTTCCCTGTTGTTGTAGGCATCACTCTGTCCCTACCCCAGTTGTACACAAGTACTCTTGCTTCCAAAGACCTGAAGATAGTGAGGTAGTCTGGATACCAGAGGATGTGACTGTGGTTTAAACACTCCCCTCTTTCTCCTCACCTCTGAACTGAGGAGAAAGAAGAATACTACAAATTCCTAGAATCTGATGCTGGGACATATGACATAGAAAAGCCTCCCTCTGCTCCACTTTCTGTCTTCCACAGAGATGTGCACAAAGAATAGAAAAATAAAGATTCTGCAAGAAGAAATTAATTTGCACAAGTTTTTCTGTGAAGTTGAACTGAAGCCTGCAAGACTCTTTATGGACCCAGGAACAGGCACTTTATTTTTCCTTTTTTTTTTTTTTTACTTTTTAAAATTGCTGTGGATTCCCGTAGTTTACAGAGTAAAAAGGGACAGTCTTTGTAGACCTACTCTTTCTGGGAAAAGGGAAAAAAAGAGAAAATTTACTAGGTTAGAGCAAAGGTCTGACTTCGTCAGTGTCTTTCTGCTGACCATCCCCTTAAGTCGAAGTAAAGATAAGATTTTTTTTTTCTCTGCTCTGTGAATCACTTTATTTATGTCCACACTGGATTTAATCTGCTGTTTTATTGACCAGTCATTCAGTCTTGTTGGATGCTTCTGAAATTCTTCTGTCAGCCTTGCCTAGCATACCCCAACTAACTGTCAGCAGCCTATCATCTCCCTGCTCAGCCCCTTTTCAGGTCAGTTAATTTTCCCCTGCCAATTCATCCATACAAGGCAAATTCCATGAAAAACCACAAAAGGTGCAAGCTACCTCTACTGTTGACCTAACTCACCTTCTACTGTTGGCCTGTCTTTTCACAAACCTAACCTTTCTCCAGACACTGATTAGCACACAACAGGGTTGAGGCAATAGCAACAAAGTTTTGAAATGTGCAAAATAAAACTCTCAGGCCATTATCGAGCAGTATGGYAATCAAATTATATTGCTAAGGTACTCAATGAGCCATACTTCCCCACTTATAAGCAGCAAGTCAAATAAATAGGTTTAAATAAAGAGAAGTGTGCTGGAAGAGGAGCAAAACATTTTGGAAATCCATTAGGAGCACCTAAACAATCCCATAGGCAATACTGACTTCCTTTTCCCCAGAATATGCCAGGAATAACCTCTATGCTATAATTGCTGAAATAACTCTCTGTCCAGCTGCAGCAGGTATTGTTTCATATCCAAGACTCCAATGCATGGGCAGATTAGTCTGATGTCCCTAACATCACATCCTCTTTTCCCAGGTGGTGTGCCCTCTCACTGCTTTACACAGAGAGTGCTTTGCTCCTGAGCTCTTTAGGGATGTATTGCATAGACCAGCTCCCTTGAGGGTCAAGTCYACCACGAATGTGGGTTTATGCTGTGTTTTCCAAAAGTCTAGTAAGTGCACTTTCCATCAGATCACACTAGCCAGGGAGTGCTTCTCTATTCTTAGGCTCATGTTAAGTAGTCATAAAAAGGTTTTCTGTCATGGAAAAGATGCTGATAGCTAACGACAAATTCCTAAGTAAGCTTCCCCTTCCTTTCTTTCTTTGAGGAAATAATTATCTCAAAGGGTCCCATTATTATTTTGGACAATTAATAATGAAATAATTAATAAATAATGAATAATGAAATATATCACATTTCTCTTTATTAGAAACTGTAGGAAATCATTGTTTTTAAAAAATATGAGAATGTGATAATGCAATCCTTCCATTCATGATTGTTTAAAGACAAAAAGTTGTTGCCTTCTCTTCAGTCCTTAGATATGTCACATGCAGACGCATGTTCTGCTGTTCATAAAGACTTAACAAGAAAACAAACAAAAAAAAAAACCAAAAAAAACACCCAATCAGGGAGACAGGTTGATTAAAACATAGTTATGGAAGCAGCAATAGTCATGACTATAGCAATAAAAACAAGTTGATGTGACTTTTGTGCTTGTATCCTTTTTAGTCTGCAGGTACAGATTCTTGTCTTGATGCACAACTTTGTTATTGGTCTAGGTATAGAAATCTGTGTTTTCACCAACTTTATTAGCCTACTGCACTCACTAACCTGGCTAACAATGTGAAAGACTCAAAAAACCCAACAACAACAAAAATCCCAACCAAGCAAAAGACCAAAACTAAAATAGAACCAACAAAACTAAGCAATCACCAAGTGGAGAAGAAAGGCCAGTGACAGGTAACTAGACAAATTAAAATTTCATTTATAAGCTGATTTTGCAGTTCTAATACACAGCTGTGAAAATTACAGTGGCTTCTACTATCCTAAGCCACTTCTCTCTTACTTGACCAGCAGATAAGTTCGTGGGGAAGCTTTATGTGAATGCACAGTTGTTGGATATTCTCAGAAGAGGGAATGGACCTGTGGCATCCAAATCAAGCTGGGAATCAGACTGACACAGCTTTGAAACATGGTATAATGTGAAAGTTCTCAGGCAGGCCCTCTCTCTCCTAAGAGACAAATTCTCTTCAGCTATGTTGTCCCAAAAGCCCAATGGGGATTTTATCCTATTTGGAAGAACAGCTGTAACATGAGAAAGGAGGGAAATATTTATCCTGTTTAATTAAGAAAGATAACTATTTCCATTATGTTTGTGGACCTCCCATATAGCATAGTGCTGGGTTCAATTCTAATACTCCAGGTTAGATAATAGCCAAAAACCAACAGCCATGTRTACTGAAAGATCAAAACATAATAACAAAGTATCTTCTTTTGCAACATTAGTCCTTGAATATGTGAGAGGATACAAATCCTAACAATTAATGACTCAGTATTTAAAATTAAGGAAAAGAGATGGAATTCTTGCACAATTTGTTGGCAAACAGTGCAGGCTGTGAGTGAATACCATTTGCTACTGTTTACCGCAACAGGTGGAGTTAGTGTGTTTTCTGGATTTTTCCTTTTTGCAGCTTACTACTTTATAATGCAATTGTGTTAAAGTAGCATTTTACAGTCTAACTCTTTTTAGAGTTAGTCAGTTGAAAAAAAGTTGGAGATTTTTGCAGTTTGTTGTATGGTTTCAATTAAAGGACATACTATGGAGGTTTCAAAATTACACAGGCAAATGTCAATTGGAAAAATCTTTCTTTTTTTCCCCCTCTAAAATTTAGAATTTAATACCATTTCAAGATCTGGAAAACCTCTTTTCTGGTTTTCCATTAAAAAAAAAAATAGTCAAAAGGCAATGAATGGAATCAGAACTAAGGAGGGTAAAGAAAAAGAGCATTGTATTTGCCAGGATCACTAGAAGTCTGTTTTAAAGCTAAGTTGCAACAGGAAGGGAGCTTTGATTTCAAGCAGTGCTTTAAAGTGAAGGATCCCTTCCAAATGCTATTACCCAGAAGATCCTATTGTGATTGTAATGACATGTTGCGTGGGAAGTAGTGGTTTTACTTGGATGCAAAGTGAAAGAGCATTGCCATGATTGATGTACCATATGAGGGTCAAACCACATAATCACTAACTCTCACACTGCCCAGTTTAGTGGGATTGATTATTTAAGAATCCAAGATTTCTAAAGTTTATTATTTTTGCTATTATCATTTCACTGAAATGATGAAAATATTTCAGAAATTAAATTGTTTCTTTAGATGACATCATTAATATTTCATTTATTTTTCACTGGTGTGCAACAACTTCCACTAAATCTCTTTGCAACTATCATATCACACTAGTGAATGGTCTCGTTCAGTCAGAGCACAAGTCATTGGATAATTCAGAACTCCTCAAAATGTTATGCAAAGAGAAAGTGCAAAGCAATTAATGATGAAACTCACGTTTATCAGCCCTTAATACTCATATTTCAGTGTTCAAGTATTGAGGGTTAACCTCTGGTTTAAGCTCCCATATAAAAAGGATGGCATCTTGGAGAAGCACTTTGCAGTAGTATCACGAAAAATGAAAAACCTAGAAAACCTTCTTATCTCATATGTTTTTTTTTTTCTTTTCTTAAAGATTATAAATGCATTCATTCCCTTAAGATGTATTTTAGAACTAGTTTCTGCACTAATGAATTCAGGAGAAGTAGTGATGGTTTCAGTGTATGCAGGATAAAATCCTAAGCTTATACTTGATAAAATATCCAGTACCATATACAAAGTCAATGACAGAACATGCTTAAAATTCTTCTCTGAGTGGACAGATTTAGGATTGTGCTCAGATTGCTCTACTATAGAGTTGGAAGTCTCGGGCACAACAATGCACCCCCTAGGAGGCCTACCCTGTGTCACATATACCTATCCCTTTCTCCACAGCTGAGGGAACCTCCAAGATTAACAGCCTCTACTACTCAACTCAGCATCAGTTTTTAACCTCAAGCAAGCAGCATCAAGAAGTTGTTCAAAGACTTTCACCAAAATGCACGAAAAAGCAGGAAAGTACAAACACTATTAAAAATACAGGGAACCTTCCTCTCCTTTTCATTTTTCAAGTACATGTTAAAAATTTGCATTAGTATATCTGTTATTTTAAATTTAGTAATGCAAACACATCTGATTTTTTGATCATCCACAGCTTTTCATGAATTTGACTTGCTTTTGTATAATTTGACCAGCGACTAATTAAAAAATTAATGGCTTAGATATGTTCCCACTGCTTTGTTTCACTTCTCCTGTGCCACTTCAAATTTAAAATGAAACATACTGCAACAATCAATGGAAGTTTATTGCAGTTAGAATGTTTAGTATTATTTCTTCCAAATGCAATTCTGTTTGCATTTGGTACAAAGATTCTCCCGTAGCTAGATCATACAGTGCATAAAATCCATTACATTTTTACTGCTGTTACTGTTTTTCCAGTATCAATACATTATATATCTATGTCACTCTCGGGAAGAGATTGTCTTTACCCTGGAACAACCCATGTGGATCCTTGAAAGGGAACAAGAAAGATTTTCAGTCCTGCATACAAACCTAACTGCCCTTTACATTTCACTTCATAAGACTCAAAAGGCAACAACTTCTGTAGCTTGCCAACATCGATTGAATGAACCTAGACCAAATTCATGCCAGACTCTTTGCTACACAAGCACAAAATCAGATGCCGTTCCTCCTCAAATAATAATACCACACAAGAGTATTTTTTCAGTGGGAATAATTGGTTGCTGGTGCTCAACACTTGTTTCTCTGCCATTGTGGAATTGAATTAAATCAGTCGCAGGTCACACATAATTGAGTTAGACAGTGTCCGCTCTTGTAGGTTGTTAAAGGACAGTAGGTCAAAGAAGAAAACTTTGGTTCTACTTGCTTGCCACAGTCTTCATTCAAGGGAAGCCTTGATTTGACCAAGCCAAAATTTGACCAAGCCAGGGCAATATGTTTAGGAGGAGGTCTGAATTCAGCACTT
This sequence comes from Malurus melanocephalus, assembly GCF_030028575.1. Lineage (NCBI taxonomy): Eukaryota > Metazoa > Chordata > Aves > Passeriformes > Maluridae > Malurus > Malurus melanocephalus. The sequence continues at coordinate 611,102 of NW_026623377.1, forward strand.
CCAGGCTCTCATTTATTAAGCATTAAAAGCAAAGTGCTCTGTAACAGTTCCTCCTATGTGGAGCAGGAAGTTGTTTTTTGAGTACCTATCCCATTAAATCACTTAAAATTTGTTTTGAATGTATGGTAGAAAGCACTTAAAACCCAACTAATGTACAGTTCCAAGYTGAACCAAAATTTTTACCTACAATTTCAAAGCACTGGAATGTCTCATACTAATGAAATCCTWTTCTTTTCTCTGTAAATTAATTATCTGGGTAAGTTAATTTAAGTCAATAAGAAWTTTTTTTTCAAAATCAGACAGAATTTGTATGTGTTAAATGACTAAAGACAATAAATCCAGATTTACTACTGAATTGATTTTAATAATCATAACACTTGTTAATACTGTAGAGTTTTTTTCCTGTAAGAAGACATTATATTCCAGCTCTGCTATGAACATTGAAGGAACAGATGCTAGATTCAGGTAAGCCCACAACTTTTTAGATGACAATAGGAATGTTATTCCAATCAACCGAATCCTTTCAGTCTAAGAAAGAATTTAGAGTTTTCCTTGAAATGTGTATAATTATAATCTTTAGAATCTTTGAGCTAATCTTTGTTTTTAGATCTAAAATCTGAATCCTGTCATTGAGAGTCATTACTAAAGATTGAGTAACTCTGGTTAGCAGGAGTCCTAGTACCTTTGTTTAGTGTATTTTCTAAACCAAACTATCTTTATGTATGAGCAAGTACTTATGAAAATATTCTTCTCAGTTTTCAGCTATTTCTGTCCCACTGTTAAAGTGCCAGGAAAACAGACCACATAAGATGACTTTCATTAGTTCTGGTTCAGAAGAGAGTCGGAAAAAAATTAAAAGAAAAACATTATGATTCTGATTTGTGAGCAAAGTCCAGGCAGTCTTTTGACAAATTAAAAAGTTACAGCAAGKTGGTTCCAAAATGAAAGAGGTGTTACTTAGAAATGAATGCGAGTAGTCAAGCCAATCAAAAGGAGGGGGGAAGAGAAAAGAAAGGAAAAAAAGGGCCAAATGCACCAACTTTAAGATAACAGTTGTTTTTTYATTTGACATTGGGAATGCAAATACCTGTGTGAGGGATTACTTATACCACCATTCTACTGTTCATTTCCTCTTTCCCCTTTCTCTTTTCCTTCATCCAGCGCATTCTGTGGGCTAACCAGCCCACAGAGCTGGTTAGTTCATAGAGGCATGGATATATTCAAACCAGTGTCCCTGTGTGACCCCATGTCCTTTTGTGACCTGGACAGCAGCAGAAGAGACAGCAGGGCTGACAACCTCATGATGTATCAGGCCCTTCTTTTCAAGCAGAAAGGTAGAAGTCCTTGATTCATGCTTTAGGGCAGGCTGGATCAGCCTGGGAGAGCCAAAATGAGACACAGCCTAACACCCACCACTTGCATATGCCCTGTCTTAGGGATCATGTAGCGTGTCAACAAGAGAGTAACCTTTCACCTTTTCAGATAAGGCCCTGGAGGGAAGATAGGGCCAATCAAACTTACTTTTGATATTGAAGGATTGCCTCTTTCAAGCTCAAGAGTGGTCTAACCCACCAAGCAGCAAACCTGGAAGAAATGCCAGAACACTTGCATGGACGACAAGGTGTTCTTGGCAAAAATTAGATATTGAAAAGGAAGTATACAAATGGTGGAAGTAGAGAMAAGCAACCTGAGAGGACACAGAGAGAGTATCCAATCATGCAGAGACGGTGTTAAGAAAGCCGAAGCCCACCTGAAGTGGACAGGGGATGTTAAAGCAAACCGCTTGCTTCTTTTAAGTCCCCAAGCAGCAAAAGGCTTATGGAGGATGTGGGCCTGATGCTGAATGGGAAGGAGACCATCCTGACACAGGACTTAAAAAAAAATTGAGGTACTGAATGCCACCTTGATTATGTTGGTAGTTGAGGGGGGAGCAGTAGACATTGTCAACCTGTCAGGAGTAGTTTTGGCATTTTATCCCATAAGATCTTCAGGTGGAAACTGATGAAGAATAGGCTAGAGGAGCAGACGGTAAATTGAACTCAGAACTCACTGAACATTCAGGGCCAAAGGGTGGTGGTTGGTGGTATAAAGTATGGCTGGAGGTCAGTAATGAGAAGTGTACTCCGGAAGAAGACAGAACGAGGATTTTTTCAATGATGTTCAGTGACAGGAGAAGAGACAACATGCACAAACTGAAACATGGGAGAATGTCTGAACATCAGGAACTACTTTTTTGCTGCAGGGGTGACTAAACGCTGGTCCAGGCTGCCCAGGGAAGTGATGGAGTCTCCATCTGTAGAAACATCCAAAATCTGGCTACACAGTCCTGGGGAGTGTGACTGCTGACTCTAGATGATTGAGTAAGAGTTGACCTCCACAGGGCCTTTTCAACGTACATTATTCTGTGACACTGAAAATATACATAATGAGGAGGTCTTCTGCGGGTAAAGCAGCTTCTAGGAATCCTTATGCCCTAGAAGATCAATTCCAGAGGGTTTYTCTTTTCACTGCTAGACAGTGCTTGGAATAGAAATGTTCGTTTTCTATTGAAATCAAAGAAAAAAACGTGAAAGGCTACCTGAAACAGCACTTCCCTAATTATGTATTTGGGCAGGAAATAATGTCAAGTGTCCCTGAAACAAGAGGTTGAACTGCAAACCAACTGATCTGAACCTAAATTGGCTAGGATATTCTGCTCCCAGGCCATTACCACATGAAAACTGCAACTTGGCCAAAGTAGCTTAGAGMCAACTTATCGCAAAAAGGCTGTGGAAGTGGGAGTTACCATCAAAGGCATCTGTAAACACTACTTATCAAGAAAGGAATGCCACCTTAGATGTAAAGTTGGCTTGTCAAAAAATATAGCAAACACATTTCAAGAACTCTATTCCTTTATTTTACCATAACTCTCATCTCTGACAGGATTCACATGTACAGATGTGGAAGAAATGCTTAGATCAGCAAATATTCATTTCAAGAGATTCAGGAAAAATTATACAAAGGGAGTTGATTTTCTCTATCATTCTCAACATAATCTTTATTTCCTTGTTCAGCAAAAGAGGAATAAACAAGTTCAAGTGGTTTTTGAAAAGTAAGAGGCAGTTGTTTCAGTCATGGCCATCTGAGTAGGTCATATCAATACAGCAATGAACATAACAAAAGGTGTTTCACCTGCTTTGAAATTCAGTGTCTCATTAACCAAGTGTTAATGTTTAACATTACTGAAAGCCTTGGTCTATCATAGCAGTTATTTATACAATGCAAGATATTAACTTTGGATATTTTACCAGCTGTTTTTACACACCCCAGAAAAATTCAAACTATATYCTGAAGTTTCTTTTCCCCAGTGTCACAGTAATATTGAGACAAAACTTGTTTCTGCCAAGCTAGATACAGATACATTACCACATGACATTTTCTACCTTACCACAATCTTACTTTCTCATATATACAAATTCTATACCCAAAAACTCATCCCAAACTAAAACACTACACCACCCCCTTCATGCACACTGTCTGCCCTGTTAACAGAGACGAGCCTAAATGTTCTACTCTTTTTCTACTTGTATGTGAAGCATCTGAAACTATAGCTCAAAATTACCCTTGAATGTCAAAACTAGAACATAACAGTGTTCCTGGAAAAGCAAACACTATGCACAGATAAGTGTTTGAAAAACAGATAAAGAAAACATTAAAAAAAACCCCACTCTTAACCTTTTATAACATTTGCCAATGCTAACTGAAACAGTGTTAAGAAGACATGAATCCTTGAGCTCTATGATAAAGATTCTTCATTTCCACTTCATACCCATATGGTATAGGTTTCAAGAGAATAGACATGCATGAGAAAGATCAGTAGGATGGCACGGCAGGTAGCRCTCTTTGTATTTTTAATTGCTTTATGTCCCCAGATAGGAGTGTGGAATCATTCAGCTGCTCCTAAAGGAATCACGAGATAAGAACTAAGGAAGAGTTTTCATTACAGTTGAAGAGAAACCAGCAATTTCTTTCCATTGTTCTTCAAAAGTAATCAACAATCAGAAATTCTTAGCCAGATAATTTCTCCAAAATAAAGCAAGCAAATGCCTTACAATACATAGAGATGGTCATCACAATCTGTGTAAGAAAGAGGAGACTTGAACTACAAGTGAAACTTGTCAATAAAACATGGGGTTCTGAAAAGAGGAACAGAGTGAGAATGCTTCTGTACTCATGAAGCAAGCAAAGACTGTGAACAAGAATTCCTCATGTCTTTAACAGGAAATTACGTTCCACTAGACAGTGAAGAAAGAAATTTAAATTTGGGTGAAAGAACAGAGACAGCAGCAAGGGATTTCATTTATGTGCAGTGGCATGAATCCATCAGGATAAAGCTTAGGAAACAAAAGTATGTCTTTCACTCACCAGAAAACACCAGGCAGCTCAGCARAGAGAACAGAGTGAACTGTGCACAGTTTCCCATTTCACAGATGGGACTCTGAGAACAAGTAAGGAGGAAAGAATATGAAGGAAAATGTGCGCGTTTAAAAACTGAGTAGCACAGAAGAAATAAACAGGGAATCCAGGAGTTATGTAGAGAAAGACAGATGGGCCAAAAACAAAGGAATGTTGAGATGAAGGGTTACTGCAGAGGACGAGAGTGTTCATGCATCCCAGAAAGTTTGGATTACTAGGATTGCCTCCAGCTGAGTTCAGGAACTGACTAAATGTGCTCCTCCAAGCCCCTGCACCTCACAGTCAGAATGGGCTACTTTTCTTTTGTGTAGAAATGCRGGCATTCACTTATGGCTCTTTCCAATCTGAGTAATGCTATCTTCCAACTCCTCAGATAGATAGAAGATGGAAAAAAGACAATAGGTCAAACAATACCACTGAAGTTCCAGGAGCAAAAATACAATTGGACAAGATTGAAAACAAATCCAACAAGTAATACTTTGTTTTCTCGGGCCTGATTACTGCTAAGGCACAGTGAATCCCTTGTATTGTCAGGATACAGAAGACAGCTGTATTTGAACTGGTGACAACTCACCTTTATTCTGTACAAAACTCTGAGAGTGAAAGGCAGGATCTTATCCATGTATTGAACATGGACACCTGGATTCTTCTTTTGGTTACTGTAGTTTGCACCAGCAAGTGCATGAAAATGCAGGAGAAGGAACTACTTCCTTAACGAAAAAAAACCAGCAATATATCTTCAGTGGGAACAAATTGCCATGAATTATACATCATCAGTTCCGATGGTGGTTAATGAGGACATCCATGGCTGGATAATATCAAGGGAACAAAGGAAGTTATTTGACTTATGCCAAAATTTAATAGAAATTAAGGCAGAAAGAAATCAGGGACAATTGCTTGGAAATTTCCCTTTCTGTGGGAAATAAATGCACAGTTTCACAAACATTTGAATGTTTACACTTTTACGATTTCCCTCTGGAAACTTTGTGGGAAAAGAATGTAAACTTCCCTGGTCTTGCAGGCCATCTTAAGTGAACCTCATCTTTCTTAGCAATGAGGCAAATTCCAGAAAAGCAGAAGAAAACCCAGAACATCTCTTTGAACAGGCCACATAAACAAGAAGGGAATATCAATGTGTAGGTACTGAATACTGTTCCTGAAATAAAAAGTGTATTTCTATMATCTCTAAGACTTCACAGACCAAAAATAACTTTTTTTTATACCATTTAATTAGGAAAAGTAAAAGATTATAAAAGACATTTTCCTTAGAGATTTCAGTAAAAAATAGAAGTTTTCTCATTCCTCAGTGTTAAGACATGACACATAGGATATGGCATGAAAATAATTAAAGTATTTCTCTGATTTCTAAAAAACCARTAACCAATTGTCAAAAATCCCATATTTTTCCTTCTACAATTGCTCTTTAAAGACCATGCCTCACAACAAGCCAGTGACCAATCTGATAGCATAAATATGCTTTAACATTCTCAAAAACAAGGAAGCTGAATGAACTGACAATTCTTATCTCTTTTCAGGGTCAGGATGTCAATGGGGGCATCCTGACAGGCAAAGGTTGTAGCACAGTGCTAGAGCATCTAGAGCAAACCACGGTGTCAAAGAGCAGCTGGGATGTCACATCTTGCCAAAGACCTAGTGGGCAGGGGGTTGTAAAGGAAACAGTTATGAGCTTCCCTCAGGTAAATCCATATTTATCTTTCACATGCAGGTCAAAAAAACTCAGATAGATGTACATAACCCAAATGAATACAGGAAAGGAGGTAACTAATTTTAGACTTGGTTTCATAGAGAAATACCTGGTGGCCTTACTCATCATGAWATACTGTAAGTAAAATGTAATTCCCTTTTTGTTGTTTGAAGGAAGGATCCTAACTTTTTGTCTTAGAGGACATGTAACAATTCATTTTGTGACCAAAAAAGATTGGTAAAAATGCATCTCTAAGAACCCTGGTGACTTACATAATTCCCTCTTATCCCATGCCATTTAGTAACAGAATAATGAAGATGTTTGACACCTTCCATCAAAAAATCACCAGATGAGGGTATTAATGGTGGTATCAGTGACACAATCAGGGGCATAAGAAAGTTGACACTATGGCAGATACATTTCATTCAGTCCTTTCATTTGGGTATTTAAATAACTCTAGCCTTCCTTTTCYTCCTGCAGAGAAAAGACCCCACAAATCCCACCAGTAATAATGAAACACAATGTTTTCTCCAGCCACAAATGTTCATCTGAGAGTTTATTTTGTGTCTTTGTTCAAAAGGCTAATTTCTGCTCAGCTTTTTTTGGTTTCTCTCAAGTATTCTTTTATCTTACTATATTACATATATGGAAAGTAGAAAATATCTTGCTTATCTAATTTTATGGATGTTTTTATCCTTATTATTATTATAGTGCACTTTTTCAAATAGTGGCATAAATAGTGAAGTCTTATTGGGAGCTGTTGAATTTCTCAAGATCATATACCCCTCGATCATGAGGAGTGGTAAAGAGAGACAAGAATGTACAGTGCTGGGAGTGAACACGTGTATACCAGCAAAGAGTTCTTCTATGACATGGCTGGATTTTTGCAGCTTCTTTCCAAACCCTTTCTTCCTCTGCCTACAGCAAAAGGTGCAGATCTGTTGTAGGACTTTAGCCTGAAGGGTACAATTTTTTTCTGAGCAGAAAGCATCTAAGYGATTTTTTTAATGACAACTGTTATACATCCTTCACATTAAGAAGAATCTGCCCCTGTACCAMCCTGGCAGTCCAGAGGGACTATCCCCAGGTTCAGAGAGGACAGTCTCTTTTGACTTCAGTGACTGTTCAATCAGGGTCTGTCATTGGAGGGTTGAGAGGGGGAAACCATTCCATCCTTTTGTAAGTTGCATTTTGATGCTTACATGATGCTAAAATATGTTGTTTGTTTTACTGATGTGTTTATAGTTCTTAAATGATAATACCTAAAAAGTCATTCATCATTTAATAATTCAAGAAGGGAAACAAACAACCCTATCAGTAGCACCGTACAGTAGCCTGAAACAGGTTGTAGAAAGTGCGACTGAATGCAAACCAAATGACCTTTGGCACCTAACCTGTAAAGTAATTTTCACTCATTTCAAGGAGAGGAGGGCAGTAGAAAAAGGAAAGCCTGTGGAAAGAAACAAGAAGGGCTAAGATCAGCTGGTGTCTCTGTTAATCTGCCTGGGCACTTCTGGGTGTTCCACAGAGGCCTAGTGTCTGCTTTGAATTAGCCTCCCTGTGGTCCCCAGATTAGTCCTCACACTTCACAGTTTTCCTCTGTGGCCCTGTGAATGACAATTATTCTGCTTTGGCACACAATCTGTATGTTKCATAACTGGGAAGAAATCTAGCGTGCATCCCTGCACTGTGAGGATCATGTTCAAGCAGTGTGGGCTGCCCTCCAGAATTGCAACGTCAGTCAAGCAGCAGAAGGATGCTTTCTTTCTGTAAGGTCGGGAAAGATGGAGGGGTGAGGGGAGGAAGCAACCTTAATAAAGCTCTGACTCTTTTAGAGCAGGAATTTCCCTGAGGTCTCAAATTAAAAGAAAATCTACCTCTGACAGTGCAAATCAGGTACAAAGGACCTGCCACAAGATCTACTTGAATATATCCAGAATTAAGCATCATGACTGACCCAGAGAGAAAYGGATATTCTTGAAGTCTAAATTGTCTCATATTGACCTTAATGAAAGTGTTGTGACATCCTTCTGACAAACCTGCCTACTGATTGCTTAATGTAATGATATGAAGCAAAACACCCATACCCCTAGGGAAACGAAAAAACTATAGACATTTAGCTACCAAAAGACAAGTCCAAGTCCAAAAAGCCTTTAACATGCTGACAGCATTGATGGGACCAGTAGCTTTCATTAACTGGTATGCAGAGTAAAGAAATTGCAAGCATATTTCCTCCAAATAACACAGAAAACTKCCCATAGGTCTCTCCTCTACAGTGCATCTTCAGTTTCTCTATTTGAAGACAAGAGAGGACTTCTTTTCAGCTAGGATTTTCAGGG
>NW_026623377.1:620015-636467 GCF_030028575.1 Malurus melanocephalus
CAGGGGTAGATCAGCCAGGGTTTGAAGAGCGCTCCATTGATCACAGCTTGATTATTCTGTTTTAGAGCAGTGATTTTAACAGTTCCTGARCTACTGTGATGAGGTGTCCAAGGCTGCGGTTAACCTGCTTAAATTGTACTCAACTCCTCTGTGGAACAAGCAACTGTGGTTTGCTGACTAAGCTGTTTGCTACTTTTAACCTGCTTTTGTAAAGGAAAGTTCAGTTCTATAGTTCAGCCTAAAATTGTCACTCTCCAGCTGCTTTAAATATAAAAGCTGCTCTTTCTGTGTGGAATAATTTTAAGAAAGAAACCCAAACATTTTTTTCTCTTGCCCTCTGCACAAATTTTCTTGGGCTTGCACAGTGCAGGACAGATTCTAGCCCTAGCAAGGAGGCAGATCTCCTTTCATAAGTCTCAACAGCACTGAACTGACCTCTGTATGCACCAGTCATGGTCCCTCTTCATTAGCCAATACAATGCTATATTGAATATAAACAGCTTTTTGTATTTAACTRCAGCTACATTTCAGTGACTTTAATTATTTTGTGTTTTCTTTCTCCCCCACTCCAACTATGAACCCTTTGACTAAAATGAGATGCTCAGGGGGGCTGAGCTTGGGGGATTTCGTAACCTATTTTTTTTTCTTCATGTGATTTTTAGCTTACTGCCTATCGACCCCTTCATAAAAAAAATAAATTTTACTTTTAAGCTAGACTAGATATTTTCAAGACACCCATGATTTTTCTACTTGGACTTCACTGAGTTGGAACACAAGAATTCTTATGTTGAAGTATATCTACCCAAACTAACTTTTAGAGAAGTGTTAATTGCCTTGAGTCAATTGGCATTCAGGTAATTGAAGGCAATTAGTGAAAAAAAGAAAAGTGGTAGGTTGTAGGCAAACCATAGTTGTTCAGACAAGTAGAAAGTAATAATTTGGCTTGATTTTCACTGCTGAGATTTTCACAGCTACAATTCRTGTGGCCTTTAGTTCATCTCACATTTGTTTTCCCTGAAAGTAAAACACAAGTCTACAGGTAGMTAAGTCACTTCCAAGAAAAAAAATTGATTTGAAGCAGAATGAGAAATTTTACTTTCACCTAATATCCACCAAATTGAAAAATACCCACAAAAGAAAAGTGAAATAAATGAGAATGAGAAYGATTAGTCAAAGATCTTCGGAGTTAGGATAGAGGTTGTAAACTGAGATACCAGTTATGACAGGTAAAATAAAGCTTAATTGAACCAGGACATTTTTATAAAGTCAAACTGAAGAGCCCCTCACTTAAGACTAAAATTTTCTAAAAGAAAACWGAAAAGTCCAGAATTATATACAGAGTGCAATAGCTGGCAGATCAAGGAATCATTAGAGGCTGTAGTGAAGCTAGATCATTCTTTTTTGCTCAAGAGYTTCCAAAATCACTGGCTAACAAGTTTTGAAACCTGGCAGCTGGGTGGGTTTTGTTGAGTGTGGTGAAATGTTCCTAAACCCTTGAGCTTAACTGCTGAAACAGTGCCAATGATGCCTTTAGAAGTAAGTGGCAGGTAGAACATTTACACCAAGTTGGGGCTTGTTTCAGTGATTCATGGAATTAAAATTATGAAGGAGAAACTTGTAGCCTGTCTGGGGTAGATGTTCAACATAAAAAATCAGCTCATGAAATACCAAGATGGCATACTGAGGTAGTATTGCTTACATTATAACCCAGCTAATCAAGACCTGCTGCAAATCATCCCCCAAGTGTTAACAATGACCCATTTAGCAGTGCTGGAAAAATCCCACTACTACGTCACTGGAGCATTACGTAAGTTTGCAATCTGCGCTTGGCCAGGAGAATTATTTTTAAAAACCTTGAACTATGAGTTATGATGGAGCATGGATGGAAACCAAATAATTTCTTACAGAGGCTTGAAGTATAGAACAGTGAAACAGTTAAGGAATGATTGAAAGAGACTCTGTGCTTTTTCTTGATGTCTCTGAAGTAAGAGTTGCTGAATACAGGGTTTTACTTTAACTGCATCATTAAAAGTTCAAGGGAAAAGTTATGAATAGAAGGAATTGATTATTTTTCCTCATCTCTCTTATGAGGAACTGTTTCTGAGGTCCTCACACAACCCTTCACGGACACAATAGTCTTTCATTTATGAGAGTACTGAGAAAACCTGAACTCTTTTTACCTGTTCTTGCACTTACAGTGAATCAGATCCATCCTGAACTGATCAGGCAACAACCCTAAGTAACTTTGCAAATTTAGGTTCTTCTGCCAGTTAAATATTCTGGAGGCTCTGTTTAAACCAACTTCTATTCACAAAACATCAATCAAAAATTATAAACATGTACTGTCAGAAGTACACCTTAGAAGCATAAGTCTAGGCTCCTGGCCATCTAAAATGCCCAGCAAGCTTCTAATCCAAGTATTAAAAAATGTTTCCAAGAGGAAAATAAATTCATTTTGCTGGTTTTGCACAATTTCTCAAGTTCTTTTCCAAAACAGCTCAGTTTGAGTGCAGCATAYGGATTTTGAATATTTTGCATTCACTCTCCCCTCAAGCTTGGGGAAGCACAAGTAGTTGACGTAGTTTTCTAAAGCTCACACAGATCATCTACCGTCAGGGCAGATGGATCTATTTGCTTCACTTCTATAACCCTGTGTTCCCTCACTCTCTGGTTCTGAGATGATCACAGCAGGACTGGAGAAGCAGCAGTCACACTGCAATTGAACTCACTTTACAAGAAACCTTCTTTTGGGATGAGGTTAGAGGTGGAAAGGGTAGTTATGCCCTAGGCAAAAGGGCGCAGGCAGGAATTAATTTGCAAGCAGCTATGTGCAGGCAGTGCCTCCCCATGTGCAAAGAAAATGAGACTATCAAGCTGATCACAACCATAAATCAGTGTCCTGACAGCTTTGTTAGGCTTGCTTATCATAGTAAATAAACGCATCCAGTAGCATGCCCAGCAGGATCAAACCTGTAGCAGCCAAATGCTGTGACTGTGTATTAAAAAGCAATAGAAGTGAATATAGATAAAAACCAACATCTTTAATGGACAGTAAGTATTGGGAAGGAAACCTCCAGATTTGCAGCTAACTATGCAACTTAACTTCAAACGTTCTGATAAGGCTTTCAAATAAATCCCACATACCACGGTGCTTTCCCTCTACATTTTAACATCTTGTGTTGCATGACAAAGTTGTAAAGAGATTTTACAGATTTTACAGAAGCTTGACATCCTTTCCTCTTTCCCGGGAGTATTAAATGAAGGTGGTATAATGCCCTCATGCCGTAGTTATTTTTTATTATTTTCTAATTATTTTTAATAATCATTTATCATGGTCACAGTTAATCCTACACCTGCAAAAACCGACTAAAACATGCAGAGTCAGGCATATAAAATCATAGATGTTATTTGTTTATTTAGTCAGACATTCCTTCATGATTATACTTAATGGTTAGAACTTCAGAATTATATTACTTCTTGTGAAAAGATGTTCATCAGTCTAAGGTTGTTGCATTTGCTCTGTATGAAGAAAGTATGCATTTAATTTGGAGTGAAAAACTTATCTTCAAGTCCGTAATAAATTATGATCTTCACAGTGAAACACTCTTGCAAAGTACGTCCTTACCTCTGCAGCTGAACCTCAAACCTTACCAGGGTGGGTTATGTTATGATCCCTCAACTCAGAAATTATGTCAGGTCTTCATAGAACCTAAGATCAAACACTTTTTGGAGGATAAAAACCTTAGTGGACTATTTTGGAGGCAGAGTAGGTTATCTGCTGAAACCCAGGCAGTTTCTACACCCTCCCAGGAGTGTAAGCCTAGAAGTACTCAGGGATGACCCAGTGGATTTAAACAGAGCTTCTCCATTTTCTGAGACGCTCTAGCAAACTGCTGTGTAGCACCACAGAACCAAGCTGTAGGTGGTAATGCGGAGTCTGAAGGGTCCTCTGTTACTGTATTCTGTAAGAAATATCCCACATAACAGATTATACAGCAAATGCAAATTTCCTCTGTGTTATTTTAGGTCATCTCTGTATAAACATGGTGCTACTCATATGAGCTACCTGTAGCGATGAGAACTACTTTTCTGCCTGCCTTCAATAATTGTAACAGGATGCTCTTCTTGTGCTTCTTTTCACATTAAATACACCTTTAAAATATAAGGGACTGCAGGAATTTAAGCAACTCCAAGAATTCTAATACCATGGCATTATTGAGACATAATTTGTGAGACTTCTAGGAAAATCCTTTCAAAATTTTAACAAGTGCAAAGTCATGATAACAGAGGAGTTCACACTGGATTAAAGAAAGACCAAGTTAAAAAACAAAGAAAAGGGTTTTTTTTTTTTCTTTTGTGGGATTTGTTTTCATATTTTTACCTCTTTGCCTGGGAAACTTAGCTTAATTTGTAAGAGGTAATTAGAACCTTGACATTACATGCTTGAAGTTCTTCATATTGTTAAAGGCTTTCTAGTTCAAGACTTTAGACAATAAAAGAAATCCTACCTTTGAGCTAACTCTTTTAAATGAAAAGACCCGATTCTTGGATCCCTATCCTCAGCAAACCAAAACTGTATTTTCTTCAAACGACTATTTACACATTTTTTTCCCTTTGGATCAGGAGCATACATTGGTTTGTTCCTAGACAATCTTTTCTGAGGATGCCACTATTTCTGAATCCCAGCCTTTCAGAATCCAGCTTTTTCTACCCAAAGGCTACTTTGTCTAGAGAAGAAAAATGTATCTTTTTTTCCAAAGCTGTCTTTACATTAGAAATTCAGTGTTGTGTGATAAACTGCTGTTGACAGCCGGTTTGCAGTGAAGTTTGTAACTAAACACACAAAGAGACATGGATAACATTGCCAAAGCAGGCACAACTCTATCTTTGATGCCTAATGTCTGCCAAGCAGTGTGAAAGGGGAAATCAGCAAGTTAATCAGCTCAGTTTCTCCATTGGAACAGAAGTTGAGGCAACAGGAATGGCTGCCTTCCCCCTTCCAGTTTCCTATAATAATCAATTAAATTACTTAAGCCCAAGAATTAAAGCAGCATCAGRTCCACTTCACTGGTGAGCTTTGACTCTGCAGATGAAAGAGGCAAACCTGAGTTAACATTGTTTTTCATTGCTTTTGCCTCCCTAAATATCTAAGCAGGAAAGGGAGGATAAAAGATGTTCCAATCTTCTGGCCCACAGCTGGATTTACTTCCCACCTTCCCATGGCATGCACTTGTGCATCCTCGCAGGCATGGGCTCTGTGCAAGTGTGAGTCAGCCTGGGTAAGTCTTGTCACTGCCAGGTGAGATATGAAGAGGAAAGAATACAGCTTTGTTTGGAGTTTGGCACTTTGTTTCTTTCCATTTGCCAACTCTTGAAGCTCAATGCAACTATATTTGGGAATAAAGACTATGTGATATAAATGTAAAAGGATAACAAATAAATGTGATATTTTCCCATGTTATTTTTCTCCTAGCAAACTTCTCAGACCTGAAGCAAACTTTTCATTTGAGTGAAATTCAAGGAATCAACTTGTTGACCTGCCATCCCCAAATGGCTCTGTGCATAATGTTATAATCCCTGTGAGCACATCAGTTATCAACTGGAGGAAAAGCTTTGCAGGCCTACATAAAAATGCTGGATTTGTCTTAATAGTCAGTGTAGTCATTCTATCTGAACACAGGGGAAAGAAAGACGTATAGCATGCCTTCTATCTCCTTTTGTATTATCAGTATAATTTACTGATCTTTTTACTCTCCTTATTGCTATTGTGGTAGATGACTTCTGAGAAGTCTATTATTGCAAGCATTGCGATCAGGTCTCCTGTTAACAACTGTTCACTGAAGCCTTTTGCACAATTCCAGTTTTCTTCATTTCTGACACTGATAAATTATTATTGCTGAAATTGTTTACTGGTTTCTTTTGTGGACTGAATTATATATTATCCCTAATTTCAATAAAATGGTTTTGACTGTTTTCAAGAGTGCATTTTTTAGGGGAAGSAGAAATAAATTGTTTAAGTCTTGTTTGACAAGATACAAATTTAGTAACCTTTCTTGCTATATCTCCAAGACTTCTGATCCCCATGAAAAGACACTCAAATTATGGCCTTTGAATTATCATGCAAGCTTTTTATATGTAACTTGTCAGAGGTAGTCACAAGTTCTGTTTAACTCATTTTCTGAATGCCTGCTTTGAAAGCTGATTTTTGAAYTACATAAGTGCTGGTCACATGTGACTGCAGCCATTCCATGTTGCATAGATCAAACTAATTCACAGYATTGGAAAAGAAATCAGGCCCCAGACATCTCAGATTTCCCAAAAAATGCATGGATACATTTAGCTTAATCTCTCTTCACTTTGGTTTCCAGGATGCAAACATTTCCTTTGGTATGGTGTGGGAAGAATCCCTGACACGATTTGAAAATGCACTGATAAGAATTATTTTTTTTYAAATGCACTTTTCAGGAAATTACCAATGCAATATTTTAAGCACAGTCTGAATGCATGAAATTACATTGAACAACAAAAAGTATTAATTTTGATTAATTGGAAACTCCGAGAACAGTATCTATCAATAAATATTTCAAAGGTTATGCAGAAAAAGAGCAGTACGGGACTGTGTGATTGAGTAAATCTTTATCAATATAGATTCATAAGGCACTGACCAAGTTCATGCTGGCAGCCTTATAGAAGGCAGCTTCCTACTCCCTGAGTAACTGAATATGCAAACTTATTAATTAATATATTCTGAAAGGAGAGGAAAGTTTTATGCACATACTTTACACTGCTCAACTTGGAAGACCCCAGGCAAATTTAGATGACTGTATTAAGCACTGTACAAGCATAATCAAAATCTCTATGCTAATAAGACCTGTACTGATAATCACTATTGCAAGCAAAAAAAATTATACTGAAACCACAATGATACAAGTTTTTCTTCATTCATCTCCTCTGATTTTTTAAAAAAWTTTCAATTCTTTGTGTTTAAATAGTCATTGCCTTATTCGTGACAAAGAATATCCTTTCAACTTTTTCAAGCACCTAGAGTCAAAAATGGTATATTTCAATTTAAACAAACAAATAGATCTATCTCAACATCTTGACAAAAAGTACTCTAGGTTTTCTACCCTCTGCCAGGAGAAAGAGTCCATTCCATATTGGAACTAAATTCGAACTAAAAAATTGGAACTAAAAATTCACMGGAGAAACAGTTCAAAATTATTCCAGCTGCAGCATGAATGCACTTAGATATTTTGAAATAAAAAAAAAAAAATCCAAACTTCTTGGTTGTGTATAACACAAGCAGTATTTCACTGTATCCAGTTATAAACAGATAATACAATGCACTGTACAAGTGACTTAAAGCTACTGCTGCCTGTTCCTTGGAACTACAACTGAAGAAAAAAATTAATTTTTTTAACTTATTGGGGAGGATGGGGAATGGAGAAAGAAGATCAGATAACAAAACTTAAAGCATTCCAAATTAATAAAACTCTGTGGTAAAACCCTGACTGACATTTCTAAACAGACAATAATAAGAAAGAAAATAGAGTCAAAACACAGGAAAGAAAAGTACAAGAGAGAGAGGATTTAGAAGTTTAGAATATTTTGTGAAAGTTAGAGATGGACCATAACCAGAAGACTTGATCCAGATGCTTCTACATTTTGGAGGACACTTGATAGCTTGAACAGGATTTGCGTCCTATAAAATTGTTTTTTTATAATGCACTTGCAGCCAGACTCCTCTTCCAAGCTCTGGGATAGTTTGAGAGTGTCTTTCAATTCACATCCTGAATCTTCCACCCATGTCAGCTGGAAATCTTACATTAACTCAATTGTTGAAAAACAGTGTGGTGAGCCAAGATTCTGTTTTCACCAGTTCAGTCTCCTGAGCTGTTCTAGGCCACCACTTTCATCTGCTGGAAATAGTGTGTGGTTTGACCTGGGCAGCTTGAATGCCTTTCTGCAGCACACAGACAGAGGTTTTATTGTAAGCCTCCCTTTTCAGGACTTCTATCCTCCTACACAGTTCAGCAACCAGTTAATTTATATATTCTGCCTGAAGCACTCCCTCTGGCTTCATAATATAATCTCTGAAATGAAGAAAACGTACCTAAAAGCGGATACAGCCATTCCCAGGCCACTTATTCAGCTCTAAGTTGCCTGTTGGCATGAAGGCACTTTCAGCCAGCTCAGTGTCCCAGGGCAGTCTGCAGCACTGAATGATGGTCAGCCCTCTGCTCCAACCAGCCACCTTTCCACCACACAGCACTTTGCTACCTCGGTATTTCCACTATATTCCCTATGTGGCATGCCTGTTGTTTCCAGGACACTCTGGAAGATTTTACTTCGGAACAGGCTTGCTTGCAAACAAGTTTTGTTCTCACAGGAGATTAGAGTGGGGAGAAAAAGCGGGGAGAAGGAAGGGTTGGTTGAAACAAGTAGCTTATGAGTGTTAGAAATATTTTCTACACATTTCTGTCTTATGGAAAGTTCAAATAACATCTCAGGAAGATAGAAACTCCAATTCCTTCTTTTTCCTTCAATTTTAGTAATTCTGATGGYTTCTGTACCCTGTAAATTTTCTGATGTGTACTATGGGAAAGATCACATCAGTGCCTTTTCCTGTGTGGGGACATTGACAGGGTCTCTACTCTTTCTGTTACCTAGCTCATCTATCAAACTTACCTGAAGTAAGCCATGGCACCCAAAATTATTTGGAGAAAATGTTCATGGACATTGTAAGGAAAATAATAGATCTGAAGTTTAGTATACTTATTGCACGACACCAACAAATAAAAACACGAATAAATCATGCAAGAGGAATTGAAAGGACTTTTGGGCTCACTTAGGTTTAAGAACTTTTCAATGTGCTCCATATGTAGCAGCCCTATAGAAAGGTGAATGACAAGGACTGCCATTTGAGCTGACAACCCAGCATATTTGCCAAATGGACAGTAGCTTTTTCTTGGCTCCTAACTCTTACATGCTAACAGCTGACTGCCTAATATCATGTAGCTATTTGCACATATATTGGTAAAACAATATTATACGAATAAAGTGGGGTTTTTTTCTGATAAATAACATGTTGTCCAGGCTGCACTGAAAAATTCAAGCATTAAGCTTTTCCCACAAGCAAGAAAA
Organism: Malurus melanocephalus; assembly: GCF_030028575.1. NCBI lineage: Eukaryota > Metazoa > Chordata > Aves > Passeriformes > Maluridae > Malurus > Malurus melanocephalus. The sequence goes on from NW_026623377.1 coordinate 629,160, forward strand.
GAACCTGTGTATCCTAACTGAGACTATCATTTTTTTAAAGAAATACCCAATTTTGAGATTATTTTTTCTTTTAAAACATGAATGTCTAAAGTTGTCAAATTGATAATAGCTTTAAATTCACAAAACTAATTTTAAAATGTAAATTTGAATGTTTTGGTGAAATTTTTAAAATTATTTTTGTAACTGAAAGGTTCGTCAATTCTTATACAAAAACTGAAGACCTAGTACATGTCCAGTTACAGGCAACTACTTTTTCAGATAACTTCAAATGCAAATCCCATAAATTTTTGGAGTTACCATTTCTGTCATGCTTCTATCAATGCRAAACTCCCACATACTTGTTATTTTATATTTTAATGCTGCACAATTCTAAAAGCAGTAATCATTTTTTATATCTTCCACATAAAACACATTTTAAATGTAGCATTCCTTACCTCATGCTGAAGGGATAGGAAAAGAAAGAAGTGCTTCYATTTCTCATAAAAATAGCCACATTAACTTTTTGCACATTTCAGTTTTAGCAAGAGTCCCATCAGAGACTTATGGGGCTCCTTTTACTGTGTTTTCCTGGAGGCACGTGATAGACTCATTATCCTGAACCTCCCTTGTGAGCCTGGTGAGACTAATGCAGGAGTGGAACCTTCAAGCAGCATTTCCTACAGAAACTGGCTGACAGGTGAAGACAGGCTGATGGTTTTAGCACAGGAGCACAACACATGAAAGACAACAAACTGATAACTTGAAGCCTTGATGTTCATAATGACCCAAAAGGGACATGGGAATTCAGTTAGCTTTGGCTTAAAAAGGAAGAAAAAAGAATCAGCATGAAGACTAGATTACTTTATTCCACTATCCAACAAGTCTACTTTTATTAAATCAACAAAAGAAGTAAGATTCTGTCCTGGTTTTACTCGTTTTACGATGGTGGGGGGACGGGACCAAGAAACCACAAAGATGGCTCCTCTGACAAAGTTCTAGAAGTTTTCTCCTTCTTCTCCAGCAAAAGGAGTCCTGCCCCCTGCGTTTTAGAACCAATCCATTGCGGCTCTGAGGTTGATGGACAGGCTGCTGGTCAGGGCTGGGCCAATTGCACATGCTAGTTACACCTCTGTGATGACATATGGTCTTGTACTTAAGAAGAATTCAAAATAAGATAGTTTGTGGCCACCATTAGTTTTTAGGTTGTTAGTATCATCCCCTGCACCGGGGGAGGACAGAGGAGGAGGGTGAGGAGATGTAAAAAAAAAAAAAATGGAGACCTAAGATCACAGTAAGGAGAAGACACGTGCTCTTGCTGTGGTGCTCGAACATGGAGAAAACAAGCTGTTCTCGAAATGACAATTTTCTTCAATGGGAGACCTGTATAGAAAAGAGAGCCCCTGCACCTGAGATAAAAAAAAACCTGTCCTTTGAGGACTGGACTGATCATAAGCCAAAAAGGGGGAAGAACTGGTCCCCCCACGTCTGAAGCGAGTTGATGCTTAGAAGAAACTGTGTTCTGCCAGGAGATTTGAGAGAGTGGCCTTGCCCACCGAGATGAAGCAGTCAGCCTTGGAGGACTGTTTCCCTTTCTCCCACGAGGTAAAGAGAAAGAATCCCATGCCATCAGCAGTTATACACTGACTGTTTCTTGGGAAAAGAACTTCCACAGCTTGGAGCTGTAAGAACCCTTCTCGTATGGTACTGGACAATAACTATAATGAGTAGTCTGATCTATGTTAAAACTTTCATAGCTGTCCCCCTTGCACTGGGAAGGCATGGAGGGCTGGGCAGAGACGACCTGGGAGAGACAGGTTTGCAGAAAGAATAACAAGTGTCTTAAAATGTCAGTCTTTTTTTTCCTTCTCCTTGTAAATTTTTCCCTGTCTTTGTTCCCTGACCGGTGCAGTAGTATTCTTAGTAGTCTTTAGTAATAAATCTATTTTGCAACTTAAGTTTTTTTGAGCCCGTCTGGCCATTTCTGGAGCATATATGTATCTTTCTCTCAATTATGTTATCTTATCTAAAAGMCATAAATTTTAGTGTTAATTGGGCTTCTGCTCTCCCCTCTTCGGTAGTAGGGGGGGAAGGGAATGTCATGGGTGCTTTGGCTTTCAGCCAAGTTCAAACCACAACAGATTCCAAAATAGAAGGGTTTTTTTTTGTAACTCTGATTCAGAAGAGGCCTTGGAAGAGTAATCTGTATAACGGCAAAGATAAACACAGATTTCTTTTTTCATAGAACATAAACATTTTGCAAAATAAAGTTGCAACTTTTGGTTGCCTTTAAGTATTACATTTTTTATTTATTAACTTTGAGAAATTTTTTAAGAAAATATTTTTTATAAAAACACTCTGGCAGGAATGCCAGAATATGTTTTTAGATCTCTAAGGAGATTTTGTMTCATGATTCATGCTGCACAATCTGATTCCAAATTATTGCTTTTTATGTTCAAATATTTTCTTATGTAAGCAGGAATTCATATACTCATGGCATGGGAAAAATGTGGTAAACCATATTCCAGTGCACACATACAACCTGTCATGTTTAACTCCCAAGGATTTTTAAATAGCACAAAAGAAGAAAAGCACAAATAAAATGAAATGCAAATAAAGCAAATTCTAAAAGTAGAAAGCAAAATACTGTTCCTCACATATATTTCTCAAATGTTTCACCAAATTAATATTGTTATACTTAGATATAGGTTTTCAGAGTTTTAGTGACAACAATGACCAGCACTCAATTTCCRAACCTTACAGGTAATTTACCAATCCTCAAAATCTTTCTGCAATAAGTAAACATATTGTGTTTTAGAAAGATGGAAAAAGCAAACAAATACAATTAACTACTTCTCTATGGCTGAATTTGAAATCAATAAGAACCRGTTCTGAAACCTAAGGGCTCTGAGAGTCATCTCCAGCATTGAGGCCATTGAATTCCCTAGCTGTGCATGAGRAAGGAGGTATATTAACCTTGACCAGTGCATACCCCATCGTCCCTCGCTAAACAGACTGGATGCCCAAGGAGGACACACACTKCATGGGCACATCTAAACCCCTCACTGACCAACAGGAGGGTGCTGCCATTGCCACCAGCACTAGGAGGAATTTGCTCTCCATCCTTTGCTTCCTTTTCTGCAGCAGAAACAGGTTTCCTCAGAAGCTCATCCAGCTACATTGCACATTTCTTCTTCACCTGTCTCTTAAATTCCCTGAAATTTCCCTAAACATTTTATAAGATTAGCGTATGTTTAACTCAAAATAGAGATCTGTTAGATTTGGATTTCATCCCACCTTAAGGTTTGCCTCTGCCACAAGGCCTAGCAAACAGTGTCAGACAGTAATCTGCAGCCAAGAAGATAGATTCATTGGGTAATAACTATTCTTCTGTAAATGATCTCATCTTCCCACTATCCAATTCTACCAGTTTCTTCATCCACATGTTGTTTCTTGTAATTCATCTAGGTTTTAATCTTCTGGAAGCACAATAAGCTCTTTTTAATATCTTGGTATTATCTCTACAAGAATCCCAGCTTCAGAACGGGGATCAAAGGTGCTCCTGCAACATAAACTTTTACTTTGTTCTCCACAAGTTACTGCCCTATTATAATACCAAACAATGACTATGTCATTATAACTAAATCTTAGAACTTCTCTTTGCTGTTTTTAAATGTGTTCTCATGGATTCCTCATCCCACTAATAGGTGCTGTTTTCTTTTTCTTAAAGTTTTATCTAATGATGGAGAAATAATTTTCCTCCCAGTTGACTGGGCTTTGCAAAGCATTTAAGTGCATAGAACCACCGTAGGCCTTCAAAGGATCCTAAGGGTTCCTCTAGTCCCTGATCCAGTAATCAATACACCCACTAATCCACAGTAGTTTCATCTGCCTTTATTCACAGATGCTCATCCAGATAGCTGTGAAAACTCATCCAAAGTGCCTATGAACAACCTAAATTTTCCAGCAGTCTACAGAGATTCACCTGTATCCTTATTGTTAGGAAAGTTTTATTTCTCCTATGTGGGCACGTTAAAAAAGAATTATTTGCAGTTTGCAGCTGTCTTCCAAATATTTTAAGACTTCCATCGTATCTTCACTCCGTCTACTCTATTTTAGATTAAACAGGCCCAAATAAAGGCAATAGTCCATCACTTGGAATGCCTTAAGTGATTTGACTGTTGCCCATAAGATCCTCCAGCGTTCTGTCAGAAGCTTTCCCCATGTCCAGTGGAGCCAATGCCACTGGCCACAGCTGAGTCCATCAGCATCAGTGGTAGAGCCCTTTAGAAAACATATTTAAGAAGGGGAAAAATACTGCAGCCCAACAGCACGTGGAAGAGAGGAATAAGGATATGTGAGAAAAATAACTTTGCAGACTCTGAATTCTGTGAGGAAAGAGTGGAAAGAGGTGCTCCAGGCATCTCCAGGCCTGTGGTACAGACAGTGGTGAAATAGCTGTGTCCATGCAGCCCACAGAGGACCACAGTATAGCAGTCACCTGTAGCCCCTGGACGACCTCATGTCAGAGCAGATGGATACCTGTGGGAAGCCTCTGCTGAAGTAGGTTTGTTGGCAGGACCTGTGGACACTTGAAGAGAGGAGCCCATGTTGGAGCAGGTTTGCTGGCAGGACTCTTGACCCCATGGAAAGGACACATGTTGGATAATTTGGGAAACACAGTAGTCTGTGAGAAGGACTCATGTTGGAGAAGTTCATGGAGAACAGTCTCCTGTGAGATGAATCCCATGCTGGAGCAGGGGAAGTGAGTGAGAATGAAAGAGTGACAGAGATAAGAGTGACAGTGAACTGAGTATGACCTCAATTCCCCATTCCCCTGTTCTACTGGTGGGAAGGAGGCAGTGAAATCAGGAATGAAGCTGAGCCCAGAAATAAGGGAGGGATTGGGGGAAGTGAGCTTAAGATTTGAGTTTATTTTTCATTACCTTACTCTGATACTAATTGGCCATAAATGTAATATMTTCCATTAATTTGCCCCAGTCGAGTCTGTTTTGCCCTGTTGTTATATTGACCCCTGATAAGACTCGTGGCTTTCATTATATGTTATCTCCCCTGACCAGCTGAGGAGCGGAGTGATAGTGGGAYGTCGGTGAGGGACTGGCAACCAGCCATAGTAAACCCACCACACTCATTTAAGCAAATCTGGATTAATAGGAATGAACACTCAGTCCTTTTTTAAAAACAAAAGTCAGTCAGGTTTAATAGAAGTTGATTTTGACACTGCAAAGTCACTAAATCTTTTTCGGTTTGCAGCCTCACTAAACTTCTGTTTCCTGTTGTGTTTTCTTTTGCATATGTCTAGATTKGGGAAGAAACTTGTTTTTCTACGCTTCTTTTTGCTGTACATCTTTAATAAAGGCAAAACCTAAAAAATATTCAGAAATTAATCAAAAACCTGTTCAAGCTCCCAACACCCAAACTTCTCCATAATACCAAAATGCCTCCTAAAAGTAAGTAAAGTAAACTAACTTGATCTATTAACTTGCATGGGTAAACTAACAATGATTTGGGGTAATGAGGTGTGCATTTAAATGTTTTTTTTTCTTGTCAGAAATTCAAATTATTTTCCCCAAATTTTGCAAAGTTATTGGAGACAGAAGGAAATAGAGAGGGGTTGCATCTGATTTTAATAATGTTATTTATTTTCTTGAATTAAGATCTATGACTGTTCAAAAAACCTTTTCAGTTTAGCTGTGAAACACCACTCCTCTATGCATGAATTCATTTGAATTTCAAATGTTAGCAAGTTTTTTTCCTCCATTGATCCATTTTTCAATTATCAAAGTTTATTTGACAAGTTTTTATAATCCAAACAACAATGTATATCTAAGTAATTTCAACATTCCCTCAATAATATGRCATTAAAATGAAGACAAAAATATTACAATAGATAATCTAAATCTACCCCTTCTCACAATAATTTCAAGGTAACATTCCTTGAACAACAGATGTTTAAAAGGTTATACAAAAAGTTTGGAAAAAGTTATATAAAAAGAAGAACAAAGGTTACCTGATGGAAGGAAAAAAGGTATAGTCACTTTTGTCATGTTTCATCAAAAGACAAACTGCTCTCCTTATCTCAGAAAAGAATAGCCAACCATTAGCAGAGCCTTTTTCACATCTTTGAAAATCAGAAGCTATGAAAAGAGAAGCATTGTATCCTCTGGAATACAAGGAGTCAGAAGCTGCCTGTGAATTCCCTGAACATTGTGATCAATTGTGTTTAGTGGAATGCTTTTCCACCCCTAGCTCTGAGTAGTGTAACCACCTTCTCAATGCCCTGGGGCCTAAAATTTCTATTCCAATTTCAGGCCAACTTTTCACCTCTAGACTAAATAGCAGCAATTGTTATTGCTGACTGTAATGTCACCACATGTATCTGTTACCATTTCATTAGTTACATGAACAAGAGAAGCCAAGACAAGGAGCACTACCACTTCAATGGTTGGGAATGAAATCATTTTCTGTCATGACTATTTTTAGTGATGCTTGTTTCCAGTCAAAGGCAAGAAGCATTATCAAGGAAATAACTTATTGTAGCATCACATTACTGGTCATTTCTAGACAAATCTCTGTTGCTTCAGGAAATAACATTATCTGATGTCCCTGAGGTCCTTTTCATTCTCTTACATAGACTTTCTCTCATTTGAGAGAAGTGACAGGGATCTTTCAGAGAGGTACATTCTTCCAAACTTGTCCTCTTGAATTTAGGCAGTTTAAGGGAACAATGACTGCAGACAAGTTCCTTATTATCAGCAATTAATGGCAAGTTTGTTAATTAGTGTCCTGAGGCAAAGTTAATGTAGCATTTCCAGCAGAACCCAAAACAAAAACATAGAATATTTTTGGATATGGGCTAACAGTTCTGTTTTATTCAGTATTTTTCTTAACAAGGACAAATTTTCCTGTCCAAACCAGTGGACTGCAAAGTTCATATGCTGGGAAAAGAAATCAGCTTCATTAAAAGGAACAACAATAATAAACTGGCTGTGGTCTTTTTCCTGACCCAGAACATGGCACGTTCCCAGTACATTCAGGAAAGAATTAAAAATTCAAAAAGAAGATGAAAAAATAAAAGAGGATGTGAAAGTGTTTTCTCTGCCTTTTCAATGAAAACTCCAATCAGTCCCAGAGGCTTCCACACAGACTCTTTCCCTCACAGACTCTTTCCCTACCCCAGTTATTCAAAGAAAAAGAATCATCATTGGACCAGATGATCCACTCTCTTCCAACCTTACCCATTCTGTGATTCTGTGATCTATCAACTACTGAAAATACCTTCAATGATCTAATGACTTTTGTTTTTCTTTT
>NW_026623377.1:636662-801111 GCF_030028575.1 Malurus melanocephalus
TTTTCTTTTCTTTTTTCTTTTTCTTTTTAATCCAAAATGAAACAACCTACAAACTCATGGAATTGCAACTCAGAACTGCTGCTTTCTTCAGGGATATCTCTACTTAATACAAAATTATGAGCTTTACAAAGGCAAATTCAGAAAYTATCACATACCATAACTTATCCCCCACATTCCCCTGGCACCTGAGAGCTGTGGTCTTCACCTTTTCCTCATCTGACCAACAGAGACAGATGGGACAGCTCCTCTCTTATGAATAAGGGTACTCCTGGACCAGTGTCTACACTAATCATCAGGATTTCCAACCTTGGGTAGTACTCAAGGACCTCCAGAAAAAGAATAGGAACAATTCTTGAACTGGTCTTAAAACCTAGTTCCAGTTCCAAAGACAACAAAAAGTCCTCCAGCAACCACATGGCAAAGGATCACAAAACTTTCTAGAAGTGACCTCCATTGTCGCTATTTCTACATCCGCTAGACTGTTCCTCATGTTTCACTGTGCCAGTTAAATCAGGCAAAATTGCTGTTGGCCTCTGCTGTAAGTAAGAGACACCTTAAAGGCCATGGATTTCTCCTCAGCTTTCCATAAGGCTAACAGCCAGAAACAAGAGCCGACCCATCTGGCTCCTCTATGAGCCACGCAGACAGTAGTGCTGAGGCAGCCGTGCCAGTGAGAATGACTCTGAACAGCTCACAGTGAGGTTTCTCCAACAGGGAGGCTGAATTTTCATGCTGCAACAGCTCATTTCATGACTCTCCAGGAAGATGTGGGCAACAGCTGGCAGTTACAATCACTACAGGTATCGATGAGAACATATTCCCTATCACTGAGTGATAAGACTTTACAAAAAAAAAGTAGAATACTATAAAGGTGAAATTTTATTTGTTACTATGGCATAGTCAGGCTGATTAGCTTCAGACCTTGCATCAGCCAAACACAACTTTCAGACACGAAACATTTAGGAATGTCTGCATTTAATTACAATGGTAAAACTTCTTAAAATAATTCCCTAAACATGTTAAACCACATGAAATGCAATCAAAATTGTAYCACATTTTAAAAATTTGCACAAGTTTTTAATTGTATAAACTATATTAAATTCTAATACCAGCCAAGATGTACTTTCAACAAAACCAAAGTAAAGCACACACAAAAAGTCTGGTTGGTGATTGAGTGGCTACTTTCTCCACAGAGGGATTAATGAAATATGCTGTCAGAATTCTTCAGAGAGTAATCAGGGTTTCATTTGTTTGGTTAATGTATTCATTATTGACAAGACGTGTGCTATACATAAAAGGAGAATAATCAAGAGCTGTCTTTTACATGCTTTTCTCCCCATCCTGTCTTCTAATGAATTGTAAATCATTTAAGTTATGAGTTACTTAATGATTAACTTAAGGTAGTCTATATTTTTTTATATATGTATTTATAGTTTATAACACAATAAAAAATCAGGAATTTTAGGATTGTTCTGATACCCTTTCCTTTTGGGATTGTTATATGAGTGTCTTCGTGAAGAAAGCATTGTTGTCTAATAATATGTCAAGAATTGGCAATGCTGACATTGTTTTGACACAATGATTTGGCATAAACTGCTGAGTCCATTTATGTAACTTCAATTACATTTATAAAAACAAAGAGGGATAGCCCAAGGACTCTCTTGTGAATTATGTATAATTTGCTCTCCAAGAGTGGAGCCCTAGGAAACCTGAGGCTTTACTATCCAACCATTCATTTTTACGTAGGAGGTACTGACTTCAGCCAGTTATGGTTTTTATCCATAGTCAGTGTGGGGTTAACACCTTATATGTGAACTGATGAAAGTGAAACAAGACAGGTCTGTTGCTCAGATCCAATGTGCAATAGGAGGTCTCAAGCAATGGCTGAAGCTTTTTACACTGACTGACTGTCTGAGGATTTTGTCAGGTGGCCTAAATAAAGAAGCTAATGCAAACATAGCAGTGTTATGCAGAACCACTATGACAAATCTTCTCCAAGGAGTATTTGACAAGAATTTGTTTATTAGTCATGCTAATAAACACTAGTTTAAGTGCAGCACATCTCACATGAAAGCACCCAAAATCTCTTCCCAAGGGAGTGTTCAGGGGAAAGATGTCAGACTGGTTTTGCCAAACTATACATTTCCATAAAGCAAGTGATCCTCTGTTCCTGTTCTGTCTTCACTTGAGGAGTGTGCATCACGCTAACCAACATAGCTTTATAGTCCTGACATCTCATCTGAAGCAAGAGCATAAACCCAAGCCTAATTTTTGTCACTGAGTTGGATAATTTTGGGAGACTGAACTGACACAGTCTGAACTTTCCTAAAATAGTGAGGAATTCACACCGAATGCTCCCAAAACACAGAATGAATAGTGTTCTTCAGGGGTTGCTACTTGGCCTAATGCTGTTTAATAGCTTTCTCAGTGACATGGTCAGTGGGATTGAGTGCACCCTCACAACATGTGCTAACCACAACAGGGTGTGTGGTGCAGTCAAAACACTGGAGGGAATGGATAATGCCATCCAGAGGGACCTTGGCAGGGTTAAGGGGTGAGCCAAAGCAGACCTCATGAAATTCAACAAAGTGCAAGGTCCTGCACATGGCTCAAGTTAATCCCACACATTAATATAGGACAGTTGAAGAATGGTTTGAGAGCAACGCTGAGGAGAAGGACTTTGGGGTATTGATCAGCAAAAAGGAGGATGTGACTGTCAGTGGGGGCCCAGAAAGCCAAATGTGTCATGGGATGCATCAAAAGCAGTGTGGCCAGCAGGGGAATGGAGATGAGGATCTGCCTCTACTCTTCTCTGATGAGACCCCACCTGCAGTTTGCCATCCAGGTGTGGGGCTCCCAATATAAGAAGGATGTGAAACTGCTGGAGTGGGTCCAGAGGAGGGCCATGAAGATGCTCAGAGGCTGAATTTCCTCTCTTCCAAAGACAAGACAAGACAAGACAAGACAAGACAAGACAAGACAAGACAAGACAAGACAACACAACACAACACAACACAACACAACACAACACAACACAACACAACACAACACAACACAACACAAGAAAGCTGGGATTGTTCATCCTCAAGAAGAGTAGGCTCCCCCTATAGCAGCCTTCCAGTACCTATAAGGGGCTTATAAAAAGGCTGGAGAAGGACTTTATTCAAGGGCATGTAGTGCTAGAACAACACTAGAACCACTTTTCTAAACTGAAAGAGGGTAGATGCACTTCACATATTAGGAAGAAATTCTTTAGCGTGAGGATGTTGAGACACAGAAACAGGCTGTCCAAAGAAGCTCTGGGTAGTCCATCCCTGGAAGAGTTTGAGGCCAGGCAGGACTGGGCTTTGAGCAGGCTGGTCTAGTGGAATGTGTCCCTGCCCATGGCAGGGGGTTGGAATCATGTGATCTTTAAGATCTCTTCAAACCCAAACCAATCTGTGATAGAAGTTCATGAAATTTTTGTTCAAATAGCTAGTCAAGCTATGTTAGTTAGATGTCCCAGCATTACAATACAGAACTATGGCCCAAAGTCRCACAAAAATAAGTGGCAAGGAAAAGGCAAAATTTTTTTAGAACAAAATTTGACTGAGAGTCCACACCAAAGGACTGGATTTACTGAAAATAACTTTTCTGGAGAACAGAAGTGATTGGAGGGCAAGACAGACCTAATTTGACAGAATATTAACAGTAGGATGGGATTTTAGGAGAGCTTGCATGAGGAGTGAAGGACAACATATGCTCTGGCTTCCTTCTTACTCAAAGATGATCCAATTTCTAGCTGAATACAGCACCTCTGAACTGCAGTGATTTTAATATAGTTTTCTAAAACAAGCACAGTTTTACTTTTTGTTTTGGAAGTGAGGGAAGAAAAATGTCCTTTCAGTTTTTGATGCTTTTATCCTGTTATATGATGCATGAGAAATTCAGTGAAATCATCTAGGCCTATACACAGGTAAGTCCTCCATATGAAATGTGTACTACCCCATGCAAAAAAAGTTATCTATTATGGAATATTGGAATATTTTTTCCTGTTAAGAAGATTATTATTATTGTCTATTATGGAATATTGGATTTTTCCTATTATTGTTATTGTTATTGTTATTGTTATTGTTATTGTTATTGTTATTGTTATTGTTATTGTTATTAATGTCATGTGGCAAATGCCTGGATAGTGCTTCTGCCCCTGTCTCCATGAAGTTAATCTGATCAAGGGATTAGAAAGTAAATTTCAGTAAGCAAAAAGGATATGCTGAAAATATAACAAAATCTGTAATCTAACCTGTCTCCACCTGTCCACCCATGCAGCTATCTATATCAGGAAATAGGTGACTAATATTTGCTCACTTTTGGGAATTTGTTTAACGTTACTGAATGATTCATAGAATAAGAGATGTGGAATAATAACAACTTTTAAGATCAAATGCAAAACAAAGAAATCTATTCAACAGATAACATTCTTTGGTAGAGAATATAACTCAGCTGTCAGACATGGTTTCTTCTCATCTTTAAAGCGTTTTTTCATTCCCGGAGTTATTTATGCAGTTAAAGAGATCCGCTTGGTACCTCATCAGCACCATTTTTAAAACTGTACCACATCAAGAGTAGCATAAAATCTCTTTTCCATTCCTGAATGAAATTTCTCCATGATCAAAATGGAGACAAAATAAAACAAAACAAAATAAAAGCACCAATAAAGCCTTTYTCCCCGTCACATTATAATAATAAATCAGATGCCAAATATCTCTCGGCTTCACATTTTTCTCTTGAGGAAGAAAAAAAATAGAAACTCTATGTTGAACCTCAAAACTATTTTAATGTTAAGAAATCAGTATCAAAAAATATGCTTCATGCTCTTCCTGTTGGACAGATAATGATCTGGCTGGTTATGGTATTAAACTAAAAGCTACAACAGTCACCAAAAGAGGACTTGATGTTCAATGAGTTATCAAAGCACTAGAAGATGAGCTTAATGAGCAACTGTTGATAAAGAGCTGGATAAGATGTTGGGGTTTGCATGTTTTTTTGTGGGTCARACCACAACACTTTTGTGGTGGCCCCAGTTCCACCTAAAGTCACTTGTCACAAAGATACTGGGATATTTCTACCAGGTCATTCACACTGATTAATGTCGCACTACTCAAAAGCTTAGGTGAAATGGATCAGCTTTTTGCAACACACTCTCTCATGTAAATAGAAACAATAGAATATAAAATGGTGGTGACCTTTATCAAGCATGTTTTATTTATTTGCTTAAGGTACTTTTGTAGGCCTGAATTCAGGAGAGGATCCCTTCCCAGGAAGCACACTTTTGTTAGTGTTTGCCTACTGGTAGGTGTGTACTTCAGCTCTTCCCTGAAATATGATGATGTTAAGATTGAGGTACTATGTTGAATCCTTYGCTTGCATAAAGATGCTGAGCTTTCCAGAAATGTACATGTAAATGAGGTTTTTAGAACAGGTCCTATTATTTTGTAGCTTAGCACTCAGTTTTTCAGTCTGTCAGACCAAAATCCACTCTCAGGCACATTTGAAAGGGGCCTTAAGTAATGGCATAAAAAGAACATGCAGGCTCCACTAACATCCACACCCAAGTCCCTGGATGTCTTAGCTTGTCAAGAAAACCCCAAAACAAACAAACAAGCAAAACCTGAAAATCCAAAATAAAAATCCCCACAATAAACACCAACCTCCAGACCCCCTCACCCCCCAAGATTTAAAAATTCTAAACTTAGATTTAGAAGCAAAAAATTCAGCATTGAAATTTGAGGACAATTTCCACTTCCAAAGAAGAACAGAAAGCTGACATCTTGCTCTAAATAATTTCCTCTTAAATAATAATAATGTAAACTAATGCTGACTCTCTGCAGACATTAAATTAGGTGATCAACAGACAGGCTTTTCATAAAGCTGTACTTTTGCATAACCGGAAAATCTCACTTTTCTATTAAACAGTCTAAAAATTAATCATCCATTTCACTTTTGYTACTCTTTCTTTTCTTTCATAAATGCTCCAATGACTTTGAAAAAAAAAAGAGATAATAAAAAGCGATCTACAGAGTTGCTTTTATTTTTTACAGTAAAAATTCCTTTCATGGTTTGTTATACACATATGCACACATATGTTTCATCAAATTAGCTGGTGGGTATGTTCAGATGTGTTTAATGTCTGGCAAATTACAAGTCTGTTAATAACAAGTCTGTTATTAACAAACGTCAAATAGAGAACACAGCAACTTGTGATGTCCAGTTCCTTTTAGTTTCCTAAAACTGTGTTTTAGGAAATTGCATTCGTGCATCTCTGTCTTCAGAAATACAGTACAWCCTCCTCTCTAATTTGACCTCTGAAAGACCCATATAGCCATAGTTCATGGTTTCTTTGAGTTGAACACTAATGTTTATTTAAACTGGCTTTGATTCAACTATTTTTGCTTCAAACGTTATTGTGATGCTCTACTTGTTTCTGGTGAGGCCTCAGACATAGAATTGAGGCAGATTTTCAGTATCATGCCCTAGGATCAAATTTGTGAAACCAGAAAAAGACTTGCAAGAGAAAAAGATGAAGGAATTTGTTGTTTTTACTCTGGGGGACACAGTGAAGCAAAGGCATGATGACAGCCTGCAAATAAGAAAGAAGCAGTTATGGAGATGTTGATGATCAAGGTTTTCCATATGCACTTGGAATAACTTGAGAAAATCAGGCCTAATTTGCAGCAAAGTTTTCTCTAAATACCTATTTATAATGGTTATGAAGCACTGGAAAAACTACATAAAGGGGCTGTAAAATATTACTTATTGGGAACTTGTATGACCTGATCCAGAAATGTTGATTCCAAGCAAGGAACAGTGTATATTTTTTAATGTTAGACGCATCCTGCCACAGACCATGCTTCATAAGCACTGCAGGGATTACCTCAGGTTAATTACTGCATTTCCAATTCCAAGAAGAGAAGGACAAGAACTACAGAAATTTCAAGGAGAAATTCTCTGTTACACTGGTTCTACTGCTCAAGGGAGTGTCTCTTTGCAGAGAGAAGAGGCCAAGACCAGGCTAGGAAAGGCGTGATCATGCAAATACACTAGCCAAAAAAAGTAAAACAAAAGTAAAGGGATCTGTAGTCAGGGTTACTTGACCAAAAGCAACATCTCCAGAGTTCTTGAGAGGAAAATTACCAGGGATACAGAGCAGTTGCATGGAGAGCCCCAAACTCCTGGGATCATGGGCCAATATTTGGATTACAAGTATTATTTGATGAATTATTAGTTGTCATATGGATTACAATGATCTGAAGGGCTGTAGTCCACCCCAAGGTTAAAAGGGGTTGCATATCTCTGTCTCTCAGCAGTACCATGCCTGGGCTGAAACCTTGCCTTTATATCTAAGGCAATCTTAATTCCACCTACAAGCATCAGTGGCTTAACATTCACAAGCATCACGAGATAATGTAGTCACCCTGGATTTGAAAAACAAAATGCAATGCTTGAGTAACAAATAATAAATAGGTTCAATTGAATATTCTGGCAGTATTTAGGCAGAGAAAGATACATTTGCTGGAGATAATGACAGTACCAAAGCACTTCCATGTCCCTGCTAATTGGGTTCTTCCTTTCAGAAGGTGGCTTGATCAAAAGAGTGTGTGATTATCTAGAGGACAGAAAACTCCAACARTATACCAAGTAGTGCTGATTCTGCCACAGAGAAGAAATTGTTCCTGACTGCATCTGTTGGTCAGTTCATGCATTTGGACATGAAGTTTTTTCTTGACCRATTCAGATGCTGTTCTTGTCACTGTTCTATAAATCAAACTGTCTCTGTTCTTTTTATGAATTTGTCTTAAAATTAAGAGTATGGGCTACTTTCTCTCCCATCCACAAGAGCACTTTCCCTTCAGTTACTATTTAGTATCTCTGTGGCAAATACCAGTGTGACCATAGATATAAAGCAGAACCAAATAGATTTGTGTTTATAAAGCTGTCTTTCAAAGAAGGAAAATAAGGAGAACAGTGTGTATGAAGGCATGAACTCCCTTTTTAAGGCTCCACAGACCATCAGACCCCAACAAATCAGGGGCTCCCCTTCTTAAATAAATTTGCCATGTAACTTCTAATACAGTGAACAGCATTCATCACCAGAAAGATCAGTACTAAATTATTTGATAAGAAGTTACATGAAAGATAAATTGTGACAGAATTTATCCCTGAAGTAACTGTCTCTCTAACATGAAGAACTTACTGCCTAAGAATACTAATTTCATGTGTGGTAAATGAAATATAATTTTTATTTGAATGAGTTTTTCTTGTGACATTATGAGAAATGAAATATAGGATCACACAATTACATTTCTTCTTTATTTGTTATTCTGATGTCAGTTTGTGACTTGGAGAAATAGGCATAAGAACAGAAGTAGATACCACCCACCATTTGATAAAAGTAGATGCTCCAATTCCTGATCACTATTGTAACAGGGAAAATACAAAAAAAAAGGAGAACAGAAATAACTATTACTTTCACAGCGCTTTTTTTGAAGCTGTCAAAGAGATTAGCAAGCATGTATTAGTCTCATAATAGCCCTATGAAATGCTTCAGATAAAATATTATTTTATGGAAAGAATTTTACACTACCACAGCTAGTCCAATATGTGAATTCCTGTTTAATGTATAAAATTATTTTTGTTTTTCACTGCCTGCCCCCCTTCCCTGGAGTGATTTTTATTTACTTTATATGATCAGCTACACAGAGCTCATGTACTTCTGTACTGGCATCTTACAGCTAGCTCCAAACTGAGCAAAAGGACTACAGCTATATAGAAACAAGCACAGGATGAAGTAGCAKCCCTACTAATCTCCCTGGAACACAGTAGGTGATAAATGCCACATTTCTGCAGAATTAGAACATCTTGCTCCTTTTGTGGGGGAAGGGAGCGGAGCAGGTCATCTGAGGTGATAGGAGAGGAATGCAATTAGAAACACCTWTGACTCAGGGGTATAAAGAGAACTTGAGCCACACTCTAGACGCATCTCAATCACCCCAATCACATCCAAGCAGGCCATTTTAGGGAGTGCTAATACCTGCTCTGCAAAAATGGTTGAAGGATTGCATATATTCTAAAGTTTATTAGTGCAAAAGCACAGGCTAATAGAGAGAGAATACAGTCAGCTTTTCCCTCAGAGTTTTTTGGGTTTTTTTTCAAATAATTTAGTTTGCTTAATTTTGATGGAATATGAAAATTGTAATTGTTTGTATAATGTTTCTTATACCAACACTTATATCATGCTTTGCCACATGGCAGATATTCATTTTTCAGTTCCCATACAGGCAGTTTTAGCCACAGCTGATGTGTTTTTCACAACAGTACAAGTACTGAACACACTGTCATTTCTTGGCCACATAATTTTTGCTCTGCTGCACTTCTCTGAGAATTCCTGGCAGATATTTAATTTCTGAAGGACTTAATGGATAAGAGGTCAAAAGGGTCGCGTCCAAAGTTAGGCCAACGGTCAGATGGGCCCTGTCTGACCTCCTGGACTGTCAGTGTGCTCTGCTCCTTCAGCAGCAGACATGAACCTGATACTGATTATGCTAGAAACCTGCTGCCATCGCTTAGCCGTGAGGGTACCACCCTGGTACAATGAACAATGGCACTGCAAAGTCACCTTTGTAAATCCAGAATTTCCCAGGACAGCTCTCATGGGGTTTACAAGCCTAAAGCCTTGTCCTTGGCTTGCCCCAAGAGAGACCCCACTGAGGACTCACTGGACATGGCAGGGCAGCCACCACCAAGCAGGGTCCTTGTTGCCCTCTGGTCACTATAGTAGAAAGGCCAGAGCATCCTGTATTCTCCCTCCTCCATTTCAGCTTCCACATTTCCCTCTCACCTCATACATTAGGCTGAAGCCACAGATACAGCGTGGTCTGCACATACAGGATTAGGAGCCCTCCATTTCAAGTCCTGACTTGGGTGGGTGCCACACCCCCTCTGGAAGCATCTGCATTTGAATTTAAAGGGGTGGGTGAGTGACAGCAAGACTAGCTTCTCCTTCTGAAAAGGCTTTGGCAGATCATTGGTTGTCATCAAACCTATTACATTTCTTGCTCGCTGCCAAAAATTCCACCTACATGCCTGATAGCAATTAGTCCTTTGTAGGTGTTAATGCATAAAAGCAGCACACACACTTTACAGACTTTAAAAGAATATCCCAATCCATATATTAATTCCATATAYAAACTCACATACACACACAGTCCGCCCCTTCCCCTGTCCACATGCCACCATGCACCCACACCCAAACTCGTGCTTAGAAAAAAAGCAAGCTGCAGTAAGATGATCATCCAACTGTGTGCAAGTAGGATTCTTTTCATGAATCATTAGCTTTTTTTTYCCCATAACTCATCTACTGCAAAAAGTACTGCTTTATGAATGCAGAAAGCATCCTACMTTTGGGATAATGAAGTACATTCATTGCATACTTGAACCTTTCAGAGGTCCAGACATTTCACACACTCCCTCTAACCACGATTTTTCTGTGGTGTCCAAAATCATCTGGGATACAACAGTATGACATCACCAGCCTTCAGGAAAATATACCAAAAATTTCCATAGAAGGGAAAATTAATAAAATAGAGGGACCATGAGACTTCACYGCAGTAATTTCAAATCAAACTGAGCATTGCTTCCACGTTTTTTTGTGTAATTCTGGGTTTTCTGTTTTATGTCAGTTTTAGAAGAGAAGGTATCAAAACAGTATGAGGCAATGCACTCTACATAAAGCTGGTTAAAGTGTCATTGTCAACATTTCCCATCAAAAAACAAATCAATTTTTTCAAAAGCAAGGCATTTTTCAGAACTGTATCAACTTCAAACCCAAAGATGTAGGGGAAAATATTGCATTTTGATTTTCATATTAATGCTGTATGTATAGAATGCAAATAGGCAGAATTAATTTTGAAAGTCAAAACAGATTTAATTGAATACTATTAAAAACATTGAAAACATCCTGAAAATGACTGTATCCTTTTTCCTCAGACTATTAATTTTGCATGAAGTTTTAGCACTCAATTCAAATTTACAACATTTTCTTGATAAAAGATTTTTCCAACCACTTTGTAGAGTGTTCACAAACTAATCGGGAGTGTTCAATATCTTGTGACATTTTCAGACCAGATTTCACAGCCTCTGAAAGGCTTCAGAAGGTCGGCTTTAAATCAGCATATCAGTACTTCAGCCTCACTAGATTACAAAGGGTTTTAGCCTTTTTTTGCTGGCTGGAGTGCAGGCAGGAGCAGTTGGAGAAAGCAATCAACAGCTCAGAAGTTGAAGAAAAGTGGGCAGAAGATGGATGGCAGTGTCTGACATCAGCCATAATGGATAGTGTGGCTTTGTCTGGACCAGCCGTAGCCCAGTAGCCCTTTGCCATGCTCACACCAGCCTCTGCTAAGCTTCTCTTGATTGTGGGGTTGTTTTACCTTTTTAATTGGGTTTATAGAGACAGCAAAGCCTTTAGTGTTCCCAGAGCAGGTGAGGGCGGCATTCATATGCTACTATAGAATAAAGAGCTTCTCTTCAGCAGTCTCTGGTCCTCCCTGCCACAGGGCACATACTTTCTTTTTTGCTGCTTTTGYACCCAGGTAAATCTCTTGCTTTGCAAGCCTTTCTCAGCCTTGTGGGCAGTAAGGATGAAGGGAAAGATGGGACAAATGTCAGATTGTATCCTTGTGAGAGCCCTTAGCTGCCATGTACTCTTATTTTAGTTTCTAGGTGAGGTCAGTAACATTTCTGCCAAAACAATATTTTCTAGAATTAATCTAAACTGGGCAGGGAAAGTTTTTCTCTATTTTAATTTCTTTTCTTTCAGCCTGGAAGAGGATCATTGTCCCAGTCCATTCCAATCCATAGCATATCCACAAGTATAGTAGGGATCAAGAGCTCACACAATTCTTTTCCTTCCCTGTTCAGAAATTTCTCCTACAGCTTTCGCTCGCAGGTGAGAAACTCAGACCAAAGAATCTGCCCATTTCTCTCTCATATACCTCATCAATATCCATTGTATCAGCTGCTTAAGCATACACAGGTGCCCACATATAACAGCTGTAAGGTAATGAAGATGTTTAACATCCGAATGCTCTGAATTGCTGTAATGCTACTAACTTGCATTTCACTGGCAGACAGGACTTTGCTACCAGGGTAGGAAATTGGGTGATTTCGAAGTGCCACAACTGTAATTGAAAAACCATTCTTCAAAAAGCTATTTCCATCATAGGTGTGGAAACAGTTTCTCCAGATAGAGTTTTGTGTAATATCCATGGTTGTGCCTGCAGGGCAATCCCTCCTTTGGGACCTGCGTACTTTGAGGGTATCCCAAGGTTTCAGGTGCTCCTGCCTTTCAGGCAGGTCTCTCTGCTTGTGCTGCAGAGCTGTGTGAATACCAAAATCTTCAGTATCTCTCTCAGAGATCCTGAACCTAGTAGGTGTCKTCTCTCAGCCTAAAAGGGTCTTTCCCAAAGAGAGCAGGAGGGCAAGAAGCCACGGCTCCCCCAGCCAGGTCAGCAGCAGGAATGACACCAGATCTGTAGCCTGATAAGCAGAACACACCACTGGGAGGAGGAAAATTGCTTCCTGAAATTATCCCGAGACAATTTTCTTTTTATTCAATAGCTGTTTAATGTAAAATGAATTAAAACTTTGGAGCAAAATGTGAAAACACATGGAGTGAAAATGTTTAGGCAAATTGACAAATGCATCCCTACCTCCCTGGAAAGTCTTACAAAAGTCTTCAAAGCTCCTTGGATTTAAATAGCCCTTCAGCTTTCATTGTCCCCTATTTTGTTCTAGACAGCTTTTGGGAATATATCTGCTCAGAATATTCTATTTTATAAGGTTTTGAATATTCCCTGAATTCCACTTATTTTAAGAATTGTCAAATTATCAAGGTCATAGATATAATCCTAGTGTTTACAGAAAATCTAAACTTTTAACTGGCATATCTTAACACTCTAAGGGGAGTTCACTTGCAACTGATGTTTCATTCACTTGCAGCTGATGTGTGCTCTCCATTCAGAATTCCAAAACTACATGACTACATTTGTAATGTCATGGTCTTTATCAGTTGTAAAAGTTTGCCATTTTCTCCCTTGCTGAGTGGTTGGTAAAATTGAAAGATAAGCATAGAACAAAGGAAAAGACATAAATTAATATTTCAGGAAATTTATTTCTTTCGAAGTACTTTCAGTATTTACACAATTCAATACAATTTAACGTACAATAACCGCTCAAACCAACTGACTCATCCTGATGTCCGCATGCTTTTTTTAAAACCAGAAAACTTATTTTTGATGTTCAAAACATAACATTTTCCTGGAACAGATGCCTTATTTGAGCAAAGTACCACATTTCTGTAGAATTTAAAATAATATTAAGATGCAAGTAACAGTCAATGAATAGGAAAAGTTACCATGACCACGTTTTTGCCCGGTATCAGTGACAGGACTGTGAAACATTCTGATAAATGGTGTTTGATGGCAACACATGGCTAAACAATAACCTTTGCTTTCTCAACTAATAGTTTCATTATTAGCTTTGTTCAAAAGAGTTTCTAGTACAAAGTAAGGAGGTGAGACTGCAATCTTGGGCTAGTATCATCTTTTTAATTATTTATTTGTAATTCTGTCTAATTTTAATAATTGATATCTTATCCCTTCTGGTTTAAACTCTGTGACAAACCACCTACTTTAATAGCTAAAAGAATCCAGCCCCCTGTGAAGAACTTAGTGGTTTTAAGTTGGTTTTTGCTTTTCCATTTTTTCCAGCAGCAGCACATCTGCCTCTGAAAGGTTTTAAGTGTCTTTGTAACTAATACGAGAGGAACCTAAAAAGATTTATTTGCTTTGGCTTAGTTAAAGGCTTTGGTTTCTAGCGCTTGTTCAAACCTCCTGGAACTGTAAAATTAGATGGGGAATCTCAAAATGTTTCACTGTGTTTTTGTCACTTCCCTGTATTCACTAGGAGATTTCACAAGAGCCTTCTTTATAGTAAACTGACATTTCTGTTAATGGAACTACATCTTAACTGTAGACTTAGCTGCTGACTTACACTGGCCAACTCAGCTGTAATCATCACAAGATCTGGAAACTTAGATAGAAGCCATAACAAGCCACCCTCATTCCATGTCTGCTGCATTGGGAGTCAAATCCAAGAGCCCAGGATTTCCAGTGTGACACACTAACAGCAACTTTTTTTCCTCAGATTCTTTGATCTTTATGACCAATGTGGATGAGAATTGAGTCTCTAGTGTTTACTATCTAGATATTTTCTAGGGATTTGAAAGTACAATTTAGAATATATTTTTCTTTTGGCAGCACTATTTCCCTGCTCAAATGACAAAACCATCACAGTTTTTGCAAAGAGAAACAACTCAGGCCCCATGTACTGGAGAAGACACATTGAGAAGAATCAACAGTGTCATGAGGYTGCACAACTATTTTGTTCATTTCTCTTACAAACAAGGAGCATGAACATGTGTCATCTGGCCACAAAAATGCAATGTCCAACCTACAAGACCACCTGTGTTGACTAGGGGTATAGCTAGGCATGTAGGCAAGGCGTAAATGCATATATATATATATATATATATATATATATATATATACACACACACATGTATGTATTTAGCAGGGTCCATAGATTATGAGGATACTGCTTGGCCATGGTCCATCCCTATATGCTGGCCTGTGTTGTGTGCTCTCCAGATGGCTGATGCCAACAGTGCAATGGCAGGACTTCCCAGCCTCTGTCAGCTCAAAGTCAACAAATAAATTGTTTCATCTTGAAAAGGCATGAAAAATCCATACAGGTGTTTARTGTCTCAGAGCTGAGCATCAAAGTTAATAAATCCTTAGTCTAGAGTGATGTAATTGTATTAGTCCTTAGAAAATGGAGAAAACAAGAACTCCTTTTCATGCATCTTTAGTTTCCAAATAACTTTGCAAATGTTGTAGTTATTTTCTGGATATAATGTTAAAGCAGCCAATAGGTAGTTGAGAGTATCTAAAGATTTCTAAAGGTGGATGGGCACTGACCAGTGCCAGGGAAACTTGGGCAGCTTGACACCAGGCTAGGAAACTGATTTTTTTCTAAATAACACTCATATTTAGGAGCACTATTGTTGATTCTTACCATGAAAACCCAGAGTTATATTGTCTGGCTTTACTTTCTGCCCTGAAATACCCATATGCAGCAATTGTACTGGCAAGGTCCACACTTAGCTCCCAATGACACATGTCACAGTTACAGTAAGACTGATGTTACCTGGGGAAGAAAAGGTGGGTTAGATCATCTGGATAGCTGAGGTGGAACACCGTAGTGCACACTGGCAAAACAGAACAACAGAAAGTGAAGACAAAGAAAAGCTCTCAAAAGAACACCTACACTTACATTTATTTAATTCTAGTATATTTCTATCTAACAGATTTCACATATCCTTCCAGGTATTTGGCCTAATTTTCACAAGGTCCAAACACTTGCACCTCCACTGTGTCTTTCATTAAATAGGAGCACAAATGMTAGTGGTTGCTTTCTAATCACTGGTATCTGTTTTTTAGACCTCTAAAATACAGCATTATTCAGGTTTGCTTCTACTCTCATTCACATCAGCCTAGCTATATTTACATAGATACCCTGGGATGATACATTAAGGCACAAAGAAAATGAAACAAATAAATAATGTTTTTCATCTGTTAGTGACTATAATTCTTGATKATAAGCTCCCTCTTTTACCTATCTCAAAGACAGAACCTGAATTTCTATGGCAATATGCATTCCCCAGCTTGCTGAAATCTGGAGTCAAATCCAGAACAGAATTTGAATACTTTGGCTCACCTTAGATCACTGCAAAAAAAAAACCCTTAATGCAAACAAAGGCCATAGGTAAACTGTAATCTTTCAACACAGTGCAGATCAGCTCTAATCCTGGTGTATTATTTCCTAACACTAAGTAATTGGACTTCTTAAAAGAGCTCAACACACAACCCATGTATAACAAATGAGGTCATTTTCTTAGCAGATGTTTATTTTTGTCATTTATAGAAATGCCAACAGAAAGTCTTCTATCACCAGGTGAGTCAGCAGCAGGGAGCTGTGTCATCACAGGAACCGCAGGGTATCTCCTTGTTTGGCTTCATTATCTAGTCATTTTGCTAATGGGCATTGAAAAAAGAAAATCCTGCTACAAGGGCAGGAAATCACCATTACATCTGAGGATGATGAAGAAAGGAAACTACATCTTGTGTCATTGAAGTAAGACAAAAGTAAGCCACAAATGCTCACACTGCAAATGACACAGAGGGATTTCTCCATAAGAAAACCCATGCTGCTGGCTACTGACAGTGATTAACYCTGTCTCACACACAGGAAGCAAGCATAACACATTCCCTCTTTAAACCAACTTGGTTATTTTAAGTATATCAGATCCTTTTCCTGTTTACCTCCAGCATAGCAACAGCAGTCACCAAAGACAGCTACAACCTTTATTATGCTGGATTTTTCCCTTCCTCCAAGTAGTAAGAAACTTCCAGGAATTTGMTGAAAACTTCATATTAGAGTTGTGAATAGCAGCTCTCAGATGATGAAAGGGGAAGTATTTCACTACTTATTTTACCATATTTGGACACCCCTTGAAATCTGTGGGTTTTAAGTTCTGTTATGAAGTCAAAAGTCTTTTCTCAGGAAGGCTCTTACGCCTACCGTGGCTTAGCTAAAGTCAGCACAGCTCATCTGAGCAGAACTCATTTTAGGACTTAAAAGCATAATTCAAGACCTGTGGTTCAATTTCCATTTGGCACTGACTAAATGTGGTGACAAGACTAGTCTTTGGTTTCTGGTCTTGTTTCCTTTCTTACCCTAAAATCACTCAAAGAAGTGCCATCGCAGTTTGCATAAGAGCAGGCTTCATTTTAGTAATTTTCAATTCAGAATGGAAGAGAAGAAGGGAGATAGTATGGTTCAAATGTTGAAGATGAAATTAAAGAAATTTAGACTGGAAATATGTACAAACATTTAACGTGAAAAGCCTGTCACTACTGGAGCAATTAATCTTTCATCCTTCTCTGTATTTGAACATGGCTTAGATCTGTCTCTAAGAAATACACAATCATTCCTGAGTTTCCAAACTGTGACACAGATCATACCACTGTGCAAGCCATGCCAAAGCCCGGAGCTGCTGTTGTTGACAGTAGCACTCAGTAGTGACATTAGGCATGGGACACATTAAAAAACACGGACACACATGAAGGAAAATTTTGACTACCTTTCCTCAGGAGACAATATTACCCCCTGGAATGGAAGGGCCAAGGGGATTCATGCAGCCCAAAAATATTTACCAAGTAGAGAATCTAAAATTTGGACTCTAAAGCATCTTGAGAAGGTCTTTCAGCAGGATATTCAGTAGGTCTTACTCAGTCACGAGTCAGAAGTATCTCCTGTGGAGGGGTTTGCTAAATTTGCTCAATAGAAATGACTAAGAGAATAAACTCACGGGTCTCTCTTCAGATGTCACTACTGTTAAAGGCAAATTAAGCTAATAGCACAGAATTAAAATTTCTCTTCTTTTTGTGACTGATGGATGTCTCCTGGAGTGGAGGCTTAGGCTGTATACCCCACTACAGAGTCTTGCAATGAGGCATCTGAAATCTATTTATCTATTTGAGATTTATTTTCGCCTTCAAAATTTGACAAAGGATGAGCTATGAAAATCTATCAGCAATTCTACTCTCCCCAGTTGCCATTAGGAAAAAAACGCCCACAATTTCTGTATTTCTAGCTTTTTTCTTGATCAGAGGCTGTAATTGCAAGTGGCTTAACATCTTGTTAATAAATTAATTTTAAAAATGTATCTGAGCATAGAGCAAGATCTAGATTTCAGTGTCAGGCCAAAACTTTTGCTCTGACTGCCATGACCTAAATGCTATCAGGATCAAAAGATACTGAACTGACCTCTCTCAAAATATTCTTAAAGTAGGTTGAATGTCTGTTTTTCAGAAGAAAAAAGCCCCCAAAATGGAGCTCCTCTTACGAAAAAAAAGAAATATATATATTTAGCACAAATATTAATTTGAAGCAACAAGAATGTTCAGAGAAGTTTCTCACATAAATACCTGAGAAATATTTAATTATTTTTTCTCAGGAGCTGTTATTTTGAAACCAAAAGCCCAAAGATAATCCAAAGTTWCCATTTCTGTATTTAGGTGCATGCGCTGACTTCTAAAAATGGTAACTGGCATACATTCCTTGTAACTGTATGCATAAATACATTTTAATACATTTGGTTCCCCTCATCTCTTGTATCATCAATAAAAGAATAAATAACATTTCCTCATATTTTCCCCAGAATAAGGAAAGAAAACTTTGATCTGGGATGTAGCAGAGGAATATTTTGAGCCCAAATTAGTATTACAGTTTTGTTCAAAGTTTGATATCTAAAATTAAGTGTTTTAAGGAGATCATTTTGATTTCACTGGAAAAATATTACAATTTTTTCTTCTAAATGATATATTGATGGAAAAACATTATTCTCCTCTTTCTAACAGTAAATGCTCACTGAAATTCTTCTCTTTTTCACCAAAATGCAGTGTGTATTTATTTCTTTTTCAGTGATGTACAAAGGGCTGCACTACTTATCAAAGAAGCAGATAAAACATTCCGAGCATGAGGGAAGTGGAGGGGCATGCCTGGATCTCTTCTCTGTGGTAACCAAAGGGGCAGTATGAAACTGGGGAGATATAGGTGCTACATTAGGACAAGATTCTTCCCCAGAGGGTGGTTGGCACTGGAACAGGCTCCCCAGGGAAGTAGACACAGCACCAGCCTGACAGAGTTCAAGAGTCATTTRGGTTGTCAGGAGCTGGATTTGAGGACTCTTAGGGTTATCTTCCAAATCATTATATTCTATGATTGCATGACTCTATGACCATGAAGTGATAAATATTGCTATACTGAAAGGCTGTTTTCCCTTGTTTCCTTCCATAGTCTTTCTGTGGGAACAAGACTATTGTACATGCACACCTTTTCTAGGAAATGGAGCTCAGTTCTTTTCATATATTATAAATCCTTTCTGTAAAACTTTGGACTAGGCTCCAGGGGAATTCAAATTGTCAGTGCTTCCCACTCTGTAAGCACCCCTCATGAACGTCMCAAGTATCCACACAGACTGACACAAATTATCTTCATTACCAAGTACAACTAATGTAGGAGAATGCCATTAGGGGAATTTTACTCCACAAACTCCCATTCAGGGAAAATTTACTCCACAAACTGCTAGGAAAATGAGATGCCMTAACAAGATGGTGTGGTTGTGCCAGGGAGCAGGGTTGCCCTGAGAGCCACATGCAGGTGACAGCACAGAG
Source organism: Malurus melanocephalus (assembly GCF_030028575.1). Lineage (NCBI taxonomy): Eukaryota > Metazoa > Chordata > Aves > Passeriformes > Maluridae > Malurus > Malurus melanocephalus. Next base: position 656,057 of record NW_026623377.1, read on the forward strand.
TCACCAGAGGAAGTCATGCAGCATGAGGAGGATCCATCCTGGAGCAGAGCTTGGGGGATATGCAGAGGCTTCAGCTCTGGCCTTTTGTCGAAGAAACCCTCTCACACGTGTTTGAATACTGCATCGTTTCAGCAGAGGGGGAAAGGCTTCCAAGCTGCACAATTATGCTATTGTAATCACAAAGCACAGGCCAAATTAGACAGAGCAGCTCTGTTTTATTGAATCCGGTTTTATAAGCTACATTCTAGTGGCGCTCCATTACGCTGCTATGCAGAAGTGTCTGGCATTGTTTCCACCACAAACAAATCTTTATGTCCTAAATTCATGCTGGATGGAAACTTGGCTTCCATGCCACAAACCTAAGAATTACATTTGTTTGTTTAAACAAATTTGAGGGAAAACATACTTGGCCATCTTTGAGTTATATGATGACAAGATGATTTAGATCTCCCATAAAAGATATAATTCTTTTTTTTTCTCCTCCAACCAAACAATTATGCTTTCTTATAGCTGGACAGTTGCTGGCTAGAAGTACAAGCCTATCGAGAAAAGCCAACTCTCAGCTGTATTGATTAAGGCAGCAGATGCTGAACACCTCACAGGATGTGGTTTTTCCTTTGGAATAGTGAAGACAAAGGTTTATCTCCTACATTTATAAGACTGCACTTTCATTTCACTGTTGCTTTTCTGTGTAAAGGTTAATTGGAATTGATGTGTTTTCACTGTCTTTTGTACTACTGGAACTATTTTGTCATCCCTCAACAGCACCTATTTATAAAACATTACTGTAATAAGACATCCTTGAAAGGAACACATCTGAAGATAAAATTTAAATATATAAGAAATGCAACCAAAACTCAATTTTTCATTTTTTTCACATCAAGTGATAACTTATGCTTATGTAAAGTACTATCAAAAGAAAATGATGACATTCTGCACCCAGCATCAAAAAAATCAGATCTTTAAGTCCTTGAACAGACATGTGCATTTTTTTACTTATGTCTTTGTAGAATAAAATGTGTTATGTCACTTAAGCAAATTATCCATCAGAGAAAATATTGTAGTTTAAATGTATTCACAATTTTCTCTGTATACAGGAGAAATCTGTATCATTTGTATAATTTATGTAATTTTGGGTTATCTACATGATTTCATGTATTAATCCAATCCCACTAATAACTGTCATTGAAGTATCACAGACAAATAGAGAAAATTATAAATCATTAACCAAATCTGAAACAAGAGATAAAAGCAACCTTAGTAAATGCTTCATTATCATTCTACCTTTATTGTCTCCTTCATTTTTTACCACCTTCATTGTATCTTCATTCAGTTGAGATCTAGACCCTGAAAGGATGAATCAAGGAGATAGATAAAGAGGTTCTTCACAGAACAAACAAATACATATTCTCAGAGAAGCACACTGGATGATGCTAAGTATAGTTCCCTCTGAATGTATTTTAGGACATTCTCCTTTTGAATCTCTTAAACCCACTTGTACCTTTAAAAGCCATTGAGTCAGAAGCATATGCATAAATATAAAATTTATAAAATGCAAAACTTCAGATGAAAAGGTGGAGCTCCTCTCCTTTAGTTCTTCAAGTCCATAGTGCGAAGTGCAAGCAGGACAGCCAGGCAGTTCTTGATCATCTGGGCCTCAAATGGACCTTCTCAGAAAGATTCTCACAAACACTCTTTGTAACTCAGCAAGATCTACCAGCTAATTGCCTTTGCCAAATTATCTCTTGGAAATTTATCTTAATTTCCAAATTAAATTAAGATTTAATTTTCAGTACTGAATATTTGTTGTTGGCAGACTCAGAGGAACTCAGAAGCACAGATTAAACAAAYCGTTATATGCACAGACACCTGCTGCACTATGGCATCCCATTAACAGAGAGTCAAGTCTCAACAAATTACTTTGTTTGCTCATTGTTACATTTAAGCAAGTGCTCGCCATGTAAAATAAAGCAATTCTGAGCAGTTTCCATTATGTAGTTATCTTTTCTTAATGTCATCATTCACTACTACCATGGCCAGAAGTCGATTTTCCACTGACTAAATTATAGTTTACTTTAACAAAGTAATTATCTATTACTCCCATGTATACTGTTTGTTTATAAGTTACATACCACATGTTTCTTTCTAAACAGAAGTGATGGTATTTGCTGAAGACAAACCAAACAGTTAGAAAGAAGAAATATACTGGTAGTCACTGAAACTCTCACTATTAAAGGATCTTCAACCCAGACATGCAATTGCTTTTGGATGGGAGAGGGAAATTAAGAGGCTGGATAGTGAGCTAAAAAGCTGACACTATCCAAGAAAGGCCCTTGCAAGGTGTTTGCAAAAGTTTACCCAACTTTTTCAAGTCACTATGGATTACCTGGACTTCGCAATAGGTTTGCAAGCATCGGTCAGAATTCACTGAGTCTTCCACATTGCTCTGACTTTTGGGATACATACCCACACTCTTCCCATTACAAAGGAAGCACCTATACATCTCACCAGCTCACCGTGCAAAAGCAACTTGTAGTCAACTTCTTCCCAGTGCTACAGCCTGAAAAAATGCCAAGAAACATGTTTAACTCCTCGACTCAAAGAGTCTCACTCTTCCCTGGGACGTTTTTATATTCCACTAATTTTTTCTGGCTCACTTCTACTAAGAAATGCCACAGCTCTTCTCTTCTAGAACCACTCTTTAGCTGACTCCTCTGAACTACCATCCATAACAAACATCACTTTCAGAAGTTGTCTTTTTTTCCCACTAGTCTCCTCTTCATATTTTTGTCTCAAAAAATTTGATGGGATGAGCAATTGATTTTACTGTCTTACTATCAATTGCAATATCTGATTCCTTACTGTATGCACCGGTTGTTGCTTCTTCCTAAAAAGAGAAGTCAAAATTGATGGAGTTGACATTCAGCTCTCTAAAAATAAAAACCAATTTCCCTTTGTGGAGTGAACTAAATATGTGCATTAAATTTTTTCATCACTAGCCAAAAGAATTCATTACAGTTTCCTCCTACTGAAGGGAAATGAGGAAGGTGATCKCTATGTGAAAGCATGACAAAGTAACACCTGTGGATTTGACATGATCGGCCCCTAATACTTGTGAGTAAACCAAGGCAAAATGCAAGGTAGTTTCCAGTCAGACTGAAACTAGCTCAGAGCAGTTTGCATCGATCTGTCCCTATGTTTCTGACAGTGCCACATGTTAAAAAAATAGTTTTAAGTTAAATTTGAAACAGTGAAAGAATATCTTAATGAGAAGCATGTGTGTGCACACTCGCAGACACACACACACATTTTCTTGACACAAACTGACACCTAGATATTGGTTTCAATATTCAGCATCTCAATTCTCTGCAAACATTTGCAGGAAAACAGAATGCATGAAATCCTGGGATTCAGTAAAATCCATGGCAAAACTCCCACTAAGCTTCAGCTATTGCCATTCTTCCACTCAACCTGAAGTCAATGTATCTTTTTGTTTATTTTCGTGTTCCAATACTTTCCACTAATGATATTAACACAGGAGAAATAAGTGCTCGTCAGCAGAGCTCTACGGAAATTAGCAGGTTGTGTTTCAAGGTATTTATGCAAGCTTCTTTGGTTTGATTAGACTTTTCTTGCTTCAGCATTTGGACCCAGATCAAGAAAGACATTCCAAACTTTGCCCACAGAATGTTTGGGTACGGCATCTGAATTGGAATGAGGTCATACTGCCTTTATTTTCATGCCTTGAGGTTTGTTGCTAGCTTTAGAACCAGAAATCTGCAGCAGAACTGAGCTCCTTTCACCTAGCTTCAGGACCAAATTATCTAACATCAGGAACTACTTACACTGGTGAATACATGCCAACAGCTATCACACACTGGTATCTGAGATGGAACATTTATTTCCTCTTTTAACCCTAAGGAAATATTATGATAACAAAATGCCGTCACCCCTGGAAAGTATTGACTTTTACGTGATGACCACAGGGTCCATTTTTGGACCAACTTGTCTGAAATTCATTACACTAACCAAAGATTGGTGGGTTGGGCTTTTTGTCTGTTGTGTTCTAAGAAGCTGGAATCATAAAAGTTTCATGCCATGTGAGCTTGGACAGTGGAAGGTCTGAGAAGTTCCTTTTAACTGTCCAGCTGTACCCCAGACTAAGAGAGAGTAGCATTTAGAGCAATGTTGATTTGTGGGTCTGTGAAAATCAGTGGTCACTGCTGTAAAGGAGCCCATGAATCCTTCTGAAAAAACATTTCAAGTTGGAACCAGTCAAACTCTGAAGCTTACTGTGAGGGCCCAGAACTCAGCCAGCATGTCCAGTCTATTGCTGCTAGCCATATATCCTGAAGATGATCCTAAAGGYCTTCCAGAAGCACCAAAGTAACAAGCAGTACATTTTTCACTAATTTCTTGTTATTCTTATTTCCTTGTCCCTCTCAGTATCTACTAATTTCTTACAGTTGTTTCTGTCTGATTGATCTTCCTCACTGTGTCACAGCATTAATCAAATGCAGCACTACTCTCCCAGTGACACCTTTGTCAATTCACATGCACATGGTACTCGAAGGCTGCTACATTGCAGCATCACCTTAGGTATCTYAAACAAGAGCTCCTGTAATGTCATCCCCGGTAGTTATGCAAACCTCCTCCCCATCCATTTGAATGGAAAATACACAGCATTGTTTCAGTTATGGGTTCATGTATATGTGAAGGGTAGAGAAGCACCCTGGAGAAGACTGTGGCCAACTTGGGCACACGGGGTCTGGTTAGTGAGTGTTCCCATAGACCTGTAACTGCACACATAACTCTGTTCTGTTTGACTTTTGCCCCCCTTGGTTCTTTTTTCCAAATCAAATTTTAAAGGTTTGGATCTGACCTTCTCACCCTAAGAAACAGTGAAAGGGCTCAAGCAGGAATACCTGGCCAGTCACACTATTAAAACAAAAACAATTACTGCCTTATTTAACAAAACAAGCCACAATCTCAAAATGGTAGAGGCCGCCTATTTTGTTAAGGTCTTAATAGCATATTTTATGGTTCCCTGAGGAATAATTCTCCTTATTCAGAGAAACACTTATTAACCCCCAGAATTTATTTGTGGCTTCACTAAACACGCACATACTGTAGTGTATGGCCATTAATCCTGGGAATGAACTTAATAATGATGGGTTCAGTTTAGCTCAGATAACCACCCAGATTTCTGGATACCTTTTTGAATATATATCAACTGTTTGAGACTCATTAATACACTTTTTCCAGAGTCTCTGTTACATGGCACTCTGTTTCTGCTCAGCCCTCCCAGAAAGTCCCCAGTTTCCTCCCATCATGTTAGGTGAAGTGTTCCCTCAACCATTTGTTAACTGGCACCACAACTTGCATATTTTTGAGATGAAACCTTGGCTGTTGTCCGAAGGCCCTACAGTAATCCAGCCTGTGTTGAAGTCCTAGGCTTTGCCTATAACAAACATACATGCTAGCTGTCTCCAGCACACTTGTTTCTGTGTTCTTCCTTTGAGGGAGATGAGAATAATGGAATTACACAAATTACCCCATCTGACTCCTATACATTTTGCATGTAGCTAGTCTATTCTTAACCTCACACAGCTTTTGTTTACTTCTAGTTTGGTTTTTTCCAATAACCTACTTAAAAGGCCTTTTTTGAATCCTTGTATTTGATACAGGGTCTTACGTCTGTTTCTCCTGTGCCTATCACAACAGAATTCTGAACCTGTGAAAAACTCAAGGACAGACAAATTAATAAAAATAATGATTTATCTACTAGGTTTTTTTAAAAAAATTTCAATTTCCCAGAAATATAGTCTTGCTACTAAAGAGAACAAATACCCAGATACTGGGTAGTCAGTCTACTACTAATGCCTAGTCTTTTTTTTTTACTATTTTTGGCATTTTCTGCTGTTTTTAGCTAGTTATTACAAATGAATATGAAAAGCTCCTCCGTAACATATTCCATTTTTTCATGGAATGAACAAACCCAATACTAACGATGTCTAACTCCCAGAATTTACTAGCATAGTGATATTTCTGTAGCCTATGGACAGAATAGCCATACCACGGCTACGTGAGCAATTATTGCTTGAACCAGAACTAACTTTAGAGAAAGCTATAGTTGTTTCTAGCCAAACTACAACTGCAGTAGCAAAGGCTAAAATAATTGCTCAAGAGGCTATAGACCATGTCCAAGCAGTTCATTCATTAACAGGCATAAACTGGCATAAGTGCAGCAGGCAGAATGGTGGTAAACAGAGCATATTTGATACCTCTAGAAAGCACACGTCATCCTAACACCTTCTGATACTTCTAAGTCAGACTTTGATTGTGAATCTCTACTCTGAAATAAAACCAATTTCTGTATCAAATTATGGGTATGATAAGAGTGAGATAAAATAATCACAAACTTGTACCTACACTTGTCACACTCAGAGGCACTTGAAGATGTTGGATATTCAGCTTCCACTAAAACAGAATCAAAATGTTAGTGATCAAAAAAAAAAAAAAAAAAAAAAACACATTAAAGCACCTGGATTTCAAGCCAATGCTGGTAAAAGAGAAAACTTTGAAAATTTGGTCTGATATAATCAGTGCAACAAGCATGATTAAATCTGCAGATGGGCTGAAATAGCAACACTAAAAGATGTGGACTGTCCTGTTAACTAAAAGAACAAGCACTTCACAGGATCTTTTCAGTACCACTGTAATTTATGCATCAACTATTAACTTACCCCTTGGGATGGACCAGAGAAGGAGCTAAGGAGCTCTTCTTATTGTCATCTTAGTCTGGTTGACTGTATAATGGAGAGAAGAGCAAGAGAAGCTTTTGACTGCCCTTGCGAAGAGAAGGAAGTTGGCTAGTCTGGCCAAATTAGGAACTTACTTGTTTCTCCTGACAACTCAAGTCCTTGGCCCTTAGGCCACAGGGCTCATTTAATGGCACAAGAACAAAGATCCCAAAGTGGGACCAAGCAAGAGTGCGCTGCTTTTGGAAATGAAGCACTTAATTCTATTAAAGGGGTGAGCTTCTCTGTAGATTGTACCAGCCAATACCAACTCAATGTGAATGAGCAAGACAAGATAAATGCATACTGTGTAACATGCTCAAATGCATTGGCTAACTTACCTGCACACAATTAGATATAAGCCTTGAAGTGAAAACACTTTTATGGTTTGTTCACAGGAGCAGACAATTATCTATGGTGGGGAGGGCCATAGGGTCTTTGCTCACTAGCAAATCACTCCATCTTGCTGAGCAGCTCAAAGTATACTACTGAGTAGAGGGAGAATATTTGGGGATGCCTAACTTGCTGGAAGACTTCTGGACATAAGTGTAATGGGTCATCTCTGCCTAGCAGACCTGCAAAGGACACTGAACACCAAAGCCAATTGTGCCAAGGTGCCTTCAGCTTTTTCAGAAGCTGCTCAGAGAGCTGGCGGGAAGAGCAATGGCTCAGAATAAGATTCAAGTCCTAGGAAATTCTGTTACTTGCCAGAGAAATGAGAAATGAGCTGTAACACTGATGGCCCAATTGTATCCATTGTTCCTGACACGGTGTATTAGGACCTTTTGGAACAGCATCAGAGAGTACAGAGTACATTACTGCTTGTAACAGACTGTGCCAGCCAATGCCTAGAAATAAGTTTTTTTTCTGCCTCACTTCTATAACTATGCATCTATAAAATACTCCTATGCTGCCTTAATTATGCTCCTATTTGCAAGTCAAGCCTTATTAGGTAAAACCTCTAAGAGTTAAATAAAGAGAGGAGGAAACCTGTTCTTTTTCCTCTATTTTCACTAGCACAGTCACTAAAGYAGGAAAACACTAATGTTTTCCTAGAAATATTTATTTTTAACTACAAATATATTTAAAATTATTTTTAGTCATCTCTTCAAGCATTTTAAAACCTCTTGTCTTTTATGTGCTTAGAGATTGGGGGGAACATCATTCTCAGTAAAATTATTACTTTCCATTGGAAATGCAGACAAAATTACTCTGACAAGCTACACTGAGTAAAATGTGCAAATACTTGTTTTATTTATATCATGGCAATCACCACAGCATTCCTAGTGCACCTAAATATAAATGGAACCCTATATTAGAAGTCCACAAGTTCTTTTGTTTGTTATTTTACTTACTAATCACAAAAAAATGTTTTCTGACTGAAAAATCTGTGCACCACAGTAATGTGAACATTGAAAATTAATTAGTAATGGCCAATTGTTGTCATTTACAGAGACACTATATATACTTTTACATAGTATCTGCAAAGAATAAGTAACAGGATAAAAACAAACRTTGTTAATGGATTTTTCATGGATACAGTTGACTATAAGTAAGTTTTGTCAATAAATATATAAAAATGTAAGTCTCATTTAACACAACTCGCACCCTCTGTCCTACTATTGGAAGGACAAAATGGTCCTTCACTGACTCGCTCCACTGGCTGCTGGTAAAACAGGGACATGAGCAATGCAGCCTAAGTAAGCGTGGAAGACTGACATTTCTATTTATTTACAAAGGATATCTTCCTTCCTCTGGTCTGCCTTCCTCCCTTCTTCACCCCCGCAGTCTAACCCTGCCCTGTCTGGTACGTGGGTATGGTATTTGTCTTCCAAACATAACAAATAGAAGTTAACATTCACCAACTGTGACTTATCTGACAGCTCAGCACTCTGTTTCAAGTCGTTCACTGTTGCAACTTGATTTCCACAAAGCCCTGCATCATACGGTGGCACCCTGCCAGGTCATAGGCTGCTCCATCTCTTCAAAATGGTTTGTAAAGTTTGCTGAGCTTTTCCCACTTGTCTTATGATGCTTCCATGTTTTAATGGAAGATAGCGTCAAAAGGTATTATTGCAGGGAACAGCAATTTATTGTTCAGCAAAACTGTCCCTCCAGTATCAGTATGAATTTTGACTGCTCCATTTGGCATAGGAATTCGCTCAGCTCCTCTCTGTGAAGATGTTGCTTTCCTAGTATTCTTCCCTSGACTAGAATAAAAATACTCCTATATGGCTCAGGTGTCAATTACTCCAGTCCAGAGGTAACATCCTCTCCCCATCTCTAACCAGACTTGTTTCAGACATAGTAGGGCATGAATACCAACTCCTGCTATGATCAACTACTTCACGGCCTCAGCTGCACCATAGGAACTCTTTTTTTCTTATTGTTTAAAGGGCCAATATGTTTTATACGTTTTTCTTTCCCCCTTTTACACCTTGGGATAGATCAAGGACTGCCTAAAAGTAACAGTGTAGCAATCCATAACAATAACAACAACAAAAATTAATGAAGAAGCATCTTTATGTTTCAATGTATAGATTTTCCACTATGGCAAATGTCTGCAAGTTTTTCTCTAGTAACAGCTTATTTTGTCAAATGTCTGCTTATATTTGTAACTATTTCAGGAAGAATAAAAACTTCCTAATCCCTTGGTATAACATCTGAGTCATCATGAGCCAAACTCCATACTCTGAAGGCTTTTCAGATCTACATGGCAACAGTCAATTCCTTTCTCTGTTACTTGTTCACATATCCAATCTTCCTGCTTGAATACCTCACACCAAAACGATGCTGGAACCTGCAGCTTGCAGGAGCACCCCCAGATGCCTAGATCTGAAAGCAAGAGAAACACATTGAATTGAACTGTGATGCTGGATTAGTAGGCTACTGCATTTTCTAGCTTTTAATGCCCCTGCACCACCCCAGAAATACAAATCAAGCTGAGAAACCTTTTATGTACCCATTTTGCTCCAACACCTGACTGGCTGTGCTGTCTGCAACACTGAAGGCTACAGCTGGCATAGGCAGGACCAGTTCTAATCCACATTCCTCTCATGGTCTTCAGCAAACCAGGGGAAGGAACCTATGGATGGACCATCACTAAACTACTCTCAGGAACAGCCCCAAACAAGAATGAATCTCCTGATAGTTAGAGCTGCTCTTTGGAAATTGAGTCTTAAAATAAAGATTTTCACATGGATTGTGAGAGACCACAGAAAAGAAGAATGAAGTCCTAGCTCCCTTCTCTAGTCATCTGCAAATCAAGATAAATATTTTCCTAATAGTATACTGCTGTGTTCTGGGCTATTTTCTCATGATTATATGTCTATTTTCTGTGCTATGGTGCAATATTGATGAAGACTGGATAGCCTGAATAAGGAGCAGGAACCTGTTGGTCATTTCTGTGTTTGTGCCCTACCCAACAATGGGGAGAGGAGATTTTGTCTGTTGAAGTGGAATATGTCCCCAAAACTGCTGCACACCTTTCATGTAGAGCTTTCTTATGAGGATGTGGTCAAAAAGACTGTACTCCTTATGTAACACAAAACTCCTTTTCTGTTGCTGGGGGACCTGTCCTTGATGAGAGAAGTAAAGCAAGGAATCTGGTCCTATCCATGACTTCATTTCACCAACACCTCTTTCAAAACACCACCTCCTCTCTAATTGAGTAATTATACTCAATGTTACTCAGACACAAGGAAAAGACCAACCAGCCCTGACTCACTTTCTTCCTTGGTCCTTGCTTAGATAGAGGAGGGCTGAACAAAATTTCAGTAAGGAGCTAAGGATGTGGCCCACGGTGATTAATTCTCTCCCACAAATACAAGTCACTGAGGGTGGTGCTTCACGGTATTTACCAAACACTTCTGTCTCTCTCTAGGGCAGGAAATCCGCACCCATCTCTTGCAGAAGCAGGGCACCCCCTGCTGACCCTGTACCTAGGACACAGGAGGGTTTGCACRTCCTCAAACCCAACTGAAAAACACTCGATCATATCAATGGAGCTCCAATACGTAGTCTGAATTTCGTTCTTTTATGGATATATTTCTTTTCAATTTTCACTCAAAGATGCTTCTCACAGCTCAAGAGTTTCATCATGTGAGTACCATCACATAACACTTGCAGGACAACCAGGAGATCAGGCCCAGTTAGCATAGGTTTATGAAAGGTAGGTCCTACTTTGCTATCCTGGTCTCCTATGGCACGGTGACCCACCTAGGAGATGAGGGAAACGCTGTGGATGCTGTCTACCTCGATTTTAGTTAAGCCTTTGACACTCTTCCCCACAGCATTKTCTTGGGGAAATTGACTGATTGTGGCTTGTTGTGCCCTTCACTGGGTAAAATGCTGGCTGGATAGTCCCTTTTCACCACTGACCATCTGTTGCTCAATTCACCAGAGAGAGGTGGTGAATGGAGTTACATCCAGCTGGTGGCTGGTCATTAGTGGTGTTCCCAGGGCTCACTACTGGGGCCAGTCTTGTTTAACAATTTCATCAGGGATGTCAGGGAGTGGATAGAGGATACTCTCACCAGATAACACCAGTCTGGGTGGATGTGTTGATCTGCTGGAAGATAGGAAGGTTTCACAGAGGAATCTGACAGGCTGGATTAATGGGCTGAAGCCAAGTGAATGAGGTTCAGCAAGGTGAAGAGCCTGGTCCAGCACCTGGGCCACAACGAGCCCATATAGAGTTACAGACTATGGGTAGAGTGGTTGGAAAGCTTCCCAGTGGAAAATTACCTGGGAGTAGTGACTAACAGCAGCTGAACATGAGCCAACAAGTGCCCAGATGGCCAAGAAGGCCTATTGTGGCTATCAGGACCAGAGAAGTGATTTCCCTCTGTAGCAGGCACTGGTGAGGCTGTATCTTGTCCAGTTTTAGGCCCTGCACTCCAAGAAGCGTCTGAGGCAGCTGAGACTGTTTAGCCTGGATAAAAGACAGTTCAGGGAAGTTTTTTTCACTTTCTACAACTACCTAAAGGGAGCAAGGTGCGGGTCATTCTCCCAAGTAGCAAGTGTCCCTCTTAGGACAAGAGGAAAAGGCATCAAGTTGTGCCAGGGAAAGTTTAGAATCAATATTTGGAAAAATTTCTTTTTTGAAGGGCTGTCCAGCAGTGGAATAGGCTGCCCAGAGCAGGAGTTGAGTCACCATCCTTGAAGGGATTCAAAAGACATGMAGATGTGGCACTTAAGGACATCGCTTAGTAGTGGACTTGGCAGTGTCAGATTTGCAGTTGTACTCAATGATCTCAGAGGTCTTTTCCAACCTAAATGATCATATGATTCTATGATTTGGGGGAAGACAATCACAAAACTTACACCTTCTTTTGTAGTATTTAGCTCACCTTATAAAAGCATTTAAAGTTGCCATTCTATTTCACAAGTAACATTTTTTTCCTTGCCACATAAAAACCRCAAAAGTTTTTAATATCAAACACAGTTTGATATTTTCTTGTTGTTAATATTTCTATTATTATTTAAGAATTGAAAGTTTTAAAGTAGTAGAAGCTTCCAGTATTATTGTTCATGGTTTTCAATTCAGAATAATTTTTGTTTTAAGAATTTACACAAAATTGCAAAATAAAACCCTTAGAGCAGAATAAATATCAAACAAAGTAAAGGAATTAAGAGCTGTTTGAACTATGAAATATGACACATGGAAAAAAAGACAGACACTTTCCTGATGATCAGTCAGACTGAGGGTTTGTCTGATCTTCCCTGCAAGACAATTCCACATTCTCCAATTTAAAAAGCCTTGCATCTGGTTCTCACATACTTTCTTCTGGGCAATGTGCTCTGTYTCACTTAGTAGAACAATTCTCATGGTGGTTCACACATCAGAATTTGGATTTGATTAGCTGGTGTTGATTCACTAACCACTCTCAGTGCTGAAAGTGACATCAGAAGCTTACCAAGCATCAGGAGAGAACTTCAATATTCAGGGCAGCGTGCACCACAGAAAAAGGCAGCAACATCTACAGACATTAATCACACCATTAGGTAGTCACATTACCCTGATCCTCAGTGCAGGCATCATTTGTCAGCAAAACACGTCCATATCAAGTGAGTTCCAATGACCCAGGGCTGCGTACTCCTGCCCTCAAGTTGTCATTGCCTGGGAGGAAGGAAGGGACATTTCCCAGCTAGTTGAGAAGTGTTTAGAAAACAATGCTACCKGGCCATGGGAGCCAGAAGCGGGACCCACAGGCTTTGTGCAACTTTGATAAACAGAGGCCATATGCCTTCAATGAGTGGAAGGTGGAGACTGTGCCTTGGCCCACTCTTCAAAGCATTCCCCCTTTCTGACTAGAATTGCTTTGGTCTTGCCTGCATTCAACTTGAGCCAGCTGCTCTTCATCCAAGAGTTTATTTCCTGAAGGCATTCCAAAATCCTATGGCCAGTGTGAATATACTGTCAGATTAGACCATCTAATAGCCCTCTGTCTGCCCTTGAAAACCTCAGAATTGCTGAAGTATTAGCATCTATGAAGCTCAGCTGAGATTACAGCCCATTCAGATTACGCACAGGAAATCATTCCTGTCCCGAAATATCTTCCAGATGAAATTAATAAAGTGAAACAAAGGCCGTAGGTATATAGGATGGCTACAGGGGTTTCTAGGAGCAGGGTAGGAACATCAGGTGTGTGTGACCACCCCATTACTCTAGTACTTATCTGCACTGCGAGCTCCCTAGTATTTCTCATTGAAACTTGTAGAAAGAAAAAAAAATAGCAATGCAAATTTACAGCTTCTGAGCCCTGAAAGTAACTCATTAATAGAACCCTTTTTGCCSTGTAAAAATACAGGCCTTTCCAAATTAGACCATTTAAACAACTTAAATTATTGTGCCAAAAGTCCACTGGTCCATTCTGGTTTGTGCAAAACCTGCTTTTATGAAAATATTGTGAATATATCTAAATATATTCAGCCAGCAATATTCCTTTAATCAGATTATTTTTCTATTCTTCTTTAAGAAGGAATTCATTTGGCCRTTTCTTGAAAGGCTGTGTACTTTCAGATCAGAAAGAGCAAGTGTGATCAAAAAGTCTGATTTCCCAGCCTATGCAACAGACCTTAAAACTACCTTCAGAAATTTCTCTGTCAAACACAACAATCCTGCTCAAGTCAGAGAATTTCTCCCAGATCTTTGGCAAACTGGAAAAGCATTCTTGTGGTCGGTATGAGGTCACTGCAGACAGAAAAAAAAAAAAAAAAGTAGTAATAACTAGCTCCAGTATTTGAATTCTCACACACTCATTGTGCACAACAAATATCACATCCTACTTGAATTTTTCAGTCCATATTTTCCTATCTGTCTCATAGAATTAAATGGAAGCCAGTCAACTAAAACTTCAATGAATTGATGCTCCCAATGTGCACAGATTACTATTAATCATTATCATGTGTGACTTGTCAATTTTATGTTTTAACTCATGAAAACCAATAATGAGAGGACTGTTAAAGTCAAGTTCATGTATCAAAATCATTAAACCTTTCTAATGTAGCCTACTGCTACTTCATTTTCTCTTGGGAAATCTTACTTTGGTCAGTATTTACCTATGGTAGCTGTAGTACTCTGGTTAAGAGGAAAAGTTTCTKGACACAGGAAATACAACGGAGGATGATAAAGAGAACTTAAAGGTCTTCCATGCATCAATTCAGGTCCATTGATGAAACATTGGCTTCATCTCACTTGACATCTTCCCAGCTGACTTCCAAATTGATYATCACAGTACCACAAATGTATGGACCCTTGCTAGCATCCTTTTCCGTATTTCAAGACATGGGAGAACATAATATGGCTTTATTCCAGTGATTTTACAACTTAAACTGTGATCCTGGGGCAGGCATGAAGACAGCTGAGCTGCAGAAAGCGCTGTGTCTCCTGTGTCTCTCCTTGTTTTAGTCCTGTTTATTAATACAAGCCCTACATTTCAACAGAAAAGAAACCCATCTATTAAGAAATACACTTCTTTAAGATTTTTACTATCCCTGAAAATAGTTTACATGAGTGAAACAGTCAAGCTTATTGAAGTCTGTACRTGCAGAAAAACCTAACTGATCATCAAGAGTTGCCAGTTTTCACTTTTTGCCTTTTTGTTAAGGTTTAGGTTTTCAAGCTTTTCTTCCCTTTACAAGTGGGATATCCTTCTCTTTTCAGAGGTTTTTTATTATCTCACAAATCCAAAAATTAGCAGGTATAAAATTGGAAGAACAATCTTGAGCATCACTCACCAAAATTTTAAGTCAGTGCCACAACAAACATAGTATATGACCTAAGAGATGTCATTGATTTCTTTTAGTATATTTGCTGTGGTGGGAGAGGTTGGGAGCAGAATCGGTTTATCTTTATGAATAAACAACTTTCTAGACTTTATAATTGGCCAGTGGACAGGATAACATAGAACTACTGAATGTCTGTCTTCTATACCCCTACTTTTGGATTTCAAAAAAAAAAAAAAAAAAAAAAAAAAAAAAAAAAAAAAAAAAAGGAAATGGCTTTCTAAACAGAAATTATTCCCACATTCCCCAGCCAGCTGGAGGGCCAGTGTGCCTTTTGCTATGTCTAGCAATGGCTTTTGGATGGCTTTCTGGATCTCATTTATTTCCTATATATTTGGCTTAGATCATGCTCAGTATTTTAGATGAGAAAACAACTGGGCAAGTCATTGACTTTATAGATCAAAATAAATTATATTATGGTGCTTCAGTGATATTAGCCCTCCCCTTGCTGACACTGTGCTGAGGTCACTGTGTTGGGACCATGGATGAGCGCTCTTGACCAAAGCTAAGTGCAAGAGAAAAGGAGGGAACTCCACAAACTCCAAACAGTAACTGTCATGGCTATTGGATACTGCTCAGGAACTTCATGGGCTTTATTAGACAAAAATAAATTTAGTAATAAACATAATTATTTCAAGAAAGAAYACAGATCAGGAACAAGAACACAGTATCAGTGAATGCCCTAAGGTATGATTCTGTGCAAAGGCCATAAAGATCAGGAAAAAATATGTTTTTCTTTGTTTTTCCCTCTGCTT
This sequence comes from Malurus melanocephalus, assembly GCF_030028575.1. NCBI lineage: Eukaryota > Metazoa > Chordata > Aves > Passeriformes > Maluridae > Malurus > Malurus melanocephalus. Next base: position 671,901 of record NW_026623377.1, read on the forward strand.
CTCCCTCACTCGAATTCTCTACCAACATTTTATAACATTTTTGGAGAAGGATAGGAAAATTCTCAATCCCTTAGGTACATTAAATTCGTATTTAGAGAACAGACTGAATGAAAATCCTACTTCCAAAGCACCTCAGACTTTGCAGGAAGTATATACTTAGCTCCTGACTGTCATGGCTCAATCCAAATCTCATATCATGGAAAAGTTAGGAAAGGGACAAAAATTATGGTTATTTGGTAAAGGAAACATTTGGTTAAGAGCAGTGAAGGCATATATCTCTGTTCCAGAAATGCAACACAAGTCTGRTGTACTCACACAGACTTCTGTAAGGGCAAACCAAGGCTAGACAGCACAGAAACAGAATCTGGAACAGGAGTTTGGCAGCACTTACCCACATCTCAACACATTTTTCCACCAGGTCTTTCCCAGCAACAGTTTTACCTGATACTTTCCCGTCAAATAATAAAATTTTCAACATATGATTTTTCAGTTCTTTGTCTTACTCTTTTCCCTGCCTCCCCCCAAGTGCTGTGATCACTGGAAATAATATCAAAATTTCAAGTCCTGAAAACACTTAATGCCATGATTTATTTTTACAACTTCTGGAAATCTAGGATGACATACAGTACTTTTATTTACTCATGTGAGTGACACCAAGAATTGTTAAGCTGGCACAATATTCAAATAGCAGGGAGCTCATATTCTCAAGAACACAGAGCACTCAGGTCCAGCATTTTGCCAAAAGATCAAGAGAGACTCTTTGAATCACACTCTGGTTCAATCTGTGGTGGTTTCTTTTAGGAAAATATCAGCAGTTTCCCTTTCACTTTGCTATTAATTAAAGAATGTGAACCTATGCCCTGAGTTTCTGAAGTAAAATATACTCCCCAACTTCAAGCAACTAAATGCTGCCCAAAAAGAAGGACCAAATTCACAGTCAGGCCTCCAGCTCACTGGAAAATATGTTATTCACAGAAGTGTAGTTGTGCCAGTTAAAGGCTTTGCAAATACTGAGAAGAAGTACTCTAAGAAGCTGGGAAGAGCACAGAAGTAGTTCAGCATGCCTGTCTGCAATAAAGGCATAGCAGGAGGATTTTCATTTGGAAGGATCGGGTTGCACTGGGCTTGCTCACAGATGCGATGGCACTTGCTGGAGCCGCCCCGGTGAATCAATGGAACAACTTTGGTAACTGCTCCCTAATGTAAATGAAATGCTTCTCTGTGTGGCTCCACGTTTTAAGTTTACTCCTGACCAAAGCTAATTTGGGTAACAATAATTAGCTCCTTTTCTCTCAAATGTCAAACCGCAACATTTGGTCTTCTGCTTCTGTTGCCAAAAAAAAAAAAAAAAAGAAAAAATCCCTCCCAACCATTTAATGTACCTTTAGCAAAATACATAAGATAAAACAAGATAAGAAAAAGCTTCAAAACCACTGTAAGAGGCAGCAGAATGAGCTCAGAGCCCAATTCTGTAAACATCTACTTTTTACTCACACAGATTACCCCATTAACTTCAACAGGACTAAGCAGAAACAAACTGGTTCCCAGGTGCTTAGAAGTCAGCAGGGGTGGGCTGTTGCAAAACAACTGACGTTTGGGATTTAAAGCTCTAACAGAAATACTTTATGCTTCAAAACATACCTTCTGCATGCCCCAAGGGCTGTAAGCCATCGCCAATAACTCATCCTTCGTGGAGCATATGTCTTCCACTGCAAAATTCGTGGTGGCAGGAGACTACTACTTCCTTATTCCTTCTTACCACAAGTATGTTTGTACCTTAACAGRACCCTGGATACGCAGCAGGGTAAGCGCCAGTTTGCAAAGGAACAAATAATACCGCCTTCTACTCCCTACTGCCCTAACAGCTTGATAAAGAGCAGGAAGACTTGATGCCCTGCAAATTGCAAACCATGTCCTSTCTCTCCAGCCTAGGGGAAGCAGAAAAAATGTGACTCTGGTGGCTTCTGAATAAGTAGGTCCCATTCTACTTCTCATGCAGAGCTGGGGTGAAAGAAAAGGTTTAGTCTTAACAAGCAGGACCTTGTCCAGGCAGCACCTTGCATGCTCTGTCAGCCATAACAAGAAAGCTTACTCCTTTCAGAGGCCCAAGCAGCAGCCTAGAGTGCCATTTGCAGAGGTATACTGAATGAAGGCTGAGAGGCTGATATAGTATTCTTTCAGCTAGCTGAGKGACTCAGAGCATTTGTACCAAGCATTACCTCCCTTTAAAAAATGCACATAACCTCTGTCATCAGTTTCCTATTTGTATATCCATGGGAAATGTCATACAGGGAAGGAATTCATCTCCCCTTTAGAGATGTTGTGTCCAGGCGCTGAGAGTGTGCAGGTCATTTATGACCACACAGCTCATTTGCAGACAGTTTATTACACACATCCATCTCATGGCCTCTCCCTGGCGTTGCTAATACACAATAGCTGCTTTTCTAGTTCTACCAAGCTCCTCATTTCCAATGCATTCGAGCATCTCAGTGATATTAATGAACATATCCTCACAATGCTCCCATAAGGAGCCTGGATATTATCACCATTTATGGAGGACTTGCCTATGGCTATACAATCTGTGGCAGATCTGGGAAGGAGACCAAGAAATCTGGTGCTYCAGCCCAGTGCATTAACCACAGTGCTCTTCCTTTTCTGCCTTTTATGAGCTGGACACCTGTTCGCCGCTTGAGGACCACCAAACAGCTATCATATGGCAATAAACTTTTACAACCACAACAGACCCGAGCTGGATTTGAACCAGCATCTTAAAGGTGCAAAATCCTCATGTATAGCCCGTTTTTGGTCCCTTCAGCAAGGAATTGATCTGGTGAATGGTTGGTTACCCACCATGAAGAGGAGCTTGAGACGCCAGGAGTCTCCAAAAGCAGATATCACYGAGAAGTCAGCATTATTTCAGTTTAACAAAGAATTCATACGGTCAGGATGTGTGTCTGTATGTGTGTGTGCATGTTATTTTTTTTTTCTTCCCAAAGAAACATTAGAAATTAACCTTAAGGATATGAACTTAGTATGAATGTCAGCTGAAAAACAGCTGCTGAAAAGAGATATGATCTGTGAGCCAAAAAAAGTGGGGCTGGGAGGAAGTTGAAATGAGAGATACTTAGTTTGCTAATGCTCCTGTGTGAGGATAAAAGGGTGAGATGTGGGGAATCTTCTCTGGAACAAGGTCCTGCAAAGTGTTCTGGAAGATTCGGGTTAGCAGAATATGATCTCCCCATATGGCAGGTTTGAAAAAGTGGTGAAAGAAGTCCAAGCATATGCAGCAATGAGGTAACAGGGCCAGAAGGGCCAGGCACCTGTGACTTTCTAGCCACATTAAGTTTTTCAGAAGCTGCTTTTCGACTTAACAGAGCAGAGTTTTCCATCACATATGTGTAAAACATTTCATCCATTACAGGTTTCTTGGCACTTCTGGATTGATTTTGTTCATGTGTGGGGAAATTTCAAGGAAACAAAACAACAACAAAAAAGCTTCTGAAACACATTTCTTCTCCTGTTTCAAGATTTATTACTCATCCCATTGAAGCACATGACTTGCCTTGCATTTGAATGATCATTTTTTCAGTGCTGCATGTTGTTATGTGTCTGAAGGCTGCTTAGCACAAATAACATGCAGGGCTGCAGGAGCTTTCACCTATCACTAGGCATTTTAGGTAGTGCTATAATACAAAACCACTAATAAATCACTTCCTTCACTCTAAAAGTTTACAGAGACAATGTGTGAACTATAGCCACAGGCAAAAAAAAAAACCCAACTGCCTATCCCTCCTCATATAAAAATGACTTAGAGCAGAGTTTTCCCCAGATAGCTATAATCCACAAATAATCCTCCACTTGCTACAACAAAAATGACAGAAAAAATATTCACTGTTGCAACACAGCTGACTCCTTTACCTCAGAGTGTACTCGAGCAGTGAGGGAAGCAGAGGATATGGGGGTTCCAGGCAGCTATGTGGAGCTCAGAGCTCCCCACAGACCTCTGTTTTTATGCAGGTTCAGGTCACCACCAAGGAGAGAATGAACATGCAGCCTCTGCGGTGCCTAGTCAGATCTGGGATTGSATTTGTGGCCATTACAGTGCTGCATTCTCCAAAGTGGGCCGGAATTCCTTATCTTCCACGAGTTCAGATCAGTGTTCAGGGTGAAAGATGGGCAAATACAAGCAGTGACACTAAAATACCTTCAATAATTAGAGTTTCTGACTTCATAATGCATATATTACTCCCACAATAGGTGCAGGAAGGGAGGACCTGGCACCACTGATCCTTAATTCTAACCTCTTGAAATTCATTCCTCTGTAAAAGTAAAGGCAATGCTCATCCCAATTTTTCTGCWGTAGGGATTAAATGATCTTGTTGTGCCTATTCTCTGAGCTTGTACATGATATTCCTGTCATCCAGAAGGAGCTAGGGTTATCATGGTCTCTTAGCTAATCGCCACTTGCCCTCTCCATGGTCACCACTCTGTATCTTGCAAGTCTATTTGCAATCCTCCTTCAAGACAGCAAATTGTAAAAAATCAATCAATTAGTTATGCAGCGCTTCAGAAAACCAGTTAGCAACTTTTCCACAGCCAAAAAGCCAAAGCTGTAAGACCTATAGAAGGCCTGCTGTAAGGTGCAACTTGCACTCACCCATCCTAAAAAGTCTCTCCAACAAGAAGAGGTGAAGGAAACACAAGCCAGACTTTATACATGCTTTTGCCTCACCTTTTGAACTACCCTGAATTCACAAATCCCTTAGTTTCAGGAACATGTTAGAAAAAAAAAGCTGCTGTTAAGTGAGGCATCAGCTCACCCCTGCATTTCTGGATGTGTTTTATCCTGAACCATGTGACAGCACCAGGTGCCTTATCTATCATACCATAAGAGATTCTGTAAACTGGCCTAGGTAATCTCACAGGCCTCAGGAGGGGTATGCTAATCTGCACTTTCTAACTTTCAAAAGCAATCTAAACTTCCTCCTACCATGACTGTGACTGGGTTGCAGCAATGTCATGTCTTGGTACAAAATTACCTTTGTTTCCAAACCTCATTACAGCTGATGGATGTTGGTTTTGTGTCCTTTGTGCCTTGGGGACAACAGACATCAGAGAGGACCTGTACCGCAAACCACACTGTCCCTTGAGAGCAGCACCCTCCGGACAGGCACCAGTGCAGGCTCTTCCTTGTAGCAAACACAAAGTGAAACACTCAAACTGAATCTTCTCCAGGCATTAAGGTTTACTGTTTACTACAGGATAAATGTCTCAAACACACAGTGTAATTTTTGGGGTGTCCTGTGCAGGGCAAGGGGTTGGACACGATGATCCTGATGGGTTCCCTCCAACTCAGTATGGTCTATGAGTCTGTGATTCTGTGACTGGTGGGTTGAGATCAACCACATCGAGCCACCAGGCTGCTCAGGCAGGCTCAGGGTGAGCCTGCTGCTGCCCCACCCAGCACTTAACCCACCCAGCCGCCTCAGTGCAGGGCTGCAGTGCAGGCCAGAGTTAAGGCTGGTCTCTGGCATTCGATGTTGTTTGTGACAACACCCACAAAGTATCACAAGTGGATACTATCAAGGATTACTATTTGTGTATTAGTGAGTCACAATACGCCAGATTCATAAGAGCCAGATGTCACAGCTGACCCAGACAAGGCACTCAGACAGATCCCACGCGTTTCATGTGTCAGCCTTATATCCATTCATAAAACAGTTCCTTCCCAAAATATAAGTCTTGGGAAAATTTAAGATCATTGTGCAATTCTAAGTCAAGTTTCAATCAGTTTCTCAGGTTTATTTTTCCCCTTCTTTTTATTTTTTGTTCAACAGTGGTTGAAAGAAAGGAGGGGCAGGAAATGATGTCCATCACAGAGGAGGTTATAAAAAATGAAAAATATGGGTAGTCAGGCTTGGAAAAATAACTTTTTTTTTTTTTTTCTCTGCTGTTCAAAATGTTACAGCTATAGAAACAATCTCCTGGACAAAGTCAGACAGATGTTTTTTTCTCCCCCCTCTCCCTCCCTTTCTTTGGATGGGATGACTTTCTCAAGAGCACAGCTGAAAAACCTTTGGAAAAAAAACCACACACACATAGTCTCAGGCGTTGGAGGTGTCTGGGGCTGAGGATTACAGAAGTTCAAATTGGCTCCCCCTGTCAAAACTACAGCTGCACAAAAGATGGTACAACGTATCGGCCCAGGGCTCAAAAGGACTTTTTCCCGTTCTCAAGAACGATGCAGGTCTTGAGAAAACGCAGCTGTGCTGTGCGCAGCCAGGCTCTGCTGGCCCAGCCAGGGCCTGCCCTCCCCCCGCCCCCCACCCTAAGACGAATTAGTAAGGGTACCAGCCTGCTAAAAGAATGTGACTAAAGAGTATGTCCCTGTCATTTAGGGATGATTTACTGCCAGGGCATATCCTTTGTGACTCCTTGTAATATGTTTTCTTAGTTTTCCTCTTAAGACTTGAAATTTAATATTTCTTCCAGCAGARTTCTTGCTCCCTTGCCCCCTCTGTCTCGCTCTCCCTCTCCTTCCAGCATGTTATCTTTGTCCATTGCGCAGATGAAGTGAGCCAATTAAAAGTTATGTGCACTGTCACTGAGGTGCTGTTTTAGCTGTACAAATGCACTATGAGACTGTTGCACAACTCGAACCCACCCCACTCGGGTGTCCCTGCTAATCTCAAACTGCAACCCTTGTCAGGTGATGACTGCTAGGAGATCCCTTTACAAGCTGCACCACRCCGTGGTTTTGTGGCTGTTTGTGTGTGTGTTGGTGTAAGGCTCCTGTGTGKTGCACCTTGACACCACAGCATCCACCAGTGAAGCACAGTTGCAGCAGTGCAGGAGTCTAAGCACAGCATGGATATTCTCAGTACAATTTGCCAGATATTTTTGCCCACATGTTTTAAATGATACATTTTCCCTTCTTCCCCCTTGAAAAACAGAGTGTTGACTGGCTCTGGAGACCAGCTACATCCCTGGGTGAGCAGCTCGTGAACAGAAATATCCACATAACATGGCCTGGCTGCCACACATGCTGCTGTCTAACGTGTGCGAGCAACACAACCTCCTCAATACTTTGGCTACAAATCATGTTAAGGTATTCAGAAACTTCTAAGCAAATGTAAATTATATTCTTCAATAGGAAAAGCAGCTGAGCTATTCATTTGAAATTCCCATTTTGATCTCTGAACAAATGGCAGCAACCCTGAGAACACGGGTTATACTATTGATCACTCACTAGCTGCTCAAAATWCAGAAACAACTTATGTTTCTGTACAGCAAGTTTTAAAGGAAATCTCTGTGATCTGTAGATATGGGAGCACCTGCAAATTCTGAGTTCTTCCCTTGATGTTTGTTTTGGTCCAAAAAATCCTCCTTCCTCTAAACATTTTCTTTCCAAATTACTGCCATTCCTTGTAATATATTCTGCCAAGAACTGATGAACTATTATTGTCTTCCTTACTTCTCACTAAATAGTACCAATTACGCTGCTAAAAAAAAAAAAAACCCCAAAAAAATACCACTCTTATTCCCCACCCGTCTAATCACATTCTTCTCTTCAAATCCCGCTTTCAGCTTTTCTATACTCTGAGGAATTTTCTCACGCTTCCATGATAATCTCTACTTCTTCCCATATCCCTCTTGTCCCTTGTTTGCATTCCCTGCAAACTTGCCTAAAATTGCTCTCCAATATCCTTCTGGTGTCTTCCACATATTGTTCAGGGTACTCCTGAAAATTACTGTTTCCCATCTCTTCAAGCACCAAACGATCATCCCTGTCTCACTCTTACTTCTGGGAGGTGTATCAGCCTGGAAACAGCCCATGAAAATCTTACATATCTAGAGAGGTATATTTAATGTGTAAAATATTAGACTGCTCTCAGGCTAGGTATCTTCCTGACAACAGACACATTATCTGAACAAAATGCTGTCTTAGATTTCTTCTAACTTGTTAAAAATTAGTTATGTACCAAAATTTTTCATTTTGCAGCACATTAAATTCCTGGCTAGTGGCAAAGCATAAACATACCACTAGATACACTGTGCCACCTTTGGCAAGACACATTATTTTTCACTCTAGTGAAAGTCCCTTTGTAAAGTAGGTGAGAGCAGCTCTTCTCTAAGCCAGCACTGATTGAGACATCTTATCAAGGACCTTTGTCTGTTCTGTCCATTTATAAATTCTTCAGAGACTTGATATATCAAAGTACATTGCCAGACAAAAGAAAATCTCCAATCTCAATCAATACTACTGTACCATATCAATAACAACGTCATGAAATTTAATTATTATTTTTCCAATGCTCTGAGCATGGTTTAGTGCCAGCATGCTCTGAGCATGGTTTAGTGCTTTATTTGTTTTTGATCAGGGTTGCTCTGCAGCAGTAATAAAATAAAAGAATAAATCATTCATCAGGAACTGCTCTTTCAGATCCAGTATTTTCACTGCAGTCAATTKCATATAATTAAATATATTAAAACATTTAAAGTCTCTATTTTAAATTATATATTCTGGATTACTCTCAAAACACCCTCTAATTCATACTATTGTGTTTTACAGGAGCTATACTGTTTAAAGTGTACATTAAGTAGACTCCATAGTATAGCATTTTTGATCAGTGATATTGAGAGCATATTGCACAAGGMAAATGTTTTTCTTTTTTTTCCCCAAAAAATTATTATCCTGAATTCAACACTCTTGGAAACACTTGGAAATGAGGGGGATTTCCTACTACTGCTAACTCATTTCAATATGAAACATAGGCCGACACTCTTCCATATCATTTTTCCCTTCTTGCTTTCTGAGGAGATACAGGATTAAATCTGATGCTGATTGAATTTATAGATTATTAACACTTGTTATACTGAGGGACAATGTCTACAGATTCCCCTATCATTTTTGTTCTAACTTCTGTGTATAAATTCAGTTCTCATGGAAGCAGAGAGGAGAAAAATCTGGTATCACTGACTAAAGTCACTATAATAGAAGCAGATGAGCAGATGCTGTGCTAGTTTCTACTCAAAGCTTTGCCAGTACTTCTGATTCAGTTTCTTATATCCTCTCCTGTACCAAATCTTATCTCTTTCCTGACTAGATCAGCAATTGTCTTTCATTCCAACTTATGTAAGAGTACTCTATAGTTTGCCAAATGTCCTGTACAAAAGGACCTCCTAAAAATAAATAAAACAAAACAAAAAAAAAAAGTAAACATGCTTGAAATTAAAATTTATGAGGGCCAAACTTTTCATTCTTCTCCAAGACCTGCTAGCAGGGTTGTCAAAGCAGAGGTATTCTAATAGGATAGCCCTCACCTTGTTTAATCCTATGCTATGGATCTGCATGGAGGAGGACTTTTGTAAGCCTAGCGGATGTAGCAGGGTCAGAAGCAGAAGTGCTAAATTCCATGTTTATCTCTTACACCAATGCAAACCATGCTACCAGCATGCTACTAAACTTAACGTGTAGAAAAGTGATACCAGATCAAATAAATCACATTTTATCTTGCTGTGAAGCCATAAATGGYGACTTGCAGGCTCAGCACTATTCTTTCCTTTATATCCATTGGCTATGGTGTTTCTCACATAATAATTGGGAATTCAACACTGGCATTTTACTAGAATGCTGAAATGTATGCCTCTACACAGCCTTAAATGCAGCACACTTCCTTCTATCATGTTTGCAGTGTCACCTAATTTGCCAAGGTAATCACCTGCACTGAACATGGCAGAGGTGTAGGAGCAAACAAGTGGCATGTGATCACACAGTTAGGGCCTATGTTAATGTGTGTGTTCATGGTGTACACAGGGACAAGTAAGGGCAGGAGAAGCTGCTGAAATGWTCTGTTTCCTTCAATTACCCAGAACTAAACAGCACCAGGTCTAAAACAGGCATGTTCATTCTCAGGATTCATTTAGGGAAAGGTGGTGTAGCATATGCTCACTGTCAAATCCTGAAGAGACTAGCACTACACACACTTTTGCTAGAGATATCCTGATAGGGATTATGGATGCAACCCCAAATTATATCCAGCCAGCTTCTCCTTAGCAACCACCCCCATGAACATTACCAACATTTCATAGATGTGTTGTAGCTTATTCTTCTCTCACTTAGTAGTGAACACCTCAGCCTTGAATTACCATAGCACCATTTACACAAGGGCAGTTACACACTGGATACGCAGCAGGCTGTTATCCTATGGAAGCCTTCTCTTTTTGGGAAACACAACGACCAGACTTTAAATCGATAAGACAAAGCAGAAGTTCAACTTTGATTCAAGAAAAAAGAAATTAATAGTTGTGTGTGCACAGTCAACTAGTCCCTCTTCTAAGCCAGTCACGTGGGAGTATTATCTTGTTGGCCCACTCCAGGTAGGATAAAGAAAACACACTATTTTATTTTATTGGTTACCTGTGGGATTATCTGTGTGGTTTTTTACATCTTCTTGTAAAAGGGAGTAGCTCATATCAAAGCTGACATGGTGCTAATGTGGCTTGATGTTGTATAGTAATTACAGCATTCTGAAAAATGTTAAAATCCAAAAATGGTCAAAGCCACTAGAATAAACAACAGTTCCCAGTAACAGAAGTTTGAACACTCTTTACCTGYAGGACCTTCACAGAAATGATAGGAACCATAAGCCTCGCTTCAGTCAGAATACCTAACCTACCCCAAAGCTTAACTTTTTAAAGACAGGTCACAACAATAAAAAAACCTTTCATCTTGAATGTGCCTCTGTATTTTAACTTCCAGCACTACCATGAAGAATCTCTGTTAACAATATTACAGATAAGTTGGAAAATAGAATCATCAGGAATCCATTTATTAGAAGATTTTTAAACAGGAATGTTTAATTCTCATAGGCTCCTATTGCTGTAGACTGTGCTAGTACAGCTCCCTCCCTGATGCTCACCACAGCTAAGATTGCATCAATATGCTTATTAAAGATGCCATATTTCCAGTACTTACAGCTCAGCTGTTGRTATTTTCCTTTGGACTAGCCATGGAAATTCAAGCCTGTAACCCAAAAGCATGGATAAATGCTCCATTTACTCACAGAAAACCTCTCCTGCCAGCTACCTAAACAGAAAGCTTTAGGAACAGCTAAAAATTAGTACCTACAATATTGGCTTTAACCACCTGTTACTGCAGGCAATTTCCAAATATAATCCTAAATATTACAATCAATCAGGCTACAATATGGTCTCTTAAAATATAATTTTGAGCTTTTGAAAACTGCTTTTTAGCAGTAGTGTTTTAAAATAACTTTGATCACATCAGCACTTGATAGCCTACAACAGTTACAAAGGAGAGTGGTAGGAAAACAGCCTTTGACTCTCAGATTAATTTGTGCTGTGGTCACACATGTAGCCACAGCAAATTCACAGTGGTCACGGTTGCCAGACACACAACAGAGTAATAAAAAGTGAGTTTTTACATGGTGGTTGCACACAAAGTCCCTGGTGGCCGCATTTGGAAATTGCTGGTTTAACAAATACAACTCTCTAAGAGACTGGGAGCCTCAGTTCGTCTTTTGATTCAAAAACAAATTCACTCGGACAAGTCATCCTTGCTTGCCATACTTGTTTAACTTGCCAGTTCCTCCCTCAATTCAGCACCTCCCTCTGTGCAGTCCTATGAGGTAGGCTTTTTCCATCAGTGACTGGAGTTGACAGCAAGCCCAAACAGTGCATAAACACCCATAGGAAAAGAAGAGCCACCTTTGGAGTTAAATATTTACCAACTGTATACCAGTTTTCCCCCTCTTTATTTGACACTTCTTGGCAACCTGAGGGCTTGTATGAAAAGCACAGTTCTTAGTTGAATCCAAAGCCAGTTCCACTCAAGAACAGGTAGTGAAAGCTTTCTAACAGGACCTCACAGATGCAGTTCAGCACTGACCTTCATACCCCTCCCAGTGGATGGAAAAAAAAAAGAAATAAGCCACAGCAGTGTGTCAACTGGCAACTTTTTGGCACTCACCTCAAGAATGTTGTGAGTCCCAGGACTGATGCCTATGAGGTTTCTCTAATCCATTAATTACATGTTCTCAAATGCTTTTTTGCTAATAGAAAACTCACCAAATTAAAAAAGTGATCCCTGCCTACTTAGTCCTGGACCTTGTCATTGTGACTCTCATTGTAATGGCATTTAATGCCATTTAATACTAAATGTTTTAACAGAATTTATCATTAAAGTCWCTTTTCCAGGACTGAGCCATCAATGCATTTTAGCAGTTGCCTTTTCTCATAAAACAAATTATCTCAAAAAATGCAAAGTATTCTCTTCTTCCAGTAACAGATGGTCCTGCAACACTAGAGAGCTGAGTCTTATCAATAACACTCAGCTACACAGGAAAAAAGAAAGCTTCCTGGCTACAGTGTAAAGTACCATTTACTGCCACAAGGGAATGTCTGGAAATGCCAGAGCTCCTAGAGCATGCTGGCTTAAAACAGGAGATACAAGATCCTGGGGGGACAATTCATGATAACTTTCCAACCTATGGAATGTTTCCATGGGGAGAAAGGGGGGAAGAAGGGATGTGATTGTGAGTTAAAAAGCAATGTTGTAATCTGAAGGGGAGACGGGATTTGGCTGATGGTGGCTGAGGACCTTATCCTGGGAGTAGCACGACTGGAGAAGCGCTCCAGTGACAGGGAATCCAGCAAGGGTACAGCTTGAGTGCATAACAAAAAAACATGGGAGAAGTAGCAAAGACTCTGCTAAATGAAGAAACTGCTTTTCCCAGCTGCACCCTAATGAAGGTGCTTGCAATTTCCTTCTAAAAAGAGTGAAATGAGAGGAAGAGAAGGAGGAATAGGTACTCTTTCTCATGAAAATCCTACCTTAGGCTGCCAACTACACATCCACACTCTAACTGCCTATTTATGTGCATGGCTGGGAGAACACGGCCCAGGGAACATAGGGCCCTTCCGAGCTCCAACCCAACACGTGCCTGCTTTTGCACTGATCCTTGCAGAGGGATCCGTGTCACGGAGTCACGGAGACCACAGCATAAAAAATGTAATGTTAACATTAGTACCAGAAGTATGGTTATTATCAGTTGGATTTTACCCTCTCTTGTACTTCACACCCCAAAGACACTTCCTTTCTCTTTGAAGCAGGAGCCCTTACTCCTGTCCTGCTTCCACACACACATCCTTGCTTTAACTCAGCTCACAGAAAAAGGGAAAGAAAAGGCACTAGACACTGTCTAACTAGACAGAAAATGTGGGGGGTTTTCTCCTAATGGGAAAGACCTAGTGTTTTTTACCTAGCCCAAATATGTTCTATTAAATATCCTAGTTATAGCTGAACTTTATAGAAGAACCTAAAACATTTTCTTACAAGCAGTTATTCTAAACTGAGTTTGCTTTCTTTCGAAATTGTATGCACAAGTACTGTCAGAATTATGGTATACAACTTGTCAATATTCCCACACTTGAGAGAAATCCAGTTCCTGTTACCCTGCTCTCTCCTACTATACTTTAACCTCTTTTTCTCTGACAGGCAGAAAAGAAGCTTGGTGAAAGTTCTGTAACTTTTCTTGCATTTTGATGCTTGTATTTGTGTTATGTAGTTAGTTTCAAAGCACACCTGGTTTTAGTAACTTTCTCCTGTAAAACTAGTGCTTGTGCCTAAGCTGAATTCAAAATGGAGGGCAGGCCACCTGTGGAAAATCTCCTCTTGGTCTTATGAAAAATAAAAAAGTCATGTTCTGGGTCTGCTCTATAGGTTAGTTCTTCAGTTCTAAGTGCACAACCCTGGGCCGAGCACAGCTGAAGCCTAATTTTAGGCCCCTGATCCTCACGATCCAATCCAAACAGCAGCTCTTAGTTGCATGAACTTCTGTTTTATGGATGGAGAAAGTTGTGTCATGGTGAAATTTCCATAACCCACACGATAAGAAAAAAAGTCAGCAAAATTAGCTGGAACAGCTATTTGTTACATTTGCCTTTATAAAGGGAAGTGTCAAGACCTTTCTGGACAGTACTGAGCCTGCAAGGTGCATCAGCATGCAAGAGGGTCTCAAATGATGTGGGAATCTTTAGCATGAAAGAGATAGACAGGGGATAAGGTTAATGAAACACTTTCTTGTGACCAGCCAACAGTTGCTGCTACTAGGAAAATCACCATCTTGGCTAGAAGCAGCAAACGACTTGCTGAGACATCGTTCGGAGAAAAGATAAAGTTTAAAAAAAATCTATTCTCTCTCATATCACTACTTTAAGTTCTTTCTAATTAAAAAAAAAAAAGTTATCAGCTTTTGTTTTAATTAAATTTGGGTTTGATTTGGGGTTGATTTTTTGGGTTGAGGTGTTTTTTTTTGTTTAATAGTCCTTTGTTCCTTTGTGGGAGGTCAGTGTTGGGAAGAGGTCTAACCATGGCCAGCAAAAACTACCAACATGCTAATCAGTGGGAAATGCTAACAATTGGGAACAGGTTTTTAATTCTTCTGACTTCACATTATGTAGGTTCTTTGCTCACAAGCTTGACTCCTGTCTTGGACTACTCCCTCATTTCTTAAAATACTCTTTCTGCTAATATTATCTTTTGTGTACCACAAAGTAGTAAGAAACTGATGGGCATAGGGAATACCCAAATTAATGCACTTTTCACCTTGATGAAGAAATGGCGTCTCCATCCATTCATAGAAGGCTGTATTCTGATCTTTCCTGGTATCCAACACCAAAAGATCTTCAGAAGTCTTCAAAATCAAAGGGAAGGAGGTTACAGACCACAATTAAATCCCTAAGCCTGGAGAAGAAGAATTCACATCATCCCCAGTCAGTTAGCTTCCAGTTGCACTTGTATCTAGGAACATATGTATGCCAACTGAGTTTACCAACTCCCTYCATACATGAATATCAGCCCACTTCCAGTCACAAAACACATGAATTTGTCCCTTTTTAAGTTATTTTTGTATCACTGAAGATAGCTGTTGAGAATCCTACTTTGAAGATTGCTCCCGCTAGCAGTGCCTACAGCCTTGACTCCTAACTCTAGGTTGAGTCAATACTACCAAGATGCCTAAAAATTAGGGGTCCCTCAATGGTTTTAGCTCATAGCACTCACAAGTACAGTTAAACCCTGGTAGCTATGAGGATTTAGACATGATATACAGTAAAAAGGGCTTTTAAAAAAATTCTTACAGACAGTGGAGATTATTGTCTGGAAGGTGCTCAGATTGCCCAGAGGAGAAGCAGTTGAAATTTGCTTATTAAACATTTTATACTARGAGTTAAATCCCTCTAGATTTGAAAACAAGCAGCTTGGCTGAAATGTGGGATGTTAAATGTGGGAGACTCTTTAACTATATAGAGAAATTTCTCCTTCTGTATATTTTTCCTTCCTATTTAATCTAAGTAATTTTCCTGTTATCGTTGTGCTTGGATTGCACTTGGTAATGTACATAGTAATTGAATTMATCAGCAGCATATACTGCATATAGAGCTTTTCATTTTTATCTACCAAGAGTATACACATTTGTCTTAGCTGCTTATCTATTCAAAAGGGCAAGAAAATCTGTAAATACAGGTTTTAGTGTCCACAATCATATTAACATTTATACCTATATATAAACTTGTGTTATTCTTCCAAAGAAGCAGATAGAGTTGATGAACTAAACGCAGTGTCAAAAAAAAAAAACAAAACCAAATCATCCCCTTTTCAGCCACTGAATATCTTCAACATAATAATGAAAAGTACTTAAAAAACTTTCAGTAGTGCTTCAGGAGTTGATGCACACCTCTATCCTTAATTAAAGGATAACCTTTCAGGTCCATGCTCTTGGTGAATGACACAGTGCTAAACTGGACTGCTCTATACCATAAAAGTTCTTCTAAGACACAGATTATATGAGTTATCAGGAGAACCGTGACAATGAGGAATATTATGTAGGAAGATTATATTAAGGTACGTGAAAAAAAGSTTGCTAAAATTCAGAAGGGGAAAAAAGGACAGATGGATTTTTTTAGCAAACATTGTTGCTTTACATCTCCTTGGCTCCATACGGAAAAACATTTTCTACTAAAAATGGAGCTGGACTGAAAAGGTACTAATCTATATGAGGGTATAAAATGAGGTGTGAATTATTGAAAAAGACAACTCAAACTGTGTTTGCCAGAAAGCAGCCAGTATTTCATACCTGGAAGATGGGGGTTAATCTGGTGGAAAAATACAAGGTACATGCCTTGGGAAAAATATTTGAACACCAGAATACCTAAATGATGTGGTGAAAATCTGGTGGCTGCACCTTCAACAACCTACTGAGCACAAAGATATTGGTATAATATTTCCATTTACTTCTTAGAGCTCTGCTTGGGTGTTTTTGGTAAACAACCCTCTTAAACCTTTCTTCTCTCTTTCTGTTCCCAGGCCAGTTAAAGCACAGTCTTCTGGTCAACAGGCTTCTGCCTGAAGAGGAACTGTATGGGTAGATATACAAATAAGCAAGCACACACACCAAACCAGGTAGATACAGTACCCATATATGCTATGGAACCATGCATATATGCTGTTCTTGTGACAACCTTGGTGTCTACCTTTTATGCATTAATCTATCTTCTTTGATGCTGGGACTGAGTTAAGTGTGCCTTTCTGTTGGTCAGGTGCTTCTAAGTTTTGATGATCAGTGTTTCAGGCCCAGAGCCAAGCCATACAGAGATCTTTAAGTATGCTATGTAAGTATGCTAAGTATATGTACCCAAATGCTTAAGGGTAGGAACATATCTTAATGCTTACATAATTTCAATAGGATATGTGGACACAGAAGCACTACAAATTAGGATGTTTTATTTCTTGTATCACCTGTGGAAAGGCAAGGAGTTACTCTCAGGTATCAGGAGCAGCCAGGACTTGGCTGGGTACCATCTCAAAATAGTTTCCTTCAGGTCAAAATTTAGCCAATAGAATTAATGCCCTTCCTTGAAAAGCCAAAACCTCTGCTAGCATCAGTCGAGAGAGAACCACACAGTTGCCCCAGAGCTAGCAGTAGCTGCAATGGACAGGCATACAGGGGACTGACAAGCAAATGTTATACATACTGCTGCCTGTGGTTATGAGAGAATTAAAAGCATTTGCTGTGATGACATTTTCATTAACAAGTTTCCACTTTTCTCACAAGGGAATATAAACCAGTTGTCTTCACTGGAAGAATCGCATCGTGCAATCAGGAAAACATTGGAAAGGAATAGACATAACATGGATGAATTTAATTTTAGAAAAGTTACATAAAGACTGTGGGGTATTCATGAGAGACGCTATTCAGATTCTTTCCTCTTCTTGAAAGGAAACATCTCCCTGTGGTGTAGGTTTAAGGCTCTGGAGTGGGCACACGTTTATTTCCAGGTTCTTTAACATAATTGATACAACAGATTGAGAGAAGGAAGACKGTACTGAGAGGCAGGCAGTGGTGGTGGAGAAAGCAGCAATGAGCTGGTGACAGATCCATTAGTGCCTGTCTGTGCCACAGAGAGAGGCAAGCAGGGCACCAGCTGTCACAAAGGTGAGAGCAGAGCAAGGGAATGGTGACCTGCAGCAAAACAAGTCTGTGATTGGGGGGGAAGGTATTGAAAGCTTGATGAGCTACATGTCTTGAAGTGAATATGCTAATATCACTGAAACAGTTGCTTTTAAAAGAAGGGTTTCAGTAGAAAAAGAAAAAGAAGCAATCATTTGTTAATGACCGATTCATTTTCATCTCCTTTCTCTAAGGATTTTCAAAAACAAAAGGGATTCATTTCTAGTTCCTTAGCAGAAGAATTCAATAATATTCATTTTCTTTGTATAGAAGCTGACACTGAAAATAGATGCTTTAGCCCTCCCCACTGGCTCCAAGGCTAGAGAGAGCAAGGAATATGATATGACATGACTTATCAAAGCATTCTGACTAATGCAAAGCTCCAAGGTACATTCACGAAATTGCTTATTCTGGAGGTTGTGTTAAAAACCAACAACAACAAAAACAACAACAAAAAATAAACACACAAAAAGGAAGAAAAAGATAAAAAGCTGAGAAATCTGAGGGAGAGTTTTTCCTTTGGGGGTGGTCTGACTAAGAAATGACTAAGAGCTCTAAATGAGAAATTATAGTAAGCAAAAGAGCATCTTGGGGTATCTGCAAGCAAGTGGCGTAAGTGTAACTTTTAGTTAGGCCTATGACTAACATGCACATCACTAAGCACTTTGTATGGCAAGGCTTCTCAGGTCAGCTCGTGGTGTGTAGGCTCACACTCTGGAAATCTCCATGAAAGTAACAAAGGTAAAGAAGGATGTGCAGGCAGAGGAAGCAATAAAAATTCAGGAGTAGAATGATAGGGGGTGATGGTGATATAAATCTTAGTATGTTGTAGGATACACTGCTGTGCTAAGGAGGCAAGAAGTTAACATGCTCTGAAAGGATAGCAGACTTCAATAAAATTCAGAACTATCACAAGTTATGGCAGATCTGGGGGAGATAATACACGGAGTGCTCATGTTTCAGACTGTTCTGCTGGATTTATGAATCRGAAGGGATGACTTGTGCTAAGGCAGTTGTGTTCCTGGTTTATGTGAGTTCAGTATCAAACTATATATGCTTTTACTTATGGATTTATCATAGCAYTTCTTCATTCATCTCATCCAAACTGATAGGATGGGCAATACTCCYGGTGGCTTGTTTCTAGTGTGTTTAAACCTAATACAACAGGAAAATGAAGACTATAATTTCAGTTGTTGACAACAAAGACTGACTGTGAAACAAGAACACAAACCCCCAACTTTTTCTTGTGGCATACTTTTGTGCAGGAAGATGCTTTACAAAGGAGACATTATTTTCCTGACACCTCCATCATTACTGGAACTCTATTTCACATGTACGTTTATTTTGAAAGGACCAGATCAGATTTTACACAACAGTGCAAAACATTGCCTAAAGCTGAGCTTGTAAACCAAATTACATAGCACTTCAAATAACACTTTAAGAACTCTGCTGGCTAGTTGCATGAGGACTGTTGTTTATTATTGTTATTATTATTATTACTACTGTTATTGATGATGATGATGTACTCTCTTCTTCCTGCAGAAATAACAAAGGTACTACTCGAGACGTGAGTCTGGGAAGCCCCCCCAAAATTTCAGGCTGAGCAAAGTGGATTTCCTCCTGCAATTTATTCATAATCTATCACATCTCATCAATGTCCCTTTGCAATTATTAATACACGAATTCATCATCTGTGCCAAGCATGAAATTGGCACAACTGAGTATGATGTCTCATATTTGCATTTCTTCTTCATTTCTAAGCCTACTTAAAGTGTTCCTTTTATTGAGGGATGGAAGTAATGAGTATGTTTTAAAGGATAGCCTCAACTAACCCCTTAAGTAATGAGCATGTTTTGAAAGATAGCCTCAACTAACCCCTGTAGAACAGCAGGAGTCAGGACTGAGAATCAGGCAAAAAATATCCATTGCCATGTCTAAGTGAGCAAAGAAAAGTTAATCAGCTAGGCTGAAGAAGTCCCTGCAGTCTAAAACCACACAGCACAGAACCCAGGATCAGGAGACCTAATTTGTGAAGATGTAATTCTTGTTTTCACCATGCTGTTGAATAGGAGAGCAGTAGCTGAGGACTCTCAGGGTCATGTCATTTGGTAAAAACAACAGCAGGAAAACAAATCCCCTTCCTTGGACAGGATAAATATTATTTTCTCATTTATTGGTGCAAAATGTTGGATGCTTTTTGCAAGTATTCAGCTTCCAGTGGAAGGATTTCTTTAAGTAGCAAAGTGTTGAAGTTCTTCATCCATACAGAAAAAATTAGCTTTTCATCTGGGATGATAATCCTTCCATTCACTCCCTATTGGCTCTTGTCTATTTATATTATAAACTCCTAAAGAATAGGAACTACCCTTTACCACATATGTATGCAACATCCTTCAGTGTATTTCAAATGGCACCTCCAATTCTAAATACAAGCAAGCAACAGGAAATTTAAGAACTGCTCTGCAGATGCAAATGATTACTAAGGCCAGTCAGGGACAAAATGAGAAACAGAAATCAGGATTTTCCACTCTCATTTAATTCACAGATTCATACACTTTCCAAGATGTCTTTTGGCAGAATGGCTTTGAGCATATTCTTTAATCTCCAAAAAAAAAAAAAGTAAGCATTTTGACAAAGCTCAACCAAGAAAATAAAAATAAAACCTATAAAACTGTCTCCAGTTTATAGGTACTGTGAGTCTGCTAAATGGCTGTTGAAATGACTCTAAGTCTCTCTAGTGACTTTTGTCAACCCTCAGCAAGAACCTTTATGAACTCAAAGCCAGAGAGAGACTGGGAAGTTGGGGGGAACCTTTTTGTTACACATATCTCGTCCTGCCCTGGGATTCAGTTTCTGCGCACAGACGAAAGAGGGTTCAAGATAAAATAGAAGTGAAGCTCCCTCTCATCATTGTATTTTAACAGTCAGAGGAATCTGAGAAACATTCTTGTATGAAATAAATCCTATCCTCACTTACACTCATGCAAATGAAAGCAGCATTTGGCTGCAAGACAAGTGTATTTCTTAACTATTTTGAGTGCCATATGCTATATGAGTGCCATATGTTAGCATTTCTTAACTATATATAGCCATCTCAGATGGTGTGCCAAGTTGAGGGAGACAGCACTACCCTGATCTCCCCTTCACCTCTCCTCAGATCTCTTCTCTGCCCCTTCCTTTCCTTTTCTCTTCCTTCTACACTCCTCTCTGCCTACACTCAGCTTCCTTCATCATTCTGCCTACCATTTTTAATTTAAAAAAAAAAACAAAAAAAAAAAAAAAAAAAGAAAAAAAAAACAAAAAAAAAAAAAAAACAAAAAAAACCCCAAAAAACCCAAAATAAAACAAACCAAAAAAACACAACAACCCCAAAACCCAAGTATTTTGTATTTCTAACAAGCCTCCTCCTCCCCTCTCCCATCTGACATCTGGTTCTATTCTCCCCCCTCCCTTCCTCCATAATGGGTTCCCATTCTGGCAATGCCAGGAGGATGCACCACACCTGTGGTAAGGACAGTAGCAAAGGAGAGGGTTGAGTTGCTGATCCCACAACCCCATCATCTCAGCCTCTAATCACCTCTTACTCCCTCCTCCCAGTCACTGTCCATCTCTTCAGGATCTCTAGATTTCTTCCTTGTTTTGAGAAGCTGACTGAAAGCACCTGCTTAATTTCAGGGCTAGTTCAGCAGGTATTTTTCTCTTGGCTACTATATTACATTTTATCTTAAACCTCCTTTATTTCTTTTKCTTTCCCTTTCTCCAGTGGCACCAGTTACTAGTTTTCCCCTTTCAGAACACAATGAGTGGGACAGTGGCCTAACTGGCATAAAACACTTGAGGTTTGAACTGTGTTCTACAGGTTAAACAGCTTCCACAGCACACCTGTGTGGCCTGGCACTCCCTAAAAGAAGGGAGAAACCACCTCTAAGGGTATCTCCCTGGCCCCCAGTCTGAATCACTCTTCTGCACGATCTGGCAGTCATCAAGGTAGTGGAGAGGCATTTTGTCTTCCAGGAAAGCACATGGTATAAAGTGGAAGTGAACAAGCAGTGTCCAGAGATTAACATAACACACTAATAGAAACACACCCGACCATAAGCAGTGAAGGAGGAACCTGCACCGGACAAGGACCTATAAAAAAAAACAAACCGTAATATCTGCCTGACCGCAAAGAAAAAAAATTGAGATTTTTCATTAGGCTGTGGTTAACATAAGCTCACCTACTTTTGCTGTTGCTTTCTTTTCAATTCGGTTGTGATATTTAATAATGGGAAATATTTTGATTGCTGCAGAGGAACAAACACTTGAAAATGTTTGTTCCTCGTAATCCAGAACTCCACAAGTCTATCCTTGGAAGTAGTGTGGTGAAAAAGGAAATAAATGTTTACAACACAAGGGAAAAGCCAGGCCCACCATGTTACAAATGTCCCTTCACAGCCCATAACAAATAAAAGAGAGAACAACAAATATTAAGGTAGGGTAAAATTCAACTCTGTACACACAATCAGCACAAAATTATTTCAAAATTTTGAATAATTCTTTGCTTAGCATAGGCCAAGATCAGTGGGATTCAAGATGTATGTAGGCTTTTGCACCACATGGGAATAGATGCCCCTGTTTCTGTATGAAATATTTGCAAGCTGCTCGTGCCCTTCAGGAACTCTCAGCTCCTGATGGCGAATGTGAGCCCACCTAAAAAGGTTGAAGCAATAGCTCTGCTCCAGCATTCTAACCCAGTTCATTGCTGCCACCGGAGCCTTACTTTTCCCTCAGGAGCTGGAGCTCTTGATGAAAAAAAGTCCTCTATGAGCAGCAGTTCTGGGAAAAGGGAAACACCACAAAATGTTGGAACCCAAACTGGATTGGTCTGTCTTCAACTGACCCCAAAGATTTGTAAAATTCACCATAGAGCAAGAATGCTCAGCTGAATCTCACATTCTATTGAGGTTTAATTCCAATTCTACCTTTAGAGAAATTATATTACACTACATGTAGCTCATGTATTTTTCAAAAAATATTGTCATTTATGATTTGCATGTTTTATTGCCTTGTAATTATAATCCAACAGTGCCATCCACTGCTTCTCCAAATAAACTTTGCTTACAGTTTCTTCCTGAGGTTGTCTTTTGTAAGTCATGGCACTATAACCAAACAGTTTGACTGTGTATACATACAGAGTACATACAAATGTGTGGCCAGATGTGGGGATAAAAAACTTAAAGGGCAAAAACAAAATTGTAATCTGGTGATATTCACAAGGGATTATCAAAATTGTCAAACAAAAGGTTATCAAAACCTTTCTGGGCCATAGATAACACCAATTTCATAGTWCGAAAAACCACTCTCCGAAGTTGCGTGGAGAAAGCTGTGCGCATAAATGTATAATACTTCTTGAAGTTAATCCAGTGAAATAAGGCCTTTCAACTCAACCTTCCCTCAAATATAATCATTGATCTTAAGGGAACAGAACACCCCATGCTGTGAAATATCAAGTAATTCTTGCTGATTCTTCGGGATTGCTGCTTTGGCTGACAGCAGACAGCACCCCAAAGCCACAGTCTTAACACTGCAATTTACTGATAAATCCTGTGATGGGTGGGCCTCCAGACCTATTGAATTGTGTGATTACTGATAAAGATCCATTGAAGAAAGTGGCAAGCATGTTCCCAGGACTCTACTAACAGTGTTGCCTTCCCAGCAGGAAAATATAAAACCAGACTGAATTCAACCAGAGCATTGCTATGTTCTCGTATTTTGTGTGTGCCTTCATGTTCATATATCAGAAGCTGTWCCTGCATGTATACATACAGATAATCATATACTTGGGTAAATATGCAAGTTACCACACAAACATCAACTGCATATTCTTCCAGAGAACTATAATAATACTAAGTAGCATTTAAGTGTACATACTTTTAAATAGTTCTTAAAATTTTGCTTCTAGCTCTGTACTTGGCAGCCCTAGTTAGTATCTTCTACTTTTGTCAAACCAACACAAACTAAAAACTTACATAAATGGCCAACATGTCATTCCCCTTTTATGAGAAATTGTTACCTTGTGGGCCTGCAAAGGTTTTCATGGTAGGACATAATGAAGGTACACCAAGCATTCACTGAATAAAAAAATCTAGTAAGTGTCCTACAAAGTCATTCCCAGTTAGCAAAAGGCATGATTATCTTTTGGTTTATATTCAAGTTGGATCTGAATTTGGGGCCACTAACAAATGCTGCACTAAGCAGTAGTTTGGTCTGTGCCATGAAAACCTGGTACTATAGTGACACAGTTGAGAACAATTCACAGGACGGAGTTTCCAAATGAGTGAGCAATTAGATTGAAAACAAACAGAAAAAAACTACAATTAAGGCTTTTGTGCTGTACTGCATAAAACCTCCCAGGCAGAGAATTACATCTTGAAAGGAATCAGCAGTCTCAGTGACAATAACAGACTATTACATGGGGGCTTACCAACTTTGCAAGGATGCTCATGGATATACACAACATGCCAGGTACTAACAAGTGACCCATTGACCACCTTGACAAATGAAATTAAAGCAAACATCCTCGTGTATCTCCATTACACTCCTTGACACTGAGAAGCAGGATGCAAATTTACTGTGTTTAATTTGGTTTGCTAACCCATTTCCTAACAGAATACAACAGAATTATCTACAATTTAAATTATCCTCTGAAAGCAAATAATGACCAGAAGGGACTTACCAAATCCTGTYCCAGGGGATGAGAAAGAACTTCTGGGTGTGTGAAACTGGGAGCAAAGTGATTTAGTGGTAGTTTTTATTTTATTACTAAAAGGATCATGTTTATACAAGTATTACTTCTGCCAATACCTCCCACTACAGTAAATTTATCTAACACTTGAATCATCAATAGCACATGAAAAAAACTACAAACATCTATCTGGACAATTCTGAGCCAAAACTCAGGCATATGGACTGTTGTATATTCTGTCATCAAGAATAAAACATTGCAGTAAGTTCCTTCTATAAGGAAAGAGATAATTAAGAAAATTACAAAACCTTTAGTGTCAGCAAAGGGATCTACAAAAGCTGCCTGGGCTTACACTGCTCATGACCACAACTTCACCATATGTAGTTAAAAAATAGTAATCCTGATTGACAATATTTATTAGTTTTGTTTATGTGAAACTAAAAGGAAGACTTGTAATACACTGTAGAATGTCTGATCTGACACTGTATTGTATACTTGGAGGGAAAACAGTAACAAAATGTGGGCAAGTTCAGTAGCTAAATTCATGGTTTATGACTGAGAAAACTCAGAACAAAAGCTCTTTTTTTCCTATCATATACCAGGGCCATGCTTTTAAAAGATGAAACCCAGCGTGTTTATGAGACTGTAAAATTTTGGAAAATTATTCCTCAAATATACAGACATATATATACACACCTAACAACTAATGAAAAGCCTTTTCAGTCCCAAAGGCAATACAGAAAGAAGAAATAGCCTTCCCTTCCTGCTTCTTTTTATTTTGCCAGGCAGACAGACCCTTTACGTTACTCAACTATTTGCAGTGACGAGAGTGGCAAAAATGCTCCCAAAGCCATGGCAGGAGCACACTGATGCAGACATGAATCCAAAGGTCACATCCTTAGAYGGCCTCAGCTGGAGCAGCTCCGTTGACCTGAAAAACAAGAAACTGAAAAATAAGCCCAACATATTTCCACAGATCTTCAAAGSTTCATGGAAGACATGGCTGGCAGGGATATGAAGACACTATTCAGCACATATTACTGACCAAAGGGAGGATCACATTTCTTTAACCAAAACTCATTAGCTATTAAACACAATGGTTTGGGAACATTCTTCAATTCATTCCTGAAAATTACCAGAAGCAAGAGGGACGTAAGGGACTGCACTCCCTTTTTCTTCTCTTCAAAATACTGTCTGCTCACTGCCATGAGACTCTGGATCAGAAGACATTTCGATCACCTGCTTTTCTGGTTCTCTCTCCTGGAAGACTTTGAAACAGCTCCTTCAAACATATTTTGTCCTTCCCCTTGGCTCTGGACTTTATATTTTCTAATGCAAATCTTTCTCTCTTTCATCAACAGAATGTGAAGTAAAATCTCAAAGACCACCAACATAACAAGTTGACAGAAAAGCCAGACTGGTAAAATGATTAATTTATGTACAGAGAGATTACAATCTATCCATAACGAGGCATCCAGTGTGTGCTCACAATCAGATCCAGCAAACAGATGTTGGGTATAAAGGCATATGGGAAACTTAAGTTCAGAGGAAAGACAGAAGTGATCCCARGGAAATAATTTTTGTTCCTTTTTGTAGATACTGTGTATAAAGGCTAAAAGTTCTCCTTCTTATAACTGGCAGGTTACAGTGCAAGAAGCTACAAATAAGTGGGAGAGGTATTCCTGTCACTTGACCTTTATCATGTACTGGCAACCCTTCTCCTTCAGTGGGAGAGGGCAGCCTAGCTTGCACTGGGAGCCTTTAAGGAGCTGGGACTGCTCTGTCAACAAAGCTGGCACACAGAATACCAAAATCTGCTCTCAGATACACCTCCATTGGCCACTCTGTTAAAAATCTCACAGTTATGTGACTTAATCTTCCCAAGCACCAAAAATACTGCCACATCTGTGCCAGGCAGAGGAAGGCAGCGCACAGAACAATGAAACAGCAGCTCTTAGCCATAGAACCCCCATGAAGTAATTTTCCCCTTCTAAACCCCAGGCAGGAATCTACAGCAGGGCAAGCCTTATAGCCATGCCAGTGACAAAGATCTGGCCTTGTGACCTGTTATCCAGTCCAAGACCTTTATGAAGGTCTTCAGTTGTCAAAGGAACAATCACTAGAGAATGCCTGCACCACACTGATACTCAGTCTGCCCCATTGTGACTCAAGACAAATTAAAGACTGGAGCTCACAGTCTGCCCCAGCACATGGGAATACGAATTTTCAGGAATTACCTGTGCACTCCAGGTTATATTGAAACTCTAAATGGTAATCTCACCTTATGTCATAAAGGTGGGCTTTGTGTGRAATTTGTGCTGCGTGGTTACCACTATCCAGTCCATATTTGACAGTTTCATTCATTCTGTGACTGAGATTTGGAGTTTCCACTAAGGCAATATAGATTTTCTCAACAAGCGATTCCAGGTTGGCACTTATTTCTGTCAATACCTCATGTGACAGCACCAAGAAGAGCTTATCCTGAAGATTTACTTTTTAGTTTAGAATACAGATTTCCTCCTCACTGATGCTGTGGGAAGATTTCTCTTTTCCCATTGATATATCATCTCCAACCTTGGTACAGATTTACATCCTGCCCCAATATAATTTTCAGTCTTATAGCTGTCAATGAGAATCAAGTTTAATCTTTATAACAAGCTACTTTTCATATCCTGGACACTACAGGCAACACGCGCTCAAGTCTACACCTGAAAATTACTCCAAGTGTTTTTTCTTTTCTTTGTCACTTCTTAAGAACTGTTCTTTAAGCTTTGGTGGACACTCTGCAATTTGTTATTGCTGTGGGAGGGAACTGTTTGTTTTAAATATGTTATAAATGCACAGCTATCAAGACTTTGAGTAGTGGAAAAGGAAGGGCTGTTCCTCTTTGCTATCTCAGGAACTACRGAGTCACTCTATCGTGCCAAATTGTATCATTTTGCAGAGCAATGCTATAAATTTCTCACACTCAGCCATCTTATAAGGCAGCATTTGTTTGAGAATGGAAAATTAATAACAAGCTCTCCCTCAGCTCAATAAAGGGTGTACACCTGTCTTTGATTTTGACAAATTTAATTTTTATAAAAACTGAAACAATAGGACAGTATGATTAATTTCTAAAGGAAATATTATCAGCTAAGCATCATATGCAGAAGAAAATTGCGGAAGCAGAACTTAGACTTCTTGTTTGGAGCAAAAAACATAATATAATAGCTTCAAACACCAAACACAAAAGGTGGTTTTAGTAATGTGAAGAAGAGGATGGTTGTATCAAATTTTTAAAAATATTAATTTTAGGATATTTCTGATGGGGCCTGTGGGTAAATCAATTATGAAAACGAGATTTCATGTTAAGAGGACTAGTTTTACATCTGTCAATTACTGAGAATAAATAGCTTGACACTGTGACTTTTCACTTCTGGTGTTCTACAGATCCCTCATTAGACATATAATCAGCTCCACTTGCACATGCAATTCCAGCAAGTTCAGTGGAAATGTAAACTGTGTTTGATTACTATAGAGGAAAGACTCTTGTCACTCCTTTGAATCGGAATAAAAGTTTACATTCACTGAAAGTTAATAACATCCTATATGATTTGATTCATTATAGAAATCTATTATCATTACCCATCATAAAAAGTAACCAGTGGTATTTTCYAAATCTCAGAGTAATTTAGAAGCTCAAATTTCATTTATCTGAATCATATTTACAAGAAGTCATGCACTCTTTAGGCCTTCAGGTGGTTTTGAAAAATATAAGCAGACTAGTTTCTTCCGGAACTTAAATAAGTGCATTTTCACTACCAGAAATGACATTAAATAATTATAGGTTTGCCTTTTTTCTGYATTTCCTTCTTAAAGTGCATGGGAAAAAAAAATGAACCCTTCAATGATATTTTACTAAGAAGGGTTATTTTCCTCAGTATTTGTATAAATGCATATACAATCAGAAATAGGAACAAAAATTTCAGGTGAGGTCTACTGCAATCTATTGTCTGACCTCACCTTTCTGCAACGTCATTTGAAAAAAATGATTTTTTTTTAATTACATTGAAATAAAACATTTTTCTCACATTATATGACTATGTGAATTCTACCAAAGTTGTGAGAACTTGCTCTGTTTCATCAAAATAATGTCACTGATGTCATTAAGGAGGGACAGCAGCTGCTCCAAGTTTAAAATTGCAACAGAGTCCACATTGGAATCTCACTCTGGACCCTACAAAAACATTTCACTAAAAGGGGGTTTCCCTTGTGCAACCACAAGAGAAATGGCAGAAGAAGAAAGATTTTGTACAATCAGGACCTACCATCATGTTTCCTGTTTGAGTTGCAAAATTTTGCCTTTCTTTTTCCCAAAAAGTGTCCAGCTTCTACTTCCACATTCAAGTCCTACCTTGCATTTTGAAGTGGGGGAAAAAAAGAAACAAATCCATGGTACATACACTGTCAAGTTTCGATGCTTTGGTGACCTTCCTATCAGGCTGCTGCCGTAAAAATCAATTCCATGCTACTTTCAGTTTCCCAAACTTACCCTGCTTAGCCAAGTTCCCTTGGTAATAAAGATTCAAGATACCACATTGTCAAACAGTCATTTTTTCATATCAGTTTTCTCCCAATGAATTTTAAAGTCCTTGTTCATTTTCAGTGAGAAAAGACAGAATTGTGTGTGGGGGGTGAGTGAAAACTGGCACATGGAGCTCATGTGGGGAAGGTTTCAGTTCATACCTTTAGCACACATTAGAGGATGCAAAGAGCAGACTTGTGGAAATGAGAAGAGCAAGTCATTTAGAGAGAAGTCTGGGGTAAGCAAGACTCTCTGGGTTATGSTCTCTGGGTTAAAGCAAAGCCCAGCCCCATCAACACATCCTGTATGAACCAGACCCAGACAGTTCTCTCCTCTCTGTCTCTCTCCACAGAATGGATTTWAAAAAAATAAAAATATTTAGTGTCCTTTTGATCTTTTGGCTCCTTGCCTTGGCATGTCTTATGACTTCGGCCGGAACCTGGAAGAGCATCTTCCTAATTAATAGCTCAGGAATTGTTTCAGACTGCCACCCACCAGGACTGTTTAGCTGGATGGATTGTGTGACCTTTCGGCTGCTTTTCTTCAGCCTCTTCCCAGGGTGCTGCAAGTGACCAGTTAGTGGCTGTGTTCACAGAAATCCTGCCTACCCAGGGCAACCCCTGTTCTATAGTGACCCCCAAAAGGCCTTCTAGGGCCTGCACCACCCAGCTTTTCCCATGCTTCAGACACAAGTAGTGCCCCATTCCCTCTTAAGTACTTGGGGGGAGTAAACAGCTCTGCATTCAAGACCTAGCAGTTGAACTCTTCCTAAGCCTCCTTTCTCAACCTTTCAGACCACTACAACTGTGTCTGCTTCTAGTAAAGTGCTTTCACATACARCATCGTTAAAACATACTGTTAACATTTATTTGTAAGGTCTGTATACAAACATGTGAAGAGGATTCACAGACTGGTATAAACCAGAAAACAATGCTYCTATGCATAACTTTGTTGCCAACACTTTTAGATGAAAACTGATTTTGATAATCTCTGGGTTTTCCTGTTGTCCATCATATCTGTAAGGACCCTAAATTTTCAAATTATGGAAACTTGTTTGCGAAAGTACAAGCCCTTTTAAGGTATTTTTAATGGATCATATAAAGAATAAGACATCTAAAACAACTAGTCACTCAAAAAAAAACCTTGACCATCTATGTAGCTTTATTTTTCTAGTTGTGAATAATTGACCAAACTTGCAAACCCACACACTCAAATTTATGGCATTTCTTTGTAGGTTTGTCTGTCTGTCTGTCACATGACAGCTTGGGAATGTTGTATTTGCTCAATTAAAAATGTTAGAGACTATTCTAGATGCTCCCAGCCAAGGAAAACTGGCACAACGGTAATGGGGAACACAAAGAACCTTCGTCATTTGCTTTGTGCTTCCACCACTCCCTCTCAGGTCAAAGGTTTGGCTGACAACATTCATTAGTGCTTTCTGAAATAACAGTATCACTCACTCATGTCCTTCTATCCCATCTTTCTAGCAGAGCTTATTATGCAGTCCCCCAACAAATACTTTCCCAAATAATAGGAGGAAGGATGTGGAAGGGAAGAGACAGAAATGGAGGCCTTCAGAGGAAGAGACTATGGGACACAAGTAGTAAAATGAGCACCCACAGTATGTACCTCTGCTTGAAAGCATGATTAGTGGTGTAATGGAGATGGAAAGGCCTGGGAAAGGGAAGTGTGGGGGAGGATTAGGAGAGAAGAGTAACCCTGGGATGAAAGTCTCCAGACCTGGAGGTAAAAATTGAAATAACACAAACACATATTGTAAGGAGTTCTGAAAGCTTCCTTCAAAAGTCAGGTCTAAACTGACAGCGTGGAGGAATTGGATACTCAAATGTTGGAAGCAAGGGCCAGAATTAACAACTTTGGGACACAGTTATATTTCCATGCTATTTGCAAGGACAAAAAGGAGTAAGCATCATATGAAGACCTACCTAGTGTTTAAGTTCATGGATCATTTTTCTGTTACTCCAGCTAAACCAGATTTAGCCCTGGGTCCTGATTCAGATAGTTTCAGCTTTGCAGGGTTCTTTCAACARTGGCATAATTTCTTGTCAGCCCTAAGCTTATCACCTTCAGCAAAGAACCAAGAATATTTGTGATCAATGTTGTTTTACCCCCTAGCAGGAGACAACCTTCAGTTTTGTCATGACACATTCAGTCTAGGATACCAAATTAGTCCAGTGTAGAAAACAGAGATGGATACTTGACTTTTACATGTTTAACAAATGCTCTGAAGAAAACTTAACTAAGGTCTACACTACATAAAGCCTACAGAAGACAAAACAACCTGATGGAGCTGATGACTACGTGAGTCCACTGATTATGTTTTMAAACCTTGAAACAGTATGTACATGTTTGTGAAAAGCTGGTGGACATTCTTGACATTTTGATATGGCAAAAAAGAAAACATACAGATGAACTTTCCATAAATAGTGTAAGTGTCTGTTTTGTCCACACAAATCTGATAAGTTTGTGCACAGCGAAGAAAATTGCAATGCTGAAAGCTGAATCATGCAACCAGAATTGCACAAGTGGATGGTTTAACTGATGTGCTTGGAAGATAAATTGGAGACATGGGCTTTAAACTTTTGTCTCTCTAGGCTAATCCCAGGATCCTTTGGTTTCACAGGTRAGCATAATTATTAACTTTGTAAGTATTCGTATCCTCTTGAAGTATCCTGAAGAAATGTAAAATCTGTGTCTTTAGCACTACTGGTATTGAAAAGGTTAGGATGAAACTTACCTGAATAAGCAGCAATAAAGTCAGTAGCTCAGAAATTATGATTTCTACCATTCAACAAATTACTATTACTAATTAAAAGAACTAAATTATGGTTTCATAAAGCATTATCCTCTTCTAAGATACTACGAACACTCATTAGAAGATCGCCTTTCTTGAAATGAGTATTCTMATTGAGTACAAGGTTACACTTACCAAGCACACTCTTGATTTCAGCTCTCTGGAGCTTACCTTAACTCCATGGCACAAACTGGCAATTCCAGCTGTGCAGTGCATTGCAAGGAAATGCATGCTAACCTGGGTGAACTCAAGACACCTGACACAATAGATGCCCAACTCCGAAAAATACYGATGTCTCCTCAGCCCTCCTATTTCAGGTTGGGTAGCAGCCCAGGGGAGCCCTAAGATTTGCTGCACAGGGCAGCAAAAGATGGGCTAGAAGAGCTCTTTTGATGTGTTTAGTCTAATACCAGAATTCTTTTTTCCATGCTGCAGTTCTGCTTGAAATAGGAGGGTGTTTTTTGGGAGTGATAGGTGTGTCTATCACACGCAAGTGTAGACAAAAGCAGCAGGCTGCTTTAACTTACATTCTCCTCTTTGTCATTTTTCTGCAGGACTAGCACCTCTGCTGAACTGTTTCTGTCAGATTATCCTCCTGACATGTTCCTGGCAGTTCCTCCTTTGGCTGGCTTCACCAACCATCCTTCCCCATCTCCTTTTTCCTAAACTCTAAATACATTCAGATGCTTTCCCACACTCAGATTAATTTTTGAGTACTTCAGCCAGTGTATTTCACCTTCCATAATTCAAATGAGGATCTCACTTCAGATATTGTCTGCCACTTTTAAACTTGTCATTGTATTACTAACACAGCTGATTAATGGAGATTTKCTAAAAACAGAAACTACTGGTGCCTTCAGTTGGAGCTCTGTGGTCTCGGTGCCCTTGGAAACCAGGCCCACCCTGCCTGAGAAGAAGAAGTAAAACTAGTGCTCAAAATTCAAAAAGCAGACTAGTCCTCTTCACACAGAGATCACTCACTTCAGCATTGAAGGACGAAGTCATCCATCTCATGGGCAGCTGAAAGCATCGACCCTCAGCTCTGGTGGACTGGAGGTTCACATGGTGCTGACTTTGGATCCTAGGATAGGACTAGCTCATATAACAATATTTTGTGTGCTGTCAGTCCCTGTGTTAGTACTGCAAGTGATGTAATGCATCTCTCTTAGCTTTTCCTTTAACTGGACAGCCAATTGCATCTAACTTATGGCATAATAAACAACTTAGAGAATTTCAGCCCTCATGGTTATATTGCCTTTCCCCCCCCCCCCCATCATCAGAAGGCTCAAAAATCACAGGGAAGATAGACAGACACAAGCACCTTGATACTAAAAGGCCTCAGTTAAAGCTCCAGGCTGGGATTTAGAGTGGATATTATGCTTTAATCCCACTGAAATGGGAACAGAGTRTCTCACTCTCCTAAAGCACACAATCCTCTTTTTCATAAGATGACAAAATCAGAGATGATGATAGTTTTTATAAGTCTCATTTCTTCTCAAAACAGTGTGAACAATGGTACCATGATGCTAGCATGGCTGAAGATTCAACAAAATCAATGTTAACTTTAAACTGCCATTGCTGTTACTCCAAGCCCTTAATTTTTCCAGTCACACCCGTTTGACACATTGGGAAGAGCTGTTCCACTGACAAAGCCACTGCTGACATTTAAGCAGCTGATATTACCTTTGCTATTATAATAATACTGATAATACTTTTGCTTCTGACAAGCTGAGAGAGCTGTGGTTGTTGCTGAGGAGGCTCTGGGGAGACCTTACAGCAGACTTCCAGTAGCCAAAGGAGGCTCACAAGAGTGCTGGGCAGGGACCTTTTCTACAAGG
The DNA here is from genome assembly GCF_030028575.1 of Malurus melanocephalus. NCBI lineage: Eukaryota > Metazoa > Chordata > Aves > Passeriformes > Maluridae > Malurus > Malurus melanocephalus. The sequence goes on from NW_026623377.1 coordinate 705,379, forward strand.
GCACGCAGTGATAGGGAAAAGGTTATAGCTTTAAGCTGAAGGAGGATTAATTGAGATTAGATATTAGGAAGGAATTCTTCACTGTGTGACCCTGGAACAGATTACCCAGAAAAGTTGTGGATTCCTGGAAGTGTTTAATGCCAGGTTGGATGGGGCTTTGAACAACCTGGTCTAATGGATGATGCCCCTGCCATGTAGGGGATTGGAAGAAGATGGTCTTTAAGATCACTTTGAACCCAAACCATTCAGTGATTCTGTGATCACCACTGGTGCTTTCATCCTGTTCCTTTCAGGCTAAGAAGCAGCCATAAAGGCTATGTATTTTGTAGTGTAAAACTTAGGGAAACCCTTTCACCTTTTGCCCATGTGCAAATTTTACAGTTTCRTATCTGCACCTTTACAATTTCTTCCACCCAACACTTAGTCCAGCCAGTGGGGAAAGTGAAAACATAATGTAGGCTTCTTGCTTAGCAGAGGCCAACGCATAACCTGCAATTTCAGATTCAAGCCAACAGCAGTAAACMGCCATTGTGGGCAGGAATGATTACATAACAGAGCAGATGAGTTCAGGATGAGAGGAGAGGAGCTTTCCTTCATAACGGAAAATGAACTCAGAAAAGGTGGAAATTTTACAAGGCGACATTAAAATGCAAAATTAATACCCTTTGGTTCTTCGYCTCAGAACTCATCTTCCCCAGGCTTTGTCCTGCAGATAGGAAGTAGTAAACAAAAATGAAAATATTTCTGGCATGAACAGAGAGTTAAATGAAAAAAGRCAGGGAGAGGGAGGGCAGAATGACTGCTAAAAGTCCATATTTCCACATCTGCTTTCAATTATACTTATGTCAAGTCATTTTATTATTTGACAAAACCAATCTGAGGAATTAAGCTTTTGTCAGATGCCTTGAAATGTCATTAAGTGTTCATACACAAACACACACACACACACACACACACACACACACACAAAATAAAGTCACATTTTCCTTCCAATATAAACGTGATTACAATCCTGAAGGAGAACAGGAAGAGGAAGATGTTACCAACTTTCAAACCACCACTTCCCACTCTCCTGCTGGCCTTGTGCTCTCACATAAGGCCAAGCCCGGGTGAGGTCCCCCTTTCTCCAGTACAATGCAGAGTATACAAGCCAAAGGAGGGGGAAATGGGAGAGCAAGCACTGCCCAGAAAAAACTGGGAAGGAGGAGGGGAGAAGTGTCCGTTTACAAGTTATAATTTTGTCAAAATTCCAAATTTGGTTTTAAATTAAATATTAGCAATAAACTCAGAGAGAAGAGATTTCCAGAATGCATGACAAAGGAAGTGCTGGGAGCATATATCTTTTCAACAACTCAACAGATGTCTCTCTTCCCCTCCCAGTTATCCCAGCCCATCCATTTAAGGCTCTCTCTACTGTTAAGAGCTGGAGCCCGCAGACTGCTGTTTGCATATTAACTTCAGAAGAAATCCCTATCAACCTTCTGATGCTTTTACATAACCCGAGGTATGGTGGAAGGAGTGGAAGTGTTCAAAACAGTCTGGAAAAAATCAGACCTAGTTGATGTACACAGAAATCCCAAAAGAGAATTTGACACAAAGGGTCAACTAGTCATTTAAAATAAATTAGGAAAATTAAAAAATAGAAAAAAATCTTGCCTCTGATCACTTAATTTGTGGCTTATTTTAGAAAACAGCATTACTTTACTGCTTAACAAGATTCTGATCTCATGATAACAGCTGAGAAAATAAAATTTCTGTTTCTTTTGGTATTTTCTCATTTAAGGATCTGCAGGCTTGGTGATGTTTTTCACTCTTCATGTTGATATTACTGCAGACAATTYTCTGGCTTTTCAGTATCATATCAAAAGGGCAGCCTGGTGAGTCCACTACTGTCACCTATTTGGGCCATGAAGCACAAACCTGGTCCTGAAGATTTTCCTTCTTCTTCTCTACAGACTCTCCCATGCAAACTTTGGCTTCAATAATTTTTTGACAGAATAAGGTCATAAGCAGTTCTTCCTTGAATGACAGTCCTTGGTTTGCAAAATGAGACTTCTCAACAGTCAGACAGCTTTCTTTTATACATTTGTATGTTATCTATTTTGTTCTCCTTGTAAGTATAGGCTGAAAGTCTTCTTGTACTTCTAATATAATGTTAGGTCCCACATCCCAGTCTTTGTTCCCTCGATTCCATGTGCCAGCTTCAGATACCTTGGGGCTCATGCTAGTATTTTTCCTGCCTCTCCACAGTGAACCGTGATAATTTTCCTTCCTATATCCTGAGTAACACATGTGAAGTCCAGGCTTTCACAGACATGTTTATGACAGCAAAATGATGACTGGAACAATGGGGTTAATCACAAGCAGTAAAATACAGATCGTAGCACATGATCCTGAAACATGACGCAGTGGTGCTGCGATTGCATCGGTGATGTAAAGCATCAGGATTTATTTAAAACCAATTCAAGTTTGAGCAGAAGAGAAGACCTAGCAATCCAGTCACTCGAATGAGTAAATAAATAAATCTTCAAGAAACTAACTTACGTTGGAAATTTTAAAAGYCTATCCTTATTAGTTTTTCTAGAGGTCTTTACTAGACAAAAGTGAGGGGTTAAAAGGGCAAATTCAGAGGACMTGATGAAAAATAAGGAGACAGACATTGTTTTAATATGTATCTAATTTCATTATGAACAGGAGCATTCAAATATTAGATTTTAGAAATAAGAGGAGTAGTTGCTTCTTGTTTGGTTAGGTTTTTACATTCTAAAGAGGGAATTGAAAAGACCTATCCTAAAATACATGCTTAAATAACATGTTTCTCTCAAAATCCAAGTACCTCCAATTCAGGACCTAAATGAGGACTTCAAAATTACCTGTCAATTCTCATAAAACCTGGTTCTGGATTTTAGCCTGAAAAGCGGGCTGTCCWTACAGAGGTGCTCTGAGGTCTTCCRGACAGACTGGAAAGGTTCACTCAACTTCTTGAAAAAAAGTCACTCCAACGGGATGATTTGTACTTTCTTGACAAATTTGTGATTGGAAGAGGAGTTTCCCTTTGAAAGATTTCAATTAGTCAGAAGACACTGAATATCAGAAACCTGTTACAGTGCAGCAATCCACCCAGTTTTGCTAACTGGTAACAAATAGAAGATATCTATTTCCATTTTGGGACTTTTAATATATCCCATCCCTAATTTCATCATGTGTTCCCATTTTTAAATACTTATGGAAGCTACGAAGTTTTCAGGATAGAGAGAGTATCTGCAGTGTGCTAGAAACTGTCCACACAAAATATCCAGCYCCTAATAGAATAGGAATAAGTGATTGTTTTAATAAAAATGGCAAAATATATCTGAAGTGGGGGACTTAGACACAGGAACAATTGGAAGTCATTTACCATACTTGGGATGCTTGTGTTGCGTAAGGCTTTCTCTGGTTACAAATACTGTTGTTTTTGACTGGAATAAGAGAGGAGGAGATAGCAGTGTGCTCTTGCTGATTGAGCTAACACCATATGTCTCTTTTGATTATTGCATAAACAATAGTTGAAAGCAAAAACACAGGGGTAGGTCACAGATCAGGGGGTAGGTTTGAGACACTTAATTCCAAGGTGCATCTGCATGCTCAGCCTGCAAGCACCAGAATGTAAAAAAGTACTCAGAGAAGCTACTTGAAAAAGAGGAAAGGAAGATGAAGTAAAGGGAGTGGGGGAAACACCAAACAAAAATACCATAGGCACAGAGTACAACAACAGAAGCCCTGGGTGGAAATTTGGTCTGTAATTGTCTGTTGGGAAATGTGGCACCAAGGCTTTCTTTGGGACCAAAAAAAGTAAAGCTGGRGGGTGAGGGGCAGAGGGGGAAATCGGTTTGTGGGTTGCATTCCTGAAATAATAAAGTCGTGACTCACTGGATGACTGACAAATTAATAAATTAAATGGTGGTATAGTGAGTTATCTCACACCTACCTTGGAATGCAGTCAGGAGGAAGAATGGTTTTTAGAGGAATGAAAAATTGTCATTGCATAACTAAGACTAGTGGGGAATGAAGTCACAGTAAACATTCATGGTGATTGCTGAGCTTTGGTGTAATCTCATATGCAACGTTGCATTCACTCAGGAGCATGTGCAGGGTAGGATGGTTCTAAAATTCCTCCTATCACAGCAAGGATTAGTGCTCTCACTTTAAAAAGCAAAATTTATTCAGCAGGGCCAAAAGCAGTTGAATTTAAAGACTTGCATGAATTCTACTCTGCTGGAGAACACTCAATCTTTAACTGAAATAAAGTGATGCTGCTCCACTACACAAATGTAACATTGCTACCATATTCCATGTGAGGATGTGGCCCATTCCCCTGTTGGATCACACCAGGAAAGCCTGGAGATGAATCCTTTTCAGGGACCACGGCATGGGAGATGAGCAGGAGCAGAGCAAACCCAACCTAGGTGGATGTAACCCTTTTCTTTTCTTTTAATATGTAGTTCTTGGAGCCAAAATTGCAGGGTGGTGATAATCCAGGAAAAAAGATAAAGTGAGAGGAGGACATTTGGAGGGGCTGTCATTAGAAAAAAAAAAAAAATGTTTGCACAGTACACAGCTGATGTTTCAGAGGTGGCTCAACCAAGCTAAACTGCTATCAGACAGGAAAAATCTATGTATCCTGAACTTTTAGAGCTACTTGCCAGCATCTTGAAAATGGATGAGTTAGTACAGTGAATCTTCTAGCTCCCAGCCCTGTTAACTAAACAGTGAGGTGAAAATGGGCCAAGAAGTGGGATGCTGAAGAACTGTGAGGACAGTTTGAGGGTAAAATGCAAAATAAAATTAAAACCTAAAAAAGCAGACAGTGCCTTATTTTTAGAAAATGGGTATATTCCCTTGTGCCCATAACACACAGACACATAGAAGAAACATGGTGGTCTCAAATCATTCTTGGTAACCATTTTGCAGCCATGACTATTGCATACTAGTGAATTGTCAGAAGTGACTTTCCTTGTTGTTTTCCCTAAGGACTCAAGTCCCATGAAGATGAASGAGTTTTCTTCCCCCAAAGAAAGCAAGTAATTTGACAAGAGGGACAGCAGAAGCTACCAGTCTGTCACAACATCTGGGACAACCCATCCCATTTACTTTCCCAGCATGATGACAACTGCACTGGCAGTGTGCCTAGCATGACCCCAGCCTTAACAAGCAGTGCACCAGGAGACATTTCTCTTCTGCATCTTCTCGGTCTCATCATCTTTGCTCAGGACAGATCCTGTCTCCAAGGACATATTCACATGCATTTTTCAGTCTGTAGYGCACCAGCTGATCTACCATATTCATGTGTCCTCCCTCCCACAGGTCTAACACCTCAGATGCATTAATTTTCCACACTTTTAACCCTATTTCGTAGTGAGGTAGTTGGAGCAATGCAAGGCTCACTGCTCAGGTGGTCATCTGGGAGCCTGAACTTCTGTCACCCCTGTCCAAGGCCACTGCCCTGTCAACTGAACATTCTTCACCTCCTCAAATTCAATGGAACTCAAGTATTCCCTTCAGGATACAGTCCCACTAGATTTGGTCACCAGCCATACAAGCAAAACGTAACTTTCAAAGTGGAGCTTTATTCTCAGTGTKACAAAGACCACTCTGATATTGAGCACACAATTCCTGATTGCATGCACAGTACTGTAGTCTCTCTTGTGAATCAGGGGGTCAGAGATTTCTGGCCTAACCCAAAAGTCAGAATCACTTCAAATAGGACAAGTAGGTATTATTCCTGATTTTTCATTTATTAAATTAATCTCTGCTAGAGAGCCCTGTAAGGCTGTCTGCATTTTTTACTGAGTAGGAATATACTTTAAATTCTCTGCCCTAAAACAGTAGGCACACAAACAGTAATCAAGGATTAACCAATATGCTATAAATTTAGACATTAACTCACTCAACAGCAACCTGTGGATATCTCACCTTCTTAAACGAATTCTCTATTTTATTAGTTAGAATTTTGGGTCAGAATTCCAATTGTTTTTTTCCTTACAGTTGTCTTTTTTTCCTTTATTGCTTCTTAAAAGAAATCAGGAAAGCCCGAGGAAAGCTTCAGTTAGCCACTCTATCAACTGCCTCAATAATGAGGCTGGCATTAATGAATGGAGATATTTTGGGACTCTACAAGCAGAACTGGAACCAGAATCCAACTCATAATTTTGTTTGCTGCATCCTAAGCTGTTGCCGTGGAAAGGAAGGTAAAATACAGTAATTATAAAATCATTGATTCATAGAATTATCATAAAATCGTAAAGTGATTTGGTTTGGAAGTGTCCTTAAAGACCATCTAGTTCCAACATCCCCTGCCATGGGAAGGGACACTTCCCACTAGATCAGGGTGACCTGTGCCCCATTCAGCCTGGTCTTTAATATTTCCAGAGACAGGGCATCCACAGCTTCCCTGGGCTCCCTGTTCCAGCGCCTCACCCCCCTGAGTGAAGTATTTCTTCCTAACACCTAATCTAAATCTCTCACCTTTTAGTTCAGAACCACTGTGGCCCTATCACTGCCTCACAAATTATAAGTTGCCTGATACCAGCATAGTGTTTAATTTTCATTTGCACATATATTTGTTATTAAAATAGAGCCAGGCAAAGCCCAGAGCTAAAAAATCATCCAGTGTGTGTGCTGTAGGTGGTTACAGACTTCAACGTCCCCTTGCTAGTTCAAGTGAAGTATGAATAAGGATAGGAGAAAGGATCCACACTATTTCAATGCTTAGATCCAGATTTAAAAGTACTTGTGCTTAGAACCTGAGGCCAGCTCCTTTTCTATGCCCAACCAGGAAATCTCACACTCAGAGCAAAACCTGAACTGGAAATGCCATGCTAGATGCTTTCTTCCTACCAGCAGGAGCAGAAGAGGAGAGGCAGCTCCAGGGGCTGCTTGGTAGCTGACATTGAAGGGGATTGCAGGGCAGGAGACCACAGGAAGGGGGATACTGCAGGGCATCCAGTAATTCATTCTGTGCCCAGTGCCAACTTATCTGCTGCTTGTGCCAGGTTACCATGTTTTCCCACAGGGCTTTCTCCTTCTGTCTCTCTCTCTCACTCCAGCATGCAAGCTCCCCGCTAATGCAGGCTGCTGGTGTGCTGTGCTGCACAAAGCAGACCCCATTGCTGTGCTCCAGCTTCCTGCTTAGCCTGCAAACATTTTCAGGTGCCTGCAAACAACACCAGCAGCCCCAGTGCTAACAGCAAGCCAAAAACGTGCTGCCAAACCAAACAAAAACACCCAATAGGAAAACACTGCATATCCATCAGGGAAAGTGGGGGAAAGAGACAACATCTGTCATTTCCCCTCTGTCACCTGAGCAGCTCTTAAGAAAACACCAACTGGTTAATGCTCTGAGTCTGTTGATATATAAGAAGCACTTCCAACTGTAAAGGCCTCTAATGACAAACTGCCACTCTGGAAATCACTGTTAAATACAGTTTCAGATGCAGATTGCCACACTAGGATAAACACTACACTCTGTTGGTACTTTTATATTTTCTTTTACTTCATCTTCTGTTTCACCTAATACAGCAGCTTCCTCTCAGCCCATCCAATTTTGTGACCCCTGAGAGCTAAAATTCCCTTTTTTAAAAAAAAATTCACCTTTTCTTGTCACCAAAGGAACACAAAGGCAGTGTCTGTCAGATCTGCTAGGAAAAAAAACATACCTAAGAAACTTCTGAAAGTGTCTTCTAAAAAAAMCCCCATGAACATGAAAGATCAACTTTTCTGTAACTACCTTTGATGTATGACACTTGTCAAAAATCTGAGGAAAGTTTAGAGCTAATAAGAAGCATTTGGATAAAACAGGTTTTCAATAAACCATACTGATTTGCTGAATCAGCAAGAATGGACAAATGACATGGACTAATGACAGGTTTGGATTAAAACAAAATCTTCCTGGTTTTGATCAGAAGCTAATTTCACAGATTCTCCAAACAGCCCTTCAGGAGGACACCAGGGACCTGGCCTAAGCTTGCCTCCTTCAGGCTGCAGACACACTGACAGACTTCATATGCCAGGCACTTTTTCTGTACTCAGATGAGGCTCTCTGGCTTAGTCCTGCTGGAACTTTGCTGCTTTGCTAATCAAACCCACACTGGGGCTCCGGCATCCCAGGTGAAAGCCTCACATTTACATCAGGAGACTACTGTCTTGCTCTTTGTGAGCAAAAATAAATAAATATAAAAGGTAGTTTGGAAAGGCTTTGGGTTCAGTCTCATGAAGAGAACATAGCTATTTAATAAAACAATTTTTAAAAAATCAACCAAAACCCCAAACTCAGAACATTTTAATAAGAATGGAAAACTGATCTGTCTTCTGTAATGCTGTTGTTCTGCCTGGGTCAGCATTTGGGATAAACATAGATGTCCTACATTAAGATTTTTACAAACAGTATTCACAAACCCAGAACAGATGAAGCAAATGGCAGCATATTCTATTGGGTTCTGTGATGAAAATAATATGCAATACTATGAAATATGCTTGCAATGTAGCATGTCCTTCTAATGATAAAATGTGTATGCACTATTTTGTTTGTTTTCAGGAAATGCTGTGAAAAAGAGGGAACAAATTACATTTTTTCTCTAAAGGAAAACAGCGTTTATAATAATCTGCTTAGTAACCCAGGTTGCTATGAATACATCAGACCATCACTACCCTCTCCCTTTGCAGAGGCAGTATGCAGCTCAGAGCCTGCACAGCAGGCTTCCGCCATCCCCCTTGCAATCCCAGCACAGCACTTGTGATGTGGTCTCTCTCCCCAGGACATCCACTCCCCTGCACTAACAAAACTGCCAGCCAGAAAAGGGGACTTGTAAATCTGGGCAGCAGGATTTCCTCCAAAACTGGATTCAGACTTCAACGCAGATCCCCAGAGCAGCCGTAGATCTCACCACCACCATTTGAAGGCAAAACTCATTTCTTTCTTTTTTTCCTTCATCACATCTGTACACGTGAACATATTCTCAGGGAAGTGCCACAGTAATATCAGCACAAGGAAAGAAAGAAGATGGTTTAAAAAAAAAGGGGTACTAAAAATGTGTGCCTACATGCCTGCACATAAATAAACACATTAGGAGTACACAGGTATTCCAGCAGTATAAACCACGTAATTACCTCTAAGTGTAGATAGGCCACAGCCCTGGTCAAAGTGACGAAATTTAAAATCTGCAATTACAGAACAGTGGACTGAAACATTATATAAGTGACGTGAGTTCAGGATGGAGTAACAGCCTTTACACTCAATTTCCTGGCTTTCCTTGGTTTGCATCACACCCTTAATGTTATTTCAACATTGCATTTTGTCCTCTAAATTAAATGTACAGTAGGTGTTTTGTATTTAATTTCCTTACTGTTTTTTTCTCCTCCTAACGGAAAAAGAATGGAAGAGATTCATGAAAGGTTATAAAACACACATTGTGTACTGGAGAGGCTGGAGTAGCTCTTTTGGAGCCTTTTCATTCTCCTGGGAAAATATGTAATTAGGTAGTTTTTTAACATGTGTATTATATACTGAATTACGTGTATTTATATATTTCTCAAAGGAGTATTGCTTACACAATAGCCTGGAGCAACTCTTTTGGAGCCATTTGGGTTTATCATGTAATTATGTACTTAAGATCCRTTTATAGTAAATTTTGTTGTGCCTACATAGTAGCTTTTTATTTTTATTTAAGATGAATTTTAAGGCTTGTGAGGAGTGCTACATTGACAGCAATAGAGACTGCAGGCTTCTGTTTATTTACAGAAAGGGAAAACATGGGTAACAAAGATGTCTGTGGACATCCCCACACTACCCCTCCAAAATTTGTCATATCTCTGACTTTGGGAACAACTCCCCAAAGTAGGTGGTAAATGAGTCAGTATTCAGCTTTCTTAGCATTTTTTATGGCAGGTTTGGGGATGAGGACATCCATCCGCCTGGAACTGGACTAATATCAAAAAATTATTTCACATAGGCTGCTAAGTATTTGCCATCTGCTAATCTGCAATTTATCTCATTTCATTTTCTGTTCTTAAATAGGAAAACAAAAAAAAAAACACTTGGAAGTTGGATTACTGTGTGAATTTAGAACATAGATCCTATGGAAAAGGGTAATTAGGAATGTTTGTACTCTCCCAGGATACAGACTTTTTATTCTTTAAACATCAGAAAGAATGTAAAGGTTCTGTGCCTCCTTTTCTTTCCTGGAAAGTAAGAATGCATAAGCCAAAATACTTTTCTGCTGAAATCATAAACAAACAAACTCCCTTGCCTCCTCCAAATATGTTAAATGACAATGTGATATTGATGAGAAAGCACAGTGACACCTGTAATGTAAGCTTGGATATATGTAATTTTACATAATTTAAAATCCTAAGGAGGAAAATGGTTTGCTCTGAATGATTGAAGCTGAATCATCAAACAGTAGTGCTGGACAAATAACAGGCTTTCTTAGCTAAAAAGAGAAAAGTTGATACCAACTCTTATACTCTCTCAACTCTCATACCAACTCTCATAGTTTTATACCTCTCCTCCTGATCGTAATTCCATTTTACTTAGATTTGTTTTTCTTTTTAAACTATTTTGGTTACTTAAGATGTGTCTGTCAGAGTTTTGTTTGTTGTTTCTATTTTAAGTCTTGTTTTAAACAAAGCATAAGAAAATATTTTTTTCAAAAATGTTGAAGGAATTCTACATTTCCCAAGTAACATTTTTTATTTAAAATGTGTTGAAAGAGGCTTACTCAATTCTTTCTTTAATTAAAACATGACTGGCATTCAGCCCAATACGTGGAGTCTTAAAACCTTCCAAAAGTAATTTTTGGGAAAAACTTATATACATAGAAAAGCCTTCATCACATATGCATAAGGAGCACTCAAGAGCACAATATTTGGCTCCAGGTCCTTTTTCTTAACACCACGCTGTGGGGGAAATGCRTGAAAAGCAAGGTTAATGATGAAGGTCAGCACCAGAAATGTTTTTTTTACTCTGTCAGGGCAGTGTTCTCCAGCAGAAATGTTGTATCTTTTCTTTACTGATGTCCATCAGTAGCACAACACAGCAGCACACCATGGACAATGTGAAGACAAGACACATTCCCTATCCTACATGATGTGCAAGGAAAAGCAATCAAAACCCAGGGAAAATTACTATAATTGACACACCACTGACTGTGCACCACTGCAATCTTTTTTAAGGTTCTCTTTAGCTATGCATTTTGCCAGTTTAACTCTCAGTACAGAAAGTACCTTTGTGCACAGAGTACAAATTTCAGCAAGTTATATCTGATTCAAATCAACGCTACCAAAGAACTACATGTCAATCTGCTTCCAAGGAGGCTATTTCTGTGCCTGGTTCAGATTTTTCTCCTCAGCTCTTTCTGCAACAGAAAGGTCCACCACCAAATTTTCAGGCATTTACTTTTTTGAGTTTTAGGAAAGAGAAGAGTGCCTAAAATATCACTGACAAATAGAGGAACAAGACTGGAAAAATTCAGCTCAAAAGCCAAAGATTCCAAATGAAATTAGTGAAATAAAATAGCGGATCAAAACAGAAAGATGCTTAAGTTTCATAGGTGCTGTCATTCAAAAGGATGAACGGTGYAAGAGGCAAGCCCTTCAATTAAAAATCAAAACCCTGACGTCTCGAAATCATCATGCCAGCCTCCAAATCCCAAAATCCTCTGCACTCTGGTTTCTTTATCTGTTAAGAGTGTACCACAGCGTTAGTCCAACAGCAGCATAAAAAGAATTCTTTAATCATGAGCATCAGCTTTAAAGGTCATATGATTTATTAGCAGCAATACAAAGAGTAATTTTAGGTACGAAAAAAACCTTCTTCTTTGTACTGTTACTTTTGAGATACTTCTGCCATTTTCACTCAGGGAAGAAACTTTTCTTCCTTGGGGTTATGCAATTAAGAGCCTAATCCTGCATCCCTTCTTTACAGGAGGAATCTTATTAGTATGGAAGCCCCTAAGATATCAGTAGGCAGTTTGGCATCAACAAATTTACAAGCATAGGTGCAAGAGGTGCAATAAACATCCCCAGATCATTAAAGGACAGTGTTAATAGAGCTATAATTTATCATTAGTGCTTCATTTTCAGCAGGAGAGGGCCCTTCTCATGTTAGGGGATGACCAGCAGTGGCAGAACATGTCTGTGCCAGTGCGAGTACTTAGGAACAGGGCACCAGAATGAAACTTCATTCATAGCCATAAAGGTTGGGCCACTGTGGGCACTGTAGAACACAGTCCCTCTCATTGTCTAAAAAAGGTACTGCATGAACTTGTTGCTCCTACTGGGAGGTAGCTTTATGACCTCAGTATACTGATGGGTAGAAATCRTCTGATTTCCATTTTAATGCTGCTCAGGGCCAAGTTTATGCCCACTTGTTCTTATGCAAATATTGCTCTTGGGTTTAAATAGCTTTTCCCCCTCTCTGGCATTTAGCCCTGGATGTATTTATAGAGTGTTGTCAAAGAGTCTCTCAACTATTTTGCAAAAATAATCAAGCCAATCTCTTCTAGTTCCTTCCCATAAGACAGGCTTTTCAATCTCTTAATATCCACACTAGACTTTCTATGTGTTCTAGTTTTGTTTCAATTTTAACAGTTACTTTAAAGCAAGTATGCAATATTCTAAAACATGCTTTCCAATGTCCTGTACAATGATACCAGTGCCTTGCCTGACATATTTGACTTCTCTGCAGCATCACCTCTGTCACATCATCATCATGCCACCAGCTAGAATAGGATGGACAGAATTAACCATGAAGTTTTAGTCCAAAACTCAGCCACACACAGTAGTAGCACAGTTAGGTAGGCATTAAGTTAAGGGAGTCTTTCTAATGCTCAGCATTCCAATTTACTAATAGGTTGAAGAGGGAATTTTCACTGGCATGTATGCAACATCTAATTTTTAAGGTGAATGCTGACCATTAAGAAACCAGAAAGTGAAATATTCCACTAAGGTTGACCTTTCTCCTCCCCTAGCATGCCCCAGTAGTAACTGGAAGAGGGTCTCTGTCCAAGCATCTGCTTTTTTTTTGAAACCAGAGAAATATGAAATTGCCTCCAGATATTAGCCTTGAAGCACCCATCCACATCCACGTATTTAGAGAGGAATAGTTCCGCTCACTGCCTCCTCCTACCCCTGCCCAGCAGAGCACCACTGATTTGCTGGAGGCTGGTGAACCTGCTGCTGTCACACGAACATTTCAAAGACTGCACAGGTGCTACCCAGCCTTCCAGCGTTCCTTCAAACCAGAGCTGAGCTACAGCCATTCTCTTCCACTCTCAGCCACCCTGTGCCAAAATCAAAATTAGTCAAAAGGAGCAGAAATCCCAGAGCACCRGGCAGCATGTTGCTTGAGTCACTCTCACCAGCTGCAGCAGCCATGCAGCAGGAATGGAGCAGCAGGTCACTTGTGCATGTGCACMGCTGTGCTACAGCAGCAGAATAAACTTGAGTGTTACTGGTGAGTGCCCCCCTCTCTCTCTCTGCACCCCACTGGTCTTCAAGATGTCCCCTCTCCAACAGCAGTTCTGAAGCCAGTGCCCAAAGAGGCAATCTCGTGGAGACAAAGTAAGTGTAGCTGCCCACACACTACATCTCTGATGAGCATTTAGCCTGAATAAATATTTCTTCAAGAATTCTCAGTCGCTAACCTTTACAGAACATGTTTTAATAATACAAATGTATTAATAGCATCCTCAAGATGTTTCTCTGTACTGTTATTTTCCCTGTGGTGCCAACCAAGGATGCTTCTTAAGGGGCTCTCCAGGGGATGCATTAGGCAACAAGATGGCATTAACCTATGATGCTAAGGGAATAGATGGGTTAAACAGATGAGAGTAGATGAGATAACACAAAAAGCAGTATTGAGGCACTGTGAGTTAACAGTTATCAGCATTACTTGAGGAGGTCTACCTACCTGTGGTCCATTTTCCCTTTTCTGTATTTCAACTTACACACATTACCTTGACCCCTGCCTTGAGAGCAGTTTTGGCTTCTGCCACATTTGTGCTCSAAGTTTTCTGTACATGCACATGACCAGCTGTCTTTATTATTGCCTTTTGCTAGGCACAGATTTAAGAGAAAGAGCTATAGAAGTACTGAAGCACCTTCCTTTCCCTTTCATGAAGGCTGCAATACTCACATTACCCTAAGAAAGTGATACCATACTACCAGCTGGAGCTAGAGCAAGTTAAAAATCTTTCCTTGTCCTTCCCACTGAATTTCCTGTACAAGCATCCCATCATCCTCACTCAAATATCCAGGTCACTTCCTCTATATGGATCACATCTTTTTGTCCTTAAGGTTTAGAAAGCATTCACACCTTTTAATAACCCAAACCCATAGATTCCCACTCACTTGCTCACATTGCCAAATTTGCAATACCATGAGAACCATCAGTGGTCTGCAGAAAAGATATTTATAGCTATTACAAAGGCACAAAAAATAATAGGGTAAAGGTAGAACTAAAAGCATCATTTGGGCCTTGGTTGTCTTGTTATTACCTTCACATGCTTGTATTTCTTCGAAGTCTAAACCTAACTTTTAATTACAACATTCTTTCAATGTTATACCCACATGTCACTTAGTAGCACAAATATTTAACTTTCTCAGTTTTTAGTCAAACCATCACACAAGAAATACAAAATTTGCTGCTGCATCATCAAATCACAGACAATATATGTCAGATATAGTTTATCTTGAGGTTCAGGTCCTAGATTCACCCATCCATTTCAGTAGGATGATAAGTGCAACACAGCATTGTCAGAAACTGTGCACTTCCACAGCACTAGAAGTGGCTCAGGTCCTACAAATACACATGAACACAGCACTTAAGAGAGAAGTGACCAACAGAACAGCAACAAGTTATTAATGAAAAGATGATTTGGACAGCTCTCACAACAACATTTACAGCGCTCATAACTGTTGCACACAGGTTGGATGCTGCATGTAACAACCAGCTTCCTCCCTCTTATAAATGCAATATGTACACTAAAACATTATTGTTTGATACATTATATGCCTTTAGTGATTACATAGAGCTGTATTTTTTTATATGTAGTGAACAGAAACCTCATAATTAAATTAAATGACTAACAGGTTTGAAGCAATAGAAAACGTTACCTTTATTTTAGAAAACCTGTTTGGGTCCTTTCACATCAAATAACTAAAGTCCCTTACTAGTTCTGAGAATGCTTATTCTGTTACTAAAAAAAACCAAAAAACAAAAAAAAACCAAAAAAACCCCCCCAAAAAACCCCAAAAAAGTGGGCTTCCATTCTCACTTTTCAGTAAAACAAGAAGGTTATCATCATAGATTTGGATGAAATCAGAACTCATGATCTTGAACCAGAGATGATCTTCACTAGAAGAACATCTCCCAGAAACAGTCAGCACACCAAACCTAGAGTTTCTCATTTTTATTTTAAGTGGCCTGTAGCTTTTTTTGGAGGGTTCCTGTGGGTGTTGTTTCAGGGTTTGATGTTTTGTTCGCTTGCTTGTTTTATTTGTTTCAGTAAATTTGGGGAAATGTTAGTGGAGTCACATGGATGTCACTTTATATTGTCCCAGCAGCAGCTGATGTTTGTTTGAAGATGCTCTGTAACACATAAATACTTGGCAATCATCTACACTGAAAGTTTAAACACTRCAGAAATGCTGAAGGAATGGATATTTCAAAGATACTTTCAAATCTGGATGCCTAGTTCCCTTGCAAAAAAGCTTTGAGAAAACATTCATAAAAATTGGGAAACTCAACATTCCAACATGACAAATTTCCACAAAATCCTGACAAAAGATTAAAGTTGTGAGATGCAAGAATTCAAAATTTATACTTTTGGTATCTTTTTTTTTATTCATCGCTTTTAAGCACATAAATAAAGTCTGAGAATCTCTTGCAGAGTCTTCATTCCTGAAAACAAAACCTTATGGAAAAAGAACCCCAAGCCTGCAACATGCCTACCATCATGGCTTGGAGTATAAATTTCCATCTGGGAGAGAGAGRTTTTTGCTGTTTTATCCTCTTAGAGGCAATAAAATAGAAGTTCATCCATGCATTTTAGGGTCTTTTATTGTCAAGTGTCTGAGAATATATGCTTTACTTTTCCTGGATTAGGCAGTGAAAATAAAAGGCCTGTGTGAGATTTATGAAGTCCTTCAACTTTTCTCTCTCATTTTGGGGGGAAACCATCCTCCCCACAAAAACAAGAGAATAAAATAATAAAGAAAAGTCTTAACCAACCAACAACAACAGCAGCAATAACGAAAACCACCAAAAAGACAAAAGTCCTGTTTATAAATCACTCTAAGAAGCTACTACTGATATTCAGGTTAAGAGAGAAAAAGGCTACTAAGTATTTTAATGTGCTTGCTGAAGAAGGTTCAGATTCTGAGCTATCTGATTGCTGGGACTTGCTCCACTCTTATTGTTACTCACCAAATAGCTTTCCCAATTTCTTCCTCCTCTACCAAAGCACAATTGCAACTCAAAAAAGACAGCTATGGCACAGATCACTGCCATGAAGTGTGGAGTTTTTGCAGCACCAAGGTTATGATTACACATGGTTAAACAGCATTAACAAGAGCCCAACCCCCTAGAAGGTTAGAAATTATTTCTACTGCACCATCTACCACTCTTTTTTATGGGCATCGCCAATAAGATGAGCAGAATCTGAATCCAGGTCCTAGGTATTAGGTACACTGTATTATGGCTACTTTAAATTAGGGTCAACTATTCGGAAAACTTTGACATGATGACACCAAGGTGAATGGTGCAGTTGACATGGCTGAGGGACAGGATGTCTTGGGACACCCTAAACAACTTCAGGGATCATGTGAACCTCAGTGTTCAACAGCACCTGGTGCAAGGTCCTGAAACTGGGTCAGGGCAACCCCGAGCACCAGTACAGGTCGGTGGATAAAGAGACTGAGAGCAGTTCTGAGAAGGACTTGAGGGTGCTGGTGGAAGAAAACTTGTACATGACCTGGCATGTGGGCTTGCAGCTCAGAAATCCAAGCATGTCCTGGGCTGYACCCAAAGCAGCATGGCCAGCAGGGTGAGGGAGGTGATTCTGCCTCTTTACTCTGCTCTGAGATCCCAGCTGGAGTGCTGCATCCAGCTCTGGGGTGCTCAGTATAGGAAAAAGAGTGGACCTCTTTCACCTCTTCCCAGTGAAGACGATCAGAGGGCTGGAGCACCTCTCCTGCAAAGAAAGACTGAGAGAGTTGTGGTTGTTCAGGCTGGAACAGAGAAGATCCCTGGGAGACTTTATTGCAGCCTTTCAATACACAAAGGCTTTTAAGAAAGATGAGGACAGACCTTTTATTAGGACATGTTTCAAAGGGACAAGGATCAATCATTTTAGAGGGACAAGGAACAATCATTTTAGACTAAACTAGGGTAAATTTAGACTAGATCTATTGAAGAAATTTTTTATAATGAGGATGACGAAAGACTGGGAGAGGTGGTAGATACCCTGTTCCTGGAAACACAAAATGTTAGGCTGGATAGGGCAACCTCATAAAGTTAAGGATGTCCCTACTCATTGTGAGAGGGTTGGGTTAGCTGACCTTTAAAGGTCCCTTCCAACCCAAMCCATTCTATTAGTCTATAATCGTTTTTTTTTGCATTGAAAGCTTCTAAGTTGTGTTTTGTTATGAGGACATATTTTATTTTAAAAGGCATTATGATAAAGAACCTAAATGTGCTCAGATGATAAATACAGGCTCAGTAAAAAYTGACCATGCCTTTAAAATAAATGTCCATGTCTGATAAGCATTCATAAAACAATATTGGTGTTCTTTTTCTCAGTAGAACAAGCCAAAAGCAGGAAGGGAAGGGAGGCATGAGGGATACTTGGAATGTCCAATTTACTGTGAGTGGGCACAGTTTCTCAGTATCATTCRTCTTGCCAGGGGGAAGAAGGCTGAATAAAGTGTCAACAGGTATGGCTGCCGGTTTAAAAGAAATATACCAAAAAAACAGTCTAAGGCTTGAACAATATTCTTAATAACCCTTTATTTTTATGTTTTTCCACACAGAAAAAAGACTCTACTTGTGCAGCAGTAGTGACAGATAGTTGCCACACCAATAGTTATCATACCAAATTCAATCTGTTTATCTTCATTTAAACAAGTTAGATTTCTAAAGGTTTTGTTATCCCTTGAGCTGGAAGAAGAACTTCTCTTATTTATATTAGTTGCTTAAAACTCCCCTGTATTATGTGCTGCACAGTGGTGTAGTGAGAGCATTCCATCCCGAATCACTCACCATATAAACACAGGAGATACAGGAGATATTTTTCTTGCTTCTAGTAATACAGGCCCAAATCAGGGAGTGACTGAAGCTTGCTCAAGGTCATATAGGATACCTGTAGTACAGCTGCAGTATATTTATTTTATTTTAGCTCAGACCTGTCAGATCCTGCTGTAGCTGTGTACCAACAGGATTGGTGTCATCCCTTGAGAGATATTGAAACTGTCACTACATGTTCACTGATGTAATGGTCGYTCTCACTTGTCTATCAGCTCTATCCACGTGCAGCCCCAGGCCAATTCCAAAGGATTAGATCCCCAGTGAAGCTGACTCGCACTTGTATGCCGGCATTATTTGTAACACTGGAAAAGACAGCTCCTCCATAACAATCTCCCACCACAAAACCTGGAGTGTCACTTTTCCATTGCAAGCATAACAATTGCTCTAAAGGAATGCCTATGGATATTCCTTTAAGCATGAACCCAGTGTAATTTTGCAGTAATAGATTGAGAGACAGTTGAATTCCCAGCACAGACTAGTTACTGTGTACAGTAGAAGGGAAAGCTATCCACCAGGCCAGATGACATAGCTGCAGTGACACTAATCCTTTGAGAAACCCCATGCAACCGAATTCACCATTCTCAGTAGTGCACTGTGGGTTTGAAGAACACAACATAAACATTAATTAAGCACAAGGTAAAGCTCTAAACATCTTTAAGAGTAATCATGAGACTTTGGAAGGCCTGATTACCCATTGTAGATGCATGGTCTCACCTGGCGTCTTCCTCAGGASCTTCTTTCCATCACACTTCTTGCAAGCCACTATCACTGACGTTTCCAGAACAGATGTAGTCCCAAGGCTGTATTTCAAGGGGAGCTCTGGAAATAAGGATATGCCTGCCACTTCCACATGCCACTRATTCTGGGACGTAGAATCACTGAGCACAAGCTCTTGGCATTTCAGTGCTCTGACAAGTATGAAAGAGTCATTGGTGAAAGTGAGCACCTGCCCAGCTGCTTAGCAGAATCAGAGCTTTCGTCATAGACACGGGCAGTATCACAGCCATTAAAACTAGGCTTGGGTTCATAAAAGTCTATTGCACACCAAATTTGCTTGATAGAAAGCAAACATTGACTACATATTCTGTTACAGCACATAAACAGCAAGGTACTTTTTTCAGCCTGTGCAGCAATTACATATGCACTTCTATTTTTTTTTTAAGTCTGAGCTAGCAAAGGTCACTTTAAAATGTATTAAAGGAGCATTACCACACTCAGTTTAAGAGCAGGACTGACATAAGTGCTAGTGCAAAAGATCAGCAAAGCAGAGCATAAATCTTTTGAGCCYGGAGGAGACTTTTTTTCACAGGTTATTTTTCCTTCTATAGAGCAACAATGTAATCATCAAGCAAACAGAACAAGTGGAGGAATGATTGACTGAAGACCAGGTTTGTTTTCCACCAACGTAAACGCATTCACAACCTAGAACAAACAGCAAGTTATTCCTTTCTACAGTCTTCCTGTTATTTTAGCTTCTGGAAAGAAAACCTTTTTGAAAGGATGGTATCTTTGTGTACCTTCATTTTGTAGACATACTGTATATGTATATATTCATATTCACATATATGAATGTCTATTGCCAGTGGAGGTGTTTATATCTATGGCCCAAAATTCAGCCTTCTCTGTGAGCCACAGTGATGCCAAGTTTATTTCTTCTTTTTAAAGTATGCAGTTACTTTGAAATAATCTCACAATATTCAGGAGCTAGAATGGATCCATATGTGAGGCTGTTCTCTGGGACAGCAGGGAAACAAGGGAGAAACCCAAAGACTGACAAAACCTGACAGACTTCACACTGACCAGAGCCTTTCCAGTAACATGAAGCTCATTACCAGCATGTTCTTGTTTAGTGAGGCATGGACTGTTGTTTTAACCAGCCTTTAAATTCCCAGYGAGCTGCAGCCTTCAAACCTCCAACACAAGGACTTCTCCTAGTAAGGGTCTGGGCAGCCACTCTCCAACTAGGGGAAAGCACGAAGCATGGGAAATTTCAAAGCAGCAGACAGAAAAGACTTTGCAGGGAAAAGGAGACAGATCTTTATATAGGACCAGAGCAGGCCAGGTATGTAAACATTTGCAAAGCTATAAGCTGTGGGAGCACTCCCACTGTAATCAACAAGATCTCTCAAACATGCTTAACATGAGGCTTGTGCTTACATACCTGGCATAAATGGAGGCAGAACAAGCAGCAGCGGGGCCTGCTCACGGGGGGCCTCTCCAGCACACGTGGACACAGAGCAACGGGGCCAAAGAACCCACATCCATGTTTTCCTGAAAGTGAATGAGAATTCTGGATGGCCAATTAGGGTAGGGCTGGTATTTACTGATATGGAAATAAATAGCTAAGAACACACACACACACACACACACATATATATATATATATATATATATATATATATATATATAAACTATATATATATATATATATAAAACTATATATAAAATATATTCTGTATGTGTGCACATGTACCCTTTTAGATATATTTTTATTTAAAGGTATATATAAAAATCAGACCATAAGCTACTCATAACTTCTGAGATTCCCAAACCTAACARCAGATGCTGCTACAAACTGGGACCTAAATGTCAAGTATCCATGATGTTCAAGTGCTACTTAATTAAATTAGAAGAGAAATAGCAGTCATGTATTAATTCATTCAGAAGGATTTTTTGCATTCACAGCAAGAACTTAGCATACCCTTTAAGAACTCCAAGTTTTTATCTAATGGCTTTTTATTGGCAAAAATATCTCATCTCTGCATTCAAACAAAAAAAAATGTTGAATTATCTAGCCATTTTAGGTCAGATACCTACTGTCTAGATACACCCTGTACCTTCCTCTTAGATTCTGTAGCGCAGTGCACCGGTCACTTGCTCCACAAACGTGACCTTCAGTCTCAACAATATCCCACCAAGGACACTAATGACAGATGACATCTCAAATTGAGTAGATACTCTGAGTGCTTTAGTGAAACAGACACATTAGTGGAATGCAGATTAGCATAAAATATGTTTGAGTCCCAAACAGAACAGTTAGGCCCAGTTATCTGTGAAATAGGAGCGGAATTTTGACCAGAGCTTTTTACTGATGGAAATACTGAAGCCCACGCTGCATAAAAGGAATACCTGATGTATCACATCCCATGAAAAAGAATGAGCTAAAATTAATGGACATATGGAACCCACATGTGTAAGGAACAATTGAGGGTTTATTACTCATATAGTATTATACCATCAATGAAGAGAGCTTAAATGTCAACTTGAACTCCAGAATTTTCAAGTCAGCAAGAGTCCACTATTCATTTTGATGAAATAGTTTAATTGCATGTACCACAACATTTTAATAACAGTATGTGACAAGCAAAAACAAAGCGAGAAAATTGTATCAAGTCACAATCCAAATCTATAATTTCTAAGTAAAAAAAAAAAAAAAAAAAAAAAAAAAAAAAAAGTAAAAAAAAAAAAAAAAAAAGAGAGAGAGAAAAGAGATTTAAAAGATAACTCTTAATTTTTCCACAAGAAATCAAGGAACACTTTTTTGTCACCAGTATCCACAAATACAAATTTCATTTCTTCAAGCATTAGCTGATTTTGTAAAAAAAAAAGCAACTTTTTTTTGAAACAGCAACTAGACCACATGCATTGAGTAATATTATTAAAAAAAAAAAAGGGAAAAAAGCCCACAAAAACCCAACTCTTTCTTCTGCTTTTTACAAAGAAAGGTCAGGAAACACCAACCCCCTATTTTAGCATGCAATTTTTTTCCTGCCTGTGTAACTCTTGCCAAAATCCATTCTTTCTCTGAGGCAGATAAAGAATGTGTTTAATGTAGAGCACCTTATTCTTCTAAACACCCACATAGCTTTCTGAAGGTTAACAGATGCATCAGAGAGAGTAGCAAGAAACTGAACTGAATCAGAAAGGTTTTCAAGGTTTGATTGCTTTGTTATACTGCTGTTAGCTGCCATGCAACCAAACAAAACAAGYGCTCCTTTTGAGGGGAAACTTCTGCCATCTACATCAAACTCAGAGGAGTGATATGCCATGGTTTTAGTTCACTACAGATTACAGCTGCTTCTCTTTAGGATATCTCCCAGGGATCTTTTTCAAAGCAGAAATGTATATCCTTTAATAAGAGAAAGAGAGCAACTTCTATCTACATTGCTGTTACACCAGCAGTGTCCTGCTGACATGGATGGACTTTGTCTAGCAATGACACCAGCGACACCACACTCCATAGCT
This sequence comes from Malurus melanocephalus, assembly GCF_030028575.1. Taxonomy (NCBI): domain Eukaryota; kingdom Metazoa; phylum Chordata; class Aves; order Passeriformes; family Maluridae; genus Malurus; species Malurus melanocephalus. The sequence goes on from NW_026623377.1 coordinate 727,964, forward strand.
GCACTTGTGACTRAATGTGCGCTTAAACAGCGGGGCTTTGGCTGTTTTACTGCAAGGTTACGTTTGCGGTCTTAAGTGATGATATTGAAATATAAGACATTATCTAACCAATAAGAAGTGGTATTGAAAGAGAGGACATTACCATATAGCAGTGAGTGCTGCCATCACAGGCACCAAAGTCAGAGTTACAGCCCTCTAGACATCATTTGTCTTCACAGAAGTGCCCTGCTGCACACTGCCATCAGTACCATGTATGGGCCCTCTGTGGCCCTGGTTCCTCCCATGCTGTGGAAGTGCCAAGTGAGCACAACCTCTGCAGTTTCCAGGGGAGAAAATGGAAAGCACAAGTCCAGCTATTGGAGTGATCAGCTTGAAGAACTTGACTAAGTTAAATTCCCAATACCTCTACTCTGATTTAGCAAGAGTTAAAGAAGTTGGAGGATTAAACAAATGGCCTGTTATTTTAGAAAAGTTAATTCCTGGAGTGATTGCTGCCAGGGGGCCACAGCAACAGAGCAAACAAAAAGAGAGAGTCAGGGCAATTCTTTCCTATCAAGTTGGCATACGCCCCAGAGATTGTTCAGCAATTCTCCAGGATCAGTGAGAAAAAGTCAGCTGTGGGAATCTAGCCTTGCCTTTGCAAGCATCAGCAACCTTGTAAACACTGAGAGTAAGGTCTCTGAAGTGAGCCGGAACGCGAAACCAGGCTGTGTTTCTAGCTGGTGCACAGTAGTGTCATCCTACCCACAGCAAGCTGAGCTGCATGGTTCAGCTCTTCCCTCCAGACTGTGCTCCAGGTACCACCAGCCCCTCCCAGGCCTGTGCAACACGACTGTATCCAGAGGCTCTGCGGGAATCTCCCTCTCCCTCTCCCATTCAAGCCTGCCTAGCCAGTGGCTCCCCGATTGCAGCRGCTGGAGGATGCAGAATTCTTTGTCACTGTTTTAGACCACACTAGGGATGAGGAAACTAGACTTAGATAGGGCACCCTCAAATCACCCTACCACAACACTCAAAGCACTGGAAGGGGCATATTTGCTCCTTTTCAACAACAAAAAAAGTGTCAAAGAGAGGTTAGTTTCAAGTTAACCTCATAAGACACCCGCCAAGCACCATGAGGCAGAGCTAAAAGTCAGGACAGAAACAAAACAGTTAAGCTGCATTCCTCTCAGAGTATCCATTAAAAGAAAAGCCCTTCTCTTTTAGCCAACTTCAAATCCAGTATTCTGCAAAAGTCAATTAGAGTGGCTGGAACAGAGCTTTTCTAAAGCAGTTTACATTGGACAGAAGTTTACATTGGACAGATCACAAGAACAATAATCACAAAACMTGCTTTCTGTGAACCTTCCAAATTATCACATTTCTTCTTCTGACAACTGAAAACATTCACGGGGTGCAAGAAAAGTCTGAAATCTAAGGGATAAGTGTTAGGCAGTTTTGAGAGTTGATGATCTGAAATAGGAACAAAAGAAAAAAAAAAAAAAAAAAAAAAAAAAGCCAGGCCTTTTGATGTAGCCCAAACCCATAGTGATAGAAGAAATCACATACTTTCTTGGTGACAAATTCCAAAAACACAACAAGAAAGACAGCTACTTTCCTCAGAATTTATAACTATGAGCAAAAGACTATTCATATCACTGTAACATCCAAGTAAAATCAGTACCTCATTATTCTGATATAACACACAGGCCAGTCCTTGCCCAGAGACATTCCAAAGCAACTGGATAAACCAGAGAACAGGAGGAGGAAGTGTAATAAAGAAATCCTGGATGAAGCCAGTCAGCAAAGAGCTCAGGGGATGCCCTTTAATGCCCTCAGATTATCTGCAATAAATTTCTGAGCAGTAGTGTCAGGTGAGACGCATCATTGCACCCCGGTCTTTTCACACATACAGACCTGCAGTGCTGTCTGTGCTCTGGCATTTTTGCAGGCTTACTTTCCCATAGGCAGGTACTCACAGATTTAGTATGGCAGAGTGACCCAAACCATACAGTAAACAGGCCCCAGGATTACCCTGCCCCATAGCCTGGAAGTCTTCCTTCCTCCCTGTATAGCTTCACAAGGCATCTCAACTGCATCAAAGTCATCTATCCAAGAGAGGGACAAACCCAAATTTCAGATTCTAAATACCCTACCAAGGCCTCCCTCCACTGGGTCCTCCAACCTGTTGTTCCTCCAGACCAGATATCCTCCCCGCAGACCTCCTTCTCACCAGGGGTAAGCTCTGTGAGCCCAGCTGGTTCCCAGCACATCCTGCTGAGGGGCACAGGTGTCCCTCCCCACTGCAGTGCTCATCATTGCCTTTCTTGCAGGAGATGGGAGGACACCACAGATGCCCCTCAACTCTGCCTTAAAGCTCTGTTTGGGGCTGCTCTCAAAGCAGTTGAACTGCATGTCTATTGTTGCTGCACCCACAGACATCTGCTCTTCCCAAGCAGTGGCAGCGTAGTCAGGAGATGCAAAAGCAAGGACATTTTTCAGATGGTGCTGTTTAAAATAAGTACCTTTTGAGCCCAAACACATTTTCAGACACATTCAATCTCTTCAAGATTTCAAATGGGAAAAATTAAGACTTGAGCATGGCTTGAAGATAAGTTGCTGACATTAAATTTGAATAATGTTCTGAGTTCCTGATTTTTCTTTCTATGAAAGCCATTGTACTTCCACCCTGACTTGCATGGAAGCTGAACTGTAATGGTTTGATGTGACTGTGTAGGTCATTTAATTTCTCTTCATTTTTCATTTTGAGTGCAGATTGCAAAACTAGATACTTGCTGAAATCAAATGGATTTATTTGTTTTGTTTTGTTCTGGATGGCTAATTTCAGTAACTAATCAGCAAGGCTCAAGTGATAGGCTTAGCACGTCTCCAGCAGTTTTAAATTTCTTCTCTATTTGAATGTGCAAGATTTCAATCCACTTTTTGTTGTTATCTGTTCTTCTGGAGTTCAAATATGTCAGTATTTCCTGGAATGCATATGAACATTATAAATATAATCAGATTGAAACTCACATTCAAAAAGTTTGGCATTCTTGAGACCTACTTTTAAGTGTAGGCAGATTTAATGCTCATTTATGTCCAGGAAGATCATAGGGCTCCACACACACACCTTGAAAGCAGAAACAAGCCATCAGAAATTAATGAGGTAAGTGTGGCTCCCATCTTTCTATCTGGGAAAGGTGGAGTGGAAAGTTCAAAACCAAAAACTTTATAAGATCAGGACTATTAATTAAATGCTGAGCCAGAATGTATCAAAGGCAAAGGAAGTAATTCCATGTGCTCCACTTGGCATGGAATCAGGCCCTTCATTTGAAATTTTGCAGAGTGAGGAATATGGGAAAGAACACAGTGTTACCTTCTGATTTTTAAAAGGCGAAGACTCTTGTCTGCTCTTCCAGAGAAGTTTTCTAACCAACAAAGTGGTCAGCACAGGGAACTGATCTGGAATAATTGCCTAGGTAATTTGAGCACATTTTTCAAGATTCAGAGAGCTTCATTTGCAGTTAGACGTCCCTGGGTTGCTCCCTGCCCTGGCTGTAGAGGTAGCTGTGCTTGAGGATGTGTCCATGTGTCACTTCTCCCCTGTGTAATTTCTCCTCTCTGCTTGGTAACCACCAGGCACACTCCCGTGGCCCAACCATGCAGTGCCTAAGGCCTTCTTGCAACCCTGCTAAAAATTCTCCACTTGGTTTAGCCCAGGTCAATGCCCGTGCTCTCTGCCTTTTCATGGCTGGGATCATTCATCATGCTTTTAAAGCTGTGTGCCACTTTTCAAGCTACCACAAGGACCAACCATAGCAACATGTATATGACAGATTTTTCTCAGCATAACAAGGCCATTCTCTTCCTTCCCACTCTATCTTATCTCCAATTTTAACTCTTTGCTCATAGTTTCTCTTTTGTTTTATTTATTCATCTCTTTTCCCTCTCCCTTATTTTTTTTCCTTTTTCTTTACTTTTTTTTTCTTTTCTCTTTTCCCTCTTCTCTTTATTTTCTTTTTCCTTTTTTTGGCCTTGCTTTTCTTCAATTTTTTCTCCACCTTAGATGTACAACTTTTTTTTCAGCTTCCACTAGTGCTGTCAGTAGTTCTTCTTGGGAGTATATATTGCAGCTAATCTCCTTAACCTTAAATTCCCTATCCCAGTCAGAAAATGAGATTTACTTCCTGAACTTTTTGCAGTTGTTGCCAGAAAGGCCAAGGTCTAAAAGCTTGTGATCTCGTTTTTATACGTAAGCAACCACTAGGTACGAAGATACTATCTGTTTATACCCAAATGATTCTGTGGAGGTCTTTCACAAGCCCTTTGGGGAGGCTTCTCTCTGTTTCAGTAATGGGAGATTGGGAAACAGCAGTTGTTCATATTGGTTTTACGGGAAAAATAGAATGTCCTCACTTTGCAAAAGAATTTAACTTCTCTGCTATGCTGCAACACATGCATTTTAAATCAACACAATGGCTCTGCAAGACAGACAATGGATTCCATCTGTCTAAACAGAGATGGCCTCTGCTATCAGGTCAGCTTGCAATCTTTACTTTGTCCTTATGAATGGAAAGTACCAAACTACAGGCAGATTGCTTAAAGGAAGGGAATGGGACTTGCCCATCCCCAGCATCAAACAGGAAATCTGTGGCATGCAGATTTGCTGGCAGCTCTCAGTTTGCCCAACAAACACTGGACCAGTCATCCTCACAAGAGAATAAACTCTTAAAAGCTATGGGATCCAAAAGAGCTATGATAAATTCCATCATTTCAAGAGGTATTCCTGTATCCGCTACTATCAATCTCCATCCCACCTTAAGAGTTCTGTTTCTCTCTCCTTTTTCTGTGAAGAATCTACAAAACTACCTTTGTCTTTACTTGCAGAAAGAGGTGGGAAATGCACTTGACCAGTTCAATTAAAACTGTTTCCACTCACACAATGCTTATTTTCGTAACACTGCAAATGTTCACATCCAACCTATCAAGTACGTGCTGCATAACATTAAAGAGAAACTGTTTTAATTTAGCTAATAACATCAGCTTGATCCCAGCACCAAGATGCTAATATCAACAATCAGATATTACAAAATCCTCATTATAATTCACTTCAAATGATTTCCTAGAAATAGCTTCTAAAAATGTCAGCTCCCTAAAACTAAAAGAACCAAGATGGACAAATTCCAGGCCTGCAAGGAAGCCAGCAATGACCTGCATTTTGTTCCATGGACAAATAGGTACAAGAGATGCTCACAGCTCTTTATCAAAAGTCTTGTGATAGCTTCTTTTCAAATCTCATCTAGGTATATTGTTCTAACAAAATATTTTTGAACTCTCTTCTGAATTTTTAAACTATTCTTGATTATCTTTGCTTCTGATTCTGGTGGGTTTTGAGTATTTAAGGGTGGGAATAGTCAGCATTTCTCACAAAAAGCTACCCAGAAAAGGTTAGAGTTTCTCTCTTCTCCAAATAGTTCAGTAAATGTGTAGTCTAGTGATGTTCCCTAATAACATTGCTGATAGCATGGTCATCAAGGCAAGTACAAATACCATAAAAAACCTTGTGTGGAATTTGATGTAAGAAACACCAAAATTTTTATATCATAATTTAAAGTGAAAGTGCAATGACCCTACCAAAGGAATAAAGACCCTGAAGATTTAAGGCTTCTGGTCAGGAGCATAGCAAAGGCCGAGAGCTTTTCCCATAGGAAGTTAAAGCCATGAGGCTTTGTGTATCTGGAATGCAAAAATTCATGGTACTGAGGTGAAGGCTCCAACCCTACTGAAATCAATGTGAATGCCCCTTCATTGTCTTTAAAGGACAGTGGATTAAGTTTTTTAATTGCCCAATATTTATGGCACAAAACAGTTTTCACGCTTTAGGAGAATGAATTGCATGGTCAGAAGTACAGTGCCTCAGAAACCTGTGCTCTAAAACTTCACAAATGCAGCTGTAAATGCAAAAGAGAGAGGATAACCAGTGCATTAGGAGGCAATTTGAAGAAAACAAGTCGATAAAACCACACAAAATGAGTCAGTAAGCAGAACAGCATCTTCAAAAGTATTAAGAATTGCAAATTTGTTAACAAGTTAATGCTTCTTACCAATTTAACATCATTGACTAAAATTAACAGGTCTCACCAGGTCTTCCGATAAACTTCAGGAAGTTCATATTATTTTGCAGTCATAATCTGCTGCCATTCAGTCTGGTCATGTAAACTTTTGTCAGATCTGTTGCTGTTACAACCAGAACTGTTCTACAGAGGTACAGGGATATTTGGATCCGCATAAGGGCATGAGCCCTACTATCACACTACAGAATCTGGAGCTTTCTGTCTACATGGATACAGCTAAGTCTCAGTCAGTGTTTTCTCTCTTTGATCCTGGTTATTCTCTATCTCAACCTGTTCCCCATCAAAAATGTATGGAGAGTTTAGTAGAGCGGACACAATACAATGCGTGGGCAGAATTGCGTCAGAGTCCAGACAGTTGGAAAATGGGGTTTGTTCCTGAAGAATTCAGAAAAATGGTACCCTCATAAACCTGTAGAGATTTGTAGAGTAACTGCTTTGTGATCCCATTTTCCTCTGACTAAATTGTATTTTCCAATAAGAAGCACAGTATACTCACAGGATGAAYACAAGTCATGTCCCAAGGCCACCTGGTCTGAAGATGAAAGAGGCACAAGACTCTTAAACTGTGGCTTGCAGAAAACTCTGCAGCGGCTTTCCTGAATCAGTGGCTTTCCATCTCTTGGCTAAAAGTTCTTATTGTTGGCTTGAGGAGAGAGAAGGTTTTGATGAAAAGACAAAAAAAACGTTATCAGAGAACCGGCACTTTTCTCATGTTTGCTTTAGTCAAGGCTCAATCTACCAGGAGATGAGAGTGCCAGTGGGGAATGTACACACTGTTCTGCATTTTTATACACAGCTTTTTAATGTGAAACTTTACCATCTCCTAACACAAGTCTCCAAGGGATGGGAGCTACATATGCATTCCTCTACCAGGTTAAAAATCTTCAAATTTCTTTTTGTACTTTAAAGCCCTTTTGGCTGGTTTGGGGTAGTTATTGGACAAATATTGAAGCAGCTGAAGCACAGAAGCAATGCAGTGAAGTGAGCTCCTTCCCAGTCTGCTTCCCTGAGTACCTTGTCAATAAGCAGTGAGACATTGCTCACTGTGCAATAAACTATATTGAAGGTATTTTAACCAGGCAGGTAGTTCAGAGTGCTCTTCACATTATGATTTTTAATAATTTCTTGCCAACTAAAGACTGACTGGTACTTACTAATTCACTTTTATCTGCAGCTCTAGGGAATAGAAAAGAAACCGAAAATCAACAGCTTGTCTCCACCTTAACCCTTGACTGCTCTCCCTTCATTGTTTGACACAGTCTGTGCTAAAAATAAAGAGAACTTGCAAAAGTTTATTGGGCCCTTGGCATACGTGATCCCAGGCATTTTTCTCACGTCTGTTCCAAATTCCAGTCACAACAGAAACATACAGTAATTTAATTGATTGGTTTTCAGCTTTAAAAAGGTGACTGTATCACTGTTTATCAGTGTATTTTTATCACATTGGCCAATATCACAGAGCCCTCTGTGTAAGGAGGTTACTTGAGCCTACAGGAACTGCTCTAAGGTTGGTTGGTTTTTTTTTCACCAGCTAGTAGTGTTTAGCATTTCACCAGACCACATTAAATTCAATGTATAAGCAGTTAAGAAAAGTATTGTATCTGGCACTGTTTAATATCACTGACATGAAACGTGAGTAGCTGTGCCAGCGTTCCTGAACTCTGAAAGTACTTTACCTTTCCACTGTCTTTTGGAAATTAAATACATTTTAATATGTTTTGGGGAAATGAATGCCTTTTAATACAGTGCTATAATGTTAGAAAGGTCAAAGGGTTAACTGTGTCTTGTCATCTAGATAGCAAAAGGAATCAAAACCATTTTAATCACAGAGATGCCTAGCAGCCTTTTATCTCCAGGTTCACCAGGGCTGAGGATTTATAGTTCCCTGTGAGTGGCAGAGCTATATGGCAATTTAACGAAAATGCTCTCCCCAGGTTTTGAGCATACACGCACACTCCCTGGAACAACACTTTCAGACTGCTATTTTAGCCTCAACACATTGTCACTAGACATGTTTGGGACAAGCTTTAATCTCTGAAGAAACAGAACCCAAACTCTGATTAATATCATCGGGCATCAACCTATTTCAATGAACTTTAAAAAGAGGTTTTGCATGTTTTGTATGTAAGTCAAGAATGGGGATTTTCCCTTTCTCTGCCTTTTTTTTAATGTTAAAAGAAAAAAAAAAGGACAACATAATTTTTTATTTTGATTTTATAAACCTGAGAAGAAAAAGAGCATTTGCCTCCCACCACAATTAAGTGATCCCGTCTAACAGATCATTCTTCACATCAATATGGCTTCACTGGCCTTTGATCATTGCTGAGGCTGGTGGGCTTCTGGTAGTAAGCAACTTGTTCCTCCTGACCACCAATCAAAAAAGACCTACTTTTGCATGTCAGTTCCAGGGCACCCATTGCAGACAAATATTCCAGGATTTCCCAAGTGCATGGGAAGATTCTGGGGAAGAGTTACCAGGAAAAAGATCCATGCAGGAGCAAGAAAAATCCATTACTGTCCATTTGATTGTTTGATTGGATTTTTCTTTTGATGAATTAAAACATCCCTCATCCAATCAGAGAGACAAGTGAGATCATCCCTCAGTGAGAACCTCAGGCCATGCAAAGTGCTCTGACTCTGCCTGAGCAGTTTTGCAGTTTTCTGGGTGATTTATATTTGGTGTAGAAATTTATTAGCTTGCATGAAAAAGAAAAGAAGACATTTATATGAGGAGGGCTGAGGAAACATTTTTAAGAGAGAAGATAATACAAGAACAATGGAATCCCCCAATGCAGAGAATGGAGTCAAAAGGGACACAGTGTCAGAACAGATGCCAAAATGGAAATATCCTTTTCCAGTGACAGCTAAAGCTTCCTGGCAAACAGCTGTAAGTGGGTTCAGCTTAGAAGTAGATAACAGGTGTGTCCTGCACCACTCTTTTGTTTTTGAGGTTTTTGTCTTTTTTTTTTTTTTTTTTTTTTTTTTTTTTTTTTTTTTTTTATACAGTGATGTGCAAATCAAGTACAATTAAAGCAAATTCCACATACACTAACACATCATGGCAGCACCAGAAGATTCTTTTCCAACTTAAGCAGAGACAAACATTCATTGTCAGAGGCAGCTGTGTATAGTGATTCCAAACTACATTTCTTCCTTGAAAGTGAAGTGATCTCAGTTTATGAGCTCCACAATACCATGTGATGGTTAATTTCAAGTTCTGCAGTACAAGATAAAACCATTTTGAAATTACAAGATTATCAAAATGCAATTGAGCTCTAGAGACATCCATTTTCTCTTGGAAAGAGTGCAATACATTTTGCAAAAGTTCTTCTTCTGCATTTATTTGATCATTTTAAAGGACAAGGGTACTATATCAGCTTAAATATGATCATGGCAACTATTTAAATCTCCTCCAAATAATCCAAAATCAAAAGCCCAAACTTTCATGATCAAATGTTGGAAGCTACAGGACATTTTAGGCTTCCAGACACCCACCTATTTATTTCTGACTTGAAGAGTAAGCATCAATCTGTGTGCGAGTGATTGACTTACATCCTGCAAAATGGTATCTGGATTTCTCCTGTGGCAGTAAGTACTAGAGGTGAGACAAAGTAGTGTCTCCGATTATCTCTTTAGGCATTTGACTGTCAACATAGCAAACTGAAATGGAAAAACACCAATGAAAAAAAAGAAGAAAAAGAAAAGGAAGCACTGTTTGCGTGTGAACTCTGCACAAAATACTCTATGGAGTTTAAAGCCCAATATTCAGCTTATTTAAACTAGCATTACTATGCTAAAGTCAAAGCAGCTCTGCCAATTTACTGTAGCTAAGGACGTAGTGATTAACTCTTTCCGTTGCTTGGAGAAGCACAGGAGAAAAACCCTGATGTTTAAGAAATCCTTGAATAAAACAAATATTTTACTATACTTTATGTATATTATTCTTAGAAATGTAAAGAAAAGAACACTTGAGAAAGTAAACCCAGAAAATTTATTTCTGAATGTTATCTGACAGTGGTTTTCATTAGTAAACAAAGTTTAATTCACCATCAGATCATCCATTTTATATATAGCTGAATTCAAATTTCTGATTTTCTCATTAAAAAAGGGATGCTCCTCTTAGATTAAAAGAAAGGTGGACAGTATCAAACCTCTTTCAATCCAGTTTCAAATTTTTCCCCTACTGTGTCCCAATTCTCAATTCAGACTTATTTTTATATTTATTTTAGAAGTCACTCTTCCAGGATCTCATGATGTCTTTAGCACATGGATAGAGTATGGTGTTTAGTGTCAGGAATGCAGTGCAAGGGAAAAAAAAAATAGAAGAATGCAAAACTGAGAAAACAAGCAAACAAAAGATTCAAAACACTGGGCTTCAAAAATGAACAGTCACAGTGGGGTTCCACTGCAATTTGATTATGTAATAACCTCTTTTCTTCCCCCAGAAGGTAATGCGGAGTTGTGAAGTTCAAATTCAATACAGAGGATGTTGTTTGTTAGAGTAGAAACAAAGTGACAAGCTAGTTATAATGCCTGGCCTGTTTCCGATACTTTGAGAGAAACATGGATATTATGTGTTGAGTGTCGATTTGAGTTTTGTTCAGTTCTAGGAATAGAAAGGCTTTGCCTCGCTCCCAGTGTGCACACAACAAATGTTAAATCCTTGCCATACACTGAGTTTGCTTCAGCTGTAAATTATATACTGCCACAGAGGAGCGCAGCGAGTCTTCTGTGAGTGAAGAACTGCCAGACTGGTTTATAGAGAAGAAATGTCTCTTCTTTAATCTTCTCCTTATTATCTCTCATGGATCAAATTCTTCCTCCTTCTTCCACTGCATGGTGCCTGATTCAGGAGTGACCCTACTGAAGGATATGGTATTACTAAATTTGAGGAAGATCTGCCAACTCTCACCATGTTTTAATCACGGGGGGGAGCGGGGGGGGGGGGGGGGGGGGGGGGGGGTGGAGTGTGAGTCAAAAGTTTGGTACAGCTTCTCACCTGTGTTGTCTCCATAATGAAGGTGGTTTGGATGGCAACTAGAGTCAGAGATAGGGATCAGCACCTACCCACAGAACCAAATTGAGACATCTAGCAAGTTATGGTATTAGACATTCAGCACGTGGTTTTCTGTGGTTTAGTGTTTAACAAAGAGTACCCTGGGCCTTTCTGAATAAAATTACAGAAGACTGTTCAGCCACAGTTTGTGTCTCAACTGGTCCTGGAATAGGTTTCTTTCATAACTGAAGAACTGTGCCAATTTCAGCCTCTTTCTGCTAACATTTTGGGATTGTCATGACTATACAATGTAATATAAAGACATATTGGTAATTTGGAATACCAGGGAATGAAGTAAATTTTGCAATGGTTACTCTACTCTTGATCTAAGATAGAGATGAACAAAGTGCTCAGGATGGATAATTCTATTCAAAATCAATCAGATCAATCACTAATTTCTAAATAAATTACTTTCTATTAATATACAAATCAGCTTTCTGGGAGTGGAGAGCCCAGTACACAGATTTTAAAGGTTCTGCTTCTTTTCAATAACATCATGTCTTTCTTGGGACAAATGTTTAGGCAATTACTGTAATTATGATAAGGACTCCATTTTCCATATGAAGTACAGAAAATGAGTAGTCACACAGGATTGTATAATTACATTTATTCCCAACCCCCCCAAGAAAATCTTTCACTCAGACAGTATGAGATTGTTTATTTGATACATCAGTGTTAAAAATCATACAAACACATGTGGAAGAAAATTAGGAATTAAATTATGTCTTCTTTTTGAGTCCCATTAGGGAAAATGAAGGGAGCAAAGAGAGGACAAAGTAATGTGAACTCAGTGTGAAGGAATGTAGCTAATGTTCCTTATCTGACCTCATGCTGAGCCACAACACCAGTGTGAAGCAGTTCTTCTATAGCATCATCCTCATAGCCCAGCATGCTCTTCAATATCTCCACTGTGTGTTGTCCAACAAGGGGAGGTGGTTTTGGATGTGACACAGTAAATTCACTGTATCTGACACCTGGTCCTGTAAAAAAAAATGCAAATAGGAGGGAAATTATTATCCAGAGTTACTGCCATATTTATATTGAAGTATCTATTAGTTTAAAGGAAAGTACCTCATTTTTACAACATTTCTAATCACAATTCTTATCATAGAAATGTTATATTCTGAAAATACAGATGAAAAAATGCCAGTTGGCAACACTCTTACCAATAAGATAGTTTTAAATATTTCACTCAAATGCAGAATTGCTGGATATTCACCTAATGTTAAGAAAGTCTTCCCATTTTTTCCAGTAGTATGTATATCAGGGTGCTTTGACTCATATTACGTCACAGGTCTGCCACTCTGTGCTACCTAAACTGCATTGCCCAGGCCACTCAACAGGATGTGGTGCAGAATTCCCCACATCTACAACAGGAGGCAGCACAGGCATAAGGACATGATGAAATGTCACAGTAATGCAGTTACTGATGTCAGAACCATGCACGGACAGTGGAAAGCAGCATCTCCAGCTGGCAGCAGCTCAAGCACCTCTGCAGTGTGCTCCATGACCCTGCAGTGACAGAGAACAGACTGCATGCACAGACGTGGTATTCTCCAGCTTGGTCTATATTTTTAATCAAAAGTAGCTGTAAGAAAATAATAATAATTTATTTGCTCTGGCAGGAATAAGTTCAAAGGTGGAAATCTGGAAGCTGGCAATGATATGAAGACTTCTGTGTCTTCGTCTATTGCAGGTAGTCAGATCTCTTGTTTTAGTGATGCTCTGTAGTGGACTGAACAGATTTCAGGGTAGTTGCCTGCAGACAAGTAGCTACACCCTTACTACCATACTCAGAAAGGAGAATGAGCCACAAATTTAGTCTGGGATCAGAAGTGAGGTATGCACTCAGCACACACATAGAAAGATTACTTGCTTCATGGAGAGAGGACAACAGTTTCCTTAACTGTCAATTGAAAACTTTAATACAAAACTAAAAAACCTTTGATACAATTGGCAAAAGGATTCCTCTATTCATGATAATGGCTTCTACTAAATGGCTTCATCAAAAATAATTCGCAGGAAAGTAGTCTTTGTCTGCTTTGTCTGCAGCTTTACTTAGAAATGCAAAGAAATACAAAGAACATTTCAATAGGCAGAACAGTGTTTGTTTAATTTCTGAAGAATTGGAATATTGACCAGCAAGGGAATCACAGCATGAATTGGTAAATTTACTACTTGAAGCTACTACTTATTTGAGAGATGCCGACAAAGGTTAGTCAGGATGCCATTTTTTCTCTTTTTGCCATTCTGCATGAATTGTAATCAAATGTTTAATAGGGTAAAGTATCCACCTCCAAGGAAAAAATAACATAAAAGGTGCCTATAAAAACATTTTTTTCAAGCTGATTTGGTACATTTTTGACAAATATGCTCCTGGAAGAAGGAATGGTTGGACTTGATGATCTTAAAGATCTTTTCCAACCCAGATGATTCCAGGATTCTCTGTATGGTTTCTGAGTTTAAAAATGAAAGGAGATAGACTTGGGGAATTGCAGACCAAACAACCTAACTTCAAGGTCCAGTCAATACTGGAAAAAATGATCAAAATTAAAATATTCAGGAGATGAGTAGCAGCCAGCATGTACCTATGACGAACAAATTGTGTATGTGATCTCTTGTCTTTCTACCAGGAAAAGTGCTGGAGGTGAGATAAATCCCATCTACAATTAGATGTCAATAATCTAGTTTAGTTCCTTAGACACTCTGGAGACACCAGAGATGAAAGGATACACACTGTGTCCTCTAGGACACTGGTAAATGAGTACACCTGGCCAGTTGAACAGTGATCACCTGTGCTCTCCATGAAGGAAAGGATAGCCAAGTTCCTTGGAGGTGAAGCTTTACCACACAGACACCACATCAGGCAAGATGACCCTGTGTCATGGTTTAATTCCAACCACCAGCAAAGCCCCATGCAGCCACTTGCTCACTCCCCCATCAGTGGGATCAGAGGGACAATTGGAAGGGGTAAAAGGGTGAGATAAAGACAGTTTAATATGGAAAGCAAAAGCCTTGCACACAAACAACAGGAATTCAATGCTTCCCATAGGCAGGCAGGAGTTCAGCCACCTCCAGTGGAGCAGGGCCTCATCACACGTTACACTGACTTGGGAAGACAAACGCCAACACTTCAAAAGTTCCCCCCCTTTCTACCTTCTTTAGCCCATTTTTTACATACTGAGCATGATGTCATACAATCTAGAATGTCCCTTTGGTCAGTTGGGGTCACCTGTCCCAGCTGTGTCTCCTTTCAATTTCCCATGGGGCCCCAGTCTCCTCACCAGTGTAACAATATAAGAAGCAGGGAAAGCTTTGTGTAAGCCCTGCATAACAATAAAAAAAACTGTATTATCAATCCCGTGTTCAGCACAAATTCGAAACACAGCTCCATACTACTGTAAAGAAAATTAACTCCACCACAGGAAAAACACAGGACACTCTTCAACCACGAGGATGCCAAATCAATATTTGACTTTCAGAGAGAAAATTCTCTGCTATTTTCCATAAACTGACTAAAGAAACAAGGTCTAGGTAAACCCGAAGTCAGGTGCAACATTGAGAGGGAAATAATATTCAGAGAATTGCTTCTTGGGATCTTCTAAAACAGAACATTTCAAGTGAGCTCCAGAGGAATCTGTTCAGCATGTAGCATTTATCAGTTTATTTCTACCTGGATGGCTTATGGAGCTCAGATGTTACCTGCTCAGCCTGCTGAGGACTTCAAAAGCTAAAAATACCTGTTAAGCACGATTCACAATGACCAGGCTGCACTGGAGAAATGGTCTGATAAAATAAGGTGAAATTCAATACTGTCAAGGAGAAGGATCTTTATTTCATTACATAAAAACAGGGCAGGGGACAAACAGAAAAGGAGGAATAGTCAGGGGTTATTCTAGATCACAAAGTGAAGATGAGTCAACAATCATGCTGTTGCGAAAAAGGCAAGCATCATACAGGGATGTACAAACAAGAGAGATGCCTGCAGGACACATGAAATAATCTTTTTGCTTCAGTTAGATCTGGCAAGTCACAGCTGGAGCAGTATCTGGTGTAGGGCACTCACTGCACAGCCATCCAGAGCACCTCAGAACTTCCACAGGATAGCAAATGAAATTATCACAGGAAACATGACAGACTGAACTGAGATCATGCACCAGAGAAAAAAATCACTTCAAAACTGCTTTCATAAGATGTAAAAAATAACCACCACTACCACTAAAATAACACCCTAAACCCCTCAAAACCATGCAAACATCCTGAAAGGAAGAAATAAATCCTTTTCCATGACCGTGATGAGAAATACTGGACTTAAATTGCAACAAAGGAAACAATAGGAAATAAAAAAAAATAAGTTTTATAATGATAGGTGTAGCAAAATGCTGAAACAAGCCATGGGAGGAGGCTGCACCAACCAGGTCTTTAGGAAGGAGATTTATTCTAGCACAGTTGCTCCCACAGCTGAGCCCTGGGGCTTGCTGATGGATTAGATCTCTCACAGGCTCTTTCACCCATTAATCCATGTCCCTTTCACCCACTACAATATAAAAGCCAACAGCTCACATCAGGGGTAAGTTTTCTATTAACTTATTCCTCTGATTCTACTCACTTCGAATGTACCGAGTTTAATTTTCAGAAGAAACCTCAAGTGAGAGATCAGTACATTTCCAAGGGAAAAGTGACATCACCAGGCAATATTTGTATTAATTCCTCTTCTTAGGACTGTGTAGGAGACCTAGGAGGGCAGAACTGGCACTAGTGCAAGCCACAGGAATGATCTCTGTGCCAGCTGAAATGCTTGTGACGATACTCAAAGCAAAAATGGGCTTTAGAGACTTACTAGTCTAGAAATTCAACAAAGCCACAAAACTATTACACAATTTTTATTTAAAAAAACAAAAAAAAGATACAAAGCAATCTTATTTCAGATGTGTGTATCTAAGAGCTCTTTACACCAAGAAATCAGCAAACCCTCAAAGGAAGCAGTTTAGTAGCCATAGACTTTTCATTTGCTTGTGCATATTTTTGCTAGCATAAAAATTGCAGATCTCAAACCCTGGGAGTTTTTGCTGTGATATCAAAAGACACAGAATAAAATCTCTAAAAAGAGTAAACCAAAATTTATGTTAAGTTTGCAACACACATAGAATGCTTCATGCTTCCCAAAGAACATTAATATTACAAACTAGAGCATSCTAGAAAATTGCACAGCAATTATAAAACGTCGAGCTTTTATTGTTTGATGCATAATTCATCACGCTACTTTTCAATTTGATAGAGTTATAAAGTTATCTGCATTCATTCAAAGGAGGTACTTGCTAATGATCCATCATTAACGATTCTCTGTTCTTTCCTTGTGTAACTTCTACTTGGCTTCTGTGTCAATTAGGAGGGTGTAAAGCTTGCCAGTCAGGCTTCAGCAATCCCACGCTCCTACTGAACAACACTCCAGGAAAGCAACCAGCAGAATGCTATGCAAATGCTAATTAAACACAACTGCCTTATGAGGAAACCATCCCTAGAGGCAGAGAGAAGTGAACTGCTTTAATTAAGGTTAAAAGCATTTGCATGTGGGTGAGTTACACGGAGCCTTGCAGATGAAAGCAGGCCTTATCAGGGGTAGAAGCAGGGTGACTGTGACAGGGTGTGTGTAAGGTGGCAGTCACCTGTGCACCCTGGCTGTCAGCAAGACACCATACTCCACTCAAGCATGAAGTTAAGGGGGCACATATCATCACCTGAAAAAAGCAATGGAAGAATGAATGGTAGCTGAAATTTACCTTTGTCCTGTTAAATTAAAAGGAGCCTGCTTCTCTTTTTGCTAGGATCACCATTGCCAGTAAAACAAAGAGCTCTTTCCCATATTTAAATTATAGAAAAAGTCTTTTATAATCATAATTTTGATTTTGGCACATTGCTAAAATACATGCTGTGCACACTACATAATACACAAGAGTTAATAGTGCAAAAATAAATCAAAATTTTTATCAGGTGCAATCACAATAACAATCATACCAAGACATCTAGAATACTTGAACTGAGCCTCCTCATAATCAATTCTGTTTCTTTGGGGCCTATGTACTATGGCACTGCTAAGCCTCACACTGAGCTATTAGTTTAAGACATGCCAAACACATTAAAGCAAAAGAGAAAAATGAGATGAAACCACAGAAACAGGCCCACAGGAAGGGTCCTGCAAGAATGAAACACCTTTGAACATTCACTCTAAGCAAGTGAAAAACACAGCAGTCTTTGGAACTGGGCATTGCTGAGATTTGGGGCTGCAGAAGCAAAGTCAGTTTCACCCTACAAGTAGCAGAAATTAAAGTTGAATTTGAATGATATTAAATGTGCAAAACATACTATACAAAAGTAGATAAAGATCATAATCTTTGCTTTGTCCTGACAAATAGCAGTCCTGGAGCACTGTGCAGCAGTCACCAGGTAACACATTTTCTAGAGCACAGGTTAGACCATATTGAAGCAATCTAACCCTCAAGCTGTGTAGATGGAATCAGGCCTGGGGACAGCCAAGCTGAGGAGAAAAGCCATGATTATTTGTTATCATTCAAATGAGACAAGGGAAAGAAAGGGGAAATTTGAGCTAATGGATGTGCATACTTTCTGCTTGAAACATATCATCTACCTTTGCACAAAAATAGCAGTGAGAAACCCAGCACCACTTGTTAGTTAGTTTACCCTAGCTTACAGTGTATTTTATACAGATGTAGGAATCACAAGAAAACAAATGGTACTGGGTTTGCATTGCAAGGTTTTGGTAGCAGGGGGCTACAGGAGCAGCTTTGGGCGGCTGCCAGAAATTTTCCCTATGTCTGATGAAGCCAATGCCAGCCAGCTCCAAGACAGACTCACTGCTGAACAAGGCCAAACCAATCAATGGCAGTGGTAGCAACTCTGGGACTACATATTTAAGAAGGAAGAGAAGCCTGCAAAACAGTCACCAGAAGGCAGAAGTGATAATGTATGAGAGAAATAGTTCTGCAGATGCCAAGGTAAGTGAGGAAGGAAGGGGAGGAGGCGCTCCAGGTGTCAGAGCCAAGATTCCAGGAAGTTCATAGTGATGACTATGGCAAGGCAGCTGTGCCACACAGCCAATGGGGGTCCATGGTGGAGCAGAGATCCACCTGCAGCCTCTGAAAGACACCAAGCCAGAGCAGGTGGATGCCTGAAGGAAGCTGTGACCTCATTGGAAACCCACCCTGGAACAGGCTCCCAATGGGACCTGTGGACTGGTAGAGAGGAGCTGATGCTGGAGCAGGTTTGTTGGTAGGAACTGTGACCCTATGGAAGTCCATGTTGTGGCAGACTGTTTGAAGGACTGCAGACTGTGAAAGGGACTCACACTAGAAAAGTTCATGAAGAACTCTGGTCTCGGGGAAGGACTTCTGTTGGAGAAGTTCATAGAGGACTGTGTCCTGTGAGAAGAGCCCCACTTTGCAGCAGGGAAGAGTGTGAGGAGTCCTCCCCCTAAGGAGGAAGGAGCAGCTAAAATTTGTAATGAACTGTGATGACCCCATTCCCCCTCCTCCCCTGCACCACTGTGGGAGAGAAGGTAGAGAATTGGAAGTAAAGTTAAGGCCAGGAAGAAGGGAAGGATAGGGAGAAGGTGTTTTTAAGATTTATTTCTTATTATGCTACTGTTACTTGATTGAAAATAAATTAGATTAATTATTCCTGAAGCTGAGTTCATTTTGCCCATGATAGTGATTTTTCTGTGCCCTCATCTCAACACCTTCCCCTGATCAGTAGAGGAGGAGAGTGCTAGAGCAGCTTTGGTGAGCACCAGGTGTGCAGCCACGGTCAACCCACCACACAAACCAAACATGGATGCCTCTTCCAATAACACGGTGTTGCTACACAGCAGTTTTGCAACTCCAATGAAATATCATCAACAGTAAAGAATGACGGCCCAGAGCCAATACATTTGCACGCAGATCTCTTACATGCTACAGGTCAAGTGTTTGGAGCATGCAATCAGCTTGTTATGAAACAGGCCTGAAGGAGGATCAGCAGGAAAGGAGCAGTGACTTTTAAGAAAATGGAAAGGAAAGCGATACAAAGCCCATGAGAAGAGCTTCATGGCTACTTTGAAGAATCTATGGGTGCTGGAAAATATGTGTGCAGAGATAGGATGGGATGAGTAGGCCACAGAAACTGCATTTTGGGTTTAGGGTTTCTCCTTGTCAGTCCCAGCCATGACTTGTGTCAGTCTGTTATTCCCAGCTGAGAAGATGATGTGCCCAAGCACACAGCACAGCATGGCTTGGCTATACCACGTTACACAAGGTTTCTTCCCCCAATGAAACTCAAAGCAGAAAATTACACAAGACAAAAAAAAGCTCATTAAGAAGTACTTGCTAGTATGAATAGTGAACACAGGCTTTAAGATAATCTCCAGAATCAATGACCTGCTCCATCTTAACATAGCCACATTTTTCTTTTTCTTACCATAGATCTGAAAGTTTAGGAGCTTGGAGGGCGTTTTGGGAATCTATTCAACTGCTGGGAAAAGTATTTTCTTATTGCATGACATTAGGGCAGGTGATTTACCTTTTAAGAATAAGTCATAATAGATTGGAAAAAAAACATTCAAGGAGATAATATTCAAAGTCTTGCTCCTCCTTCCTTACTGCTGCTTTCACCTCCTCCCCCACTTAGAGCACAGTCACACAAAGCGTTCGCTTGGCAGCCAGCACAGCTGGGAGGGTGGAAAACTTTGACAGGATTAGTAGGAATCAGTAACTAAGAGTCAAGAGGATGGCTAAAATCTTTTCAAATGATAAAAAAAAAAACAAAACCCCTTATTTTAGGTGCCATACAAATGCACATATAAATAATCAGTAAATACAAAACAGTATGATTGGTAGGGTAGTATAGTATCAACACTAGAAACATCCACAAGCCACCTTTTCCCATTTGGACAATACTGACTTCCATGGGAGAGCTACAAGGACAGGCCAACTTCACAAAAGTTGAGGATTCAAAAACTGAAGCATTGTGAGAAGAATGATTGGACAGGCGGAGTGTAAACTTAGATTATCTGTGATAGCCATAGATGAGTGTTTAAAATTGAGACCCCATTTAAACCAACACTAAGGCATTCAAAGCATCTCCTACACAATTCTAAAAACCCTTTGCCAAGCACAGTTATAAAAGTGGTTTCTCACCTGAAGTTTCATGTAAAGAAATRTTTTACGTGTTTCCTATGAACCAACATCCTGGATATAATCAATGTAAATACCAYTCAACATTTATATAACTCTTTACATTTTGAAAAAGTCACAAAGATAACTGTACCTAATTAGTAACTGCATGACTGCTRGAGTTAAGAAAATCATTTATCAGCCACTCTAGTTGCATATTTGAGATTAATCCCACATAACTGGGCTATCCAAGTCATACAATTTTGTGAGAGGACTCTTGGCACCAAAAAGTTTTTAAAAAAATGCAGTACAGTGTTGTCTACTTCTTCCTACGTGTATTGCCTCGCAATGCTGAAAATTTGGCCTCACTTTTTGCATAGACTCAAATGGTCCCAGTCCTTCCTGAAACCCCCAAAGACCTTAAGAGAAGAATCAAAGGAAGACAGGAAGAAAGATGACTAATAAGRATACCCAGAGGTAGCAATTTTTAAGAACTATCAATTCCCTAGGTAATAATCTGTTGCTCCATTTCCTAAGGAAACAAATTTATGTGTCTGTGCTGTCTTTCTAATCATGTTTGTCTGCTTTGTCCCCGCCACACACAGTAACTTCTGAACCTGTCAATTTTGACAATAGTGTAGAAATACCAAGGAAAACAAAGTTCTTAACAATGTTGTGAAAAATGGCAACTGCTGAATGACAGGTGCCCAAATTACTGCTCTGATGGCATTCAAAAAAAAAACCCTGAAGAATGCAGATGTTATATATTCTGTTTGGCTGCAAACGGCTGACCAGTAAGTGCAAACACAGTTCTGTCAGATACATCTAACACATTCTGTACTCCTTTGAGGAGACAAGGCATAAAGGACATGAGGATAGTTCTGGTCATCATGAGGATTACATATAGAATTTATCTCAGATATAAGTCTGAAGAAAAACAATATTWAGTTCCAGAATTTCTCCTAAGCACCTTTCTACAGTACCCTGGAAGGTGTATTCTAGGGGTTTTTTATTGTTCTTGCAGGAAGSAGCTGAAGAACTACATGGCAAAGACAAGTTGCTGGGAGAATCCCTGCAAAACTCTAATAGGAAAATCCTGCAGGGGCAAGCCTAAACTACTGAAAGTCCAAGCTAAAAACATAATTTGTCTAAAGTCATAATCTAATCAATAAAAAGCTCAATACATAATCCCACCACAGAATGCTGGTTGACCACAGGTTGTGTACCTAATGCAAAAATTACCGAGTGAGATGGAGCTCATATGACACAGGAGGCCAGATCATAATGTGATCATAATAGTTAATTCTGAGCAAAAAACATAGAAATTTCTGAAATGYCCATAAGCAAAATTGTTTCCACACAAGAGGGCTGGGGTTAATATGGCCTATCTGAACCTCCTCTGATACTTAGAAGGTCAAGCCACATATTGTTTTGTGTTGCATCTTTACTGTAAGCCCAAAGGCCTTAACTACTGTATCTTATGGAGGGTAATTAGTGAGAAGTGTGCTCACAGCATGGAACAAGAAAAATGAAAATGCTACCTGAAATGAACCTCATGTAAGGACAGAGTGTTGCCTAGTTGCAACACATTCACATGATCTGGAAGGTGAATCATGCCCCCAGCTGAACAGGAAGGCAAGCAGCTCCTGGAGGCTCTCCTACTGAGCCTGGTGAAAACTATTTCCAAGTCCCCTTCCTTGTGGTTAGTGTGAGTCTGCATATTGGAATAAGACACACCAGCCAACCCAGAAAGTGTCTGTATCTCCTCAGTACTCCAATTTGTCCTTTCCTGTGTCCTGTCTCCTGCTATAAGTTAGATTCTTTGGCTCTTCAGAGACCCAAAAAGTAATCCTCTTGGCCAGCTGTGCATCATCAGAGTGGGAGCAGATGGCTCTTCCTTGCAGATGAGCTTTTTTTACTCTTTAGGCAACCAGCTGAAGCTCAGATACATGAAGCCCAGATAATTCAGGGATGCAAGACAATGCACACTGAAGGACATGCACAGCCTAATCCAAAGTCTGGGTATAATTTGTCTTGCTTACTCAAGGGGATCTTTTTCAGGATAGGAGGCTTTAAGCTTTCTCCAAACAACTGGTGAAAATAACTAAAAATTAAAAACATTTGGGCCTTCCATTAACACAAATTCAAAAGAATATTTTAAAAGCTCTCCTAAGCAACATTTGAAAATGCATTTATTGGTCCCAAGTGCCCTAACAAGGTTCACAAGCCTGATCTTCCAGCTCCTAGGGAACATTTTTCTGTGGCCTATCCTTTAAGTATTTGTCTAGTTATTTCTGTACACTTCTGTAAGCCTGGACATCAGAACACAGCACAGATTATTGCGCAGAAGATAAATCATTTTTCAATGCCCCCTTTTCATGCCTCTAAAGAGCAGACCAGCTCTTTCCAGTACAGCTTGTAATGGGAATTTATGTTAAGATGATCATTTTTGTTGGCTCCAATCATGCTACTTTAAGTCGCTTTTCAAAACCAGAGGTATTTGTTCCACTGGTCTATTCTGGCATTTCTGTCTCATAGTATTAAACCCGGCAGTAACAGCTCCTTTGACAGCAATGTTTGGTAGACAGAATAGACAGTGAACTGGGTGGCAAATGGTTTGTGGCTGGAGGAGCCAACCAAATCGCTCTGTTTAAGTTGCCTAACCTCACCATAACCCACTCGTATATTACTACAGATTACTTATTCATTTAGAGATTACTGATTCATTTATATAGGTTGATTAAAGTCTTACCCATCTTAGCCTGTCAAAAGAAAGAAACTGAGAAATGAAAGCCTTCTTCAGTCCACCTGTAGCAGAACTACTTTCAGTCACTTCTTATGACTTTTACATTGATTAATTTTTCCTCAACAATCTCTTGTTTTAGCCAAAGGATTAACTCTCACAAAGAGTATATTATTATAAAAAGGCAAAGATCAGACATTTAGTTAGATGTCGAATGTCTGTCATGTGCTGTGTGGGTATTGCCATACCATTTATTCCATACATCTTCAGACTGTTCCTCCATGGTCACAATGCACAGGCACATAAATAATAACAGACTCCACATTTGGAAAATGTAACAGGCAGTCGATACTCTTGCCTGTTTGGTGACCCTCACAAAATAAGTATATGCAGAGTGAGTATTAAAACAATTGAAAAAGCCATCAGCTGCAGTACAGTCAATGAAATTCTGCTGGTTAAAATTCTTCAGCACAGACGAGAGCCAGGTAACTCTGTGTTTGAGCACCATGGAAATATTTGGAACTTGATTTTCAAGCAAGGCATCTGTGATTAAGTAGGGCTGAGCACTATGTACAGCCTGATCATTCTTCCAAAAGCTCACCCACTCCACCCTCCATTTATTTCTGCTGTCCCCTGTGTAGCAGAATGAGGCCAGCTCTAGTGCACAGGGACTTTCCCTGGCAAAGAAAGGTAGGAAGGGATTTGATACTTTGTTTTGGATTACTTGAAGAACTGCAAATTACATTTTTAGCTCTTTTTGGGTAAGGTGCCCAGACTCCTTGAGGCACAGGCTACTAAAAACACTGACTGAGTTTTGAAAAGCAATCTGGGATGACTCTTTGAGTGTCATATCCGAGACACCTTTAAAGAGCCCCAGTTTCCAATAAAAGCTGTGGACATTTGAAAATCTTTCCCTTTCAGGATGCCTCAAGTTGACTGTACAGACATCTGGTATTCAAAATAGACAAGAAGAGAGAGTACCCTTTATTGAGCAGGGGAAAGTAAAATTCTATACATATAACTCCTTTCAGCTGTTTCTTTTTTTTTTTTTTTTTTTTTTTTTTTTTTTTTTTTTTTTTTTTTTTTTTTTTTTTTTTTTTTTTTTAAAAGAAGTCATTGGTTTTATCTTAAGTTCTTTAAAGGGAAGTAGTGTGCTTGAATCAGAGTCTGGAAGTGGGGCTAAAGAAAGAGCACACTGCAGATTAGGCTGGGTTTTTCCATTGACTTATAATTTGTAACTGACAGCTTGATCAATTCTGTCTCTGTGCGGAGGGCTGGGAGCAGCTTTTCTTGCTTTCCATTGTCTGCTGCCAATCCCTGACATGTGATATTCAACTCATCTTCTTGCAAATATCAAAGCAGTATGGGGCAGTAGAAACAGCCATGTGAAACCAAGCAGCCTTCAGTATGGTTTTTGGTTCTGCGGGTGTGCCAATGCGAGCGTGTGAATGTCACTTTAAGTACAGTCTGGTTCTCTATCAAAGTTCTTGTGGTTTCTAACCTTTGCCAGCCTTTACTCCATCAGAAGGATTTCAGTTTTGCATTCTGCCCTACAGTGGGCAAAAGAGTCAGAAATCATCCCTCCTCCCCCGCAAAGACTAGAGTAGGATTAACAACCAGAAATTTAAGTCAGACACACCCATGAAGAGGAATGAGGTACAAGTTTAGGAAGATATCCAAAGAATGGTTTCCTACCCCCTTACTAAACTCAATTGAACTAAAGTCTCTTGTTACTCAAGAAGGCAACTGAAAAGCTGGGTAATAAAAATTAAAATCAGACTGAAACCAGTCATGCTTAACCAATAGCCCACCTTAAACATGTGTAGATCAGTTTCATAAAATATTTCCCCATTCTCTCCTTTTCCTTCTCTTAATACTTTGGCTGTTTCCTTCACTTACCCTTTTGCTTTTTTAAAAGCAAAATGCTTTTACTGACATGGTTTGTAATTTTGAAGCCTAAATCTTAAGCAGCAGGTGCTTAGTTTTAATGGAATTTTTCCGTCCCCAAATGTCTGGGATCATCAGTTGCACCTCCCTCCTACACAGCCCCTCACCTCTTATCCTTTGCCATTTGTTTTTGTGGATTTTCATTTAATGTATTTCTTCAGCTTTCAGCAATCTGCTTTTTCACTGCAAACTCTTCAACCACTCTTCTTTCTTTTACCTCATACAATTGGCAAGTGCTGCCTCCTAAAAATCCATACAAAACATGAAGGGCCTTGCTGCCTCTCATCTTGCTATCTCTGACTTMATTTTCAGCAGAGCTTTGTCTCCTTTATACAAATTGCATTGGCAGTTTGGAAGGGTGTTAGACTGGTTGTGTTTGCACCACAGGAACAATTTTATTTTAATTGCCAGAGGTCTTAGGGTTTCTCTGCACACACACACACAAAAGACCCACAAACCAAAAAACACCCAAACCCAAAAAAACAGCAAGCCTAGAAACAAAAAGAACAACCAAAAAAAATCATCCTGAACCAAAATAACAGTTGGGTTTAGTTCATACCATTAGTTATTTTGAGCAAGTCTGTGTGTGGGCACTTTTGTTCCATACTAACAGGTTTTGTTTCCATTTAATTTTAGCTTTTTAGTTGATTTTCCTTTCGTCAATTTTCTCTCATAATTTCCCTTTTTGTGAGGTAATGTACATTATTTTTACAGGCCTAATCTCAAGGAAAATCCTAGGTAAAAGCATCCATACTCAGATTGCAATAGCGTATATAAAAGTGTGGATTAAAAGTAGCTGTGTAAAAAGCAGTTT
Organism: Malurus melanocephalus; assembly: GCF_030028575.1. Lineage (NCBI taxonomy): Eukaryota > Metazoa > Chordata > Aves > Passeriformes > Maluridae > Malurus > Malurus melanocephalus. The sequence continues at coordinate 753,801 of NW_026623377.1, forward strand.
GTTGAAAAAACTGGGATACACATACCAACATTCGAACTAGAGACACAGAAGTAAGTGAATGCCTGCTCTGCCATGGTGCTGGTAGGTTGCTCCTGAACACAGTACAATTGCAGAAAGTCTAATCAGTCTAATCACCAGATTACAATTTGCAGTATTAGGAATTGATACTTTGTATCCAGAAATACTTTCCAAAATTTGTGTTTTAGTCTTCCAACAGTATTTGTATTCAACTATTAAAGAACAGTTTATTTTTTTCTTCATTTGCTTTTCTATTGCTTATCAGATACACTTGCATATCAGTATATGGGCCCTTGCCGAAAAAGAAATTACTCTAACCTTATTTGCTAATAACTTTGAYACAATTTTGACTGAAAACTCCAACTTTTAAAATATAAATTTGCATTGTTCAGCAGTAATTCACGCGGGCTTTCTCACATAGCTTTCTCATAACCAAATTTTAACTGAGCTTTCCATTCTTAACAAGGCAGCCCAGTTTCAAAAAGCCATACCAGCCACTTCCTTAATCCACAAAGCTATCTTCTGCACTGAGCATACAAAAATGTTTAATGGTAACACAAATACCTTTCATAGATTATTCTGATTCTCAGGCTGATTTCTAAGCCAGCTGTTCTCAGACTGATTCAATGTGCAGATTTCATTTTAAACCAGAGTAATTCCCTAGTTACCTGCCATATAACTAGATCTTACAGGTGTTGGGCATCATTGTTCATCCACTTGCAGGGAAAAAAAACATAAAATCAAGTAATTTGTGTAGCTTTCTTGGATTCTAATGTTCTCTTCCCAACTTTCAGATGCTATATCAGAAGAAGAATGCCAGGAATTACTTCATGCTTTATATATGTACCTGTTACAGATTATATTCATTCATTTCAAATCCAGGTGCTATTTTTGTTTAAAGTAATCCTTGATGGTACACTTTTTAAACATATATATATATATATATATATATGTATTACATTCCGGTTAGAAAAACTGTTTGCTATGAGATAGAAACATTTAAATCTACCTTGATTATACATTGATTATAGCTTGGCTCTTTTTCACAAGTAGTGCAACTAGCTTCCTGCTCCTCCTGGGGCTTATTCTCTGCAGAGCAACTTTGATAAAGAAACACCACCAAATACAGAGGAAAATGATGAAAATATATTAAGCTCATAAGAAGAAACTAATCATCATCTTATAGTAAGGTCAACTATAGTACTGGGAATTCAAACAACTGGAGTTTAACCAATCAACTCTGTGATCACAGGAAAATCATGCTCTATTGCCATATCTTTGTATTTCCTGTACAGTTGTKTTAGACTTGTCTATTTAGATTATAAAATGTTAAGAAATCCAGTTGCTGCTTACTATTTGTTTATACAGTGACTGACAGAATGGGCCCCACTTTGCATTGGAATGAAATATAAATAACAATTTTCTGATATTCTGTCTCCCAGAGATGCTTCATAGAAGCATGAACCACTGTCCCAAGTTATATCTGCTAAATTGTACACTACTCTGTTATGGGAAAGATTTCTTCCTAATCCAAAATACATCTGTCTTGCCGTGCTGCAAGTGATAGTTTCTGGGCAGAGAGCATACTAATTGCAGGATTAAACTCTTAGCTAACTCTTGGGTGGAAACAGTTTCCCATAACGTGGTAGAAAACACATGCTGGCCTCTGTCTGCAAACCCTTGAACATCACAGCCCTGATCTTGACTGGGATATTTAGGTGCTCTATTGAACTATGTCTGTGCAACATAATGCAATTAAAATGAAATAATAACTAGCCATCAAAATGTATTATTGAGATTTTAGTGACTCCAGTACTGCTTAGCCTGGCTTAGTTACTCTTTGAAGGCAGAGACAATGGTGCTGAATGTAAGGAATTCTGCACCTCCTTCAAATAAGTAACACACAAACTTAGAGCTGAAAAATTAACTTTGATTTCTGCTAAGCATCTTAGGATCATTTTAGTTTTACAAGGACACAGTATTTGAAACTTTTTAAATCTATAGTATATCTTTGCATATGATATTTTCTATCTAGTACAGATTCTATACTATTCTCAAAAGTGAATGACTGACACTGCTGATATGACACAGACCCCACTGGCAACCTTTTAGAAACAGCTGGCCTCCAACACCTTTTCTTCCCATGGGTATGTAGAGCAGGCAGATACCAGACTGCCAAACRCAAATGTGGAGAAAATATTTCAGAAATTATTCTGAGTGCATTTTATCTTCTTAGGGCTCCCCAGYCAAAAGACATCTTGCTAACAAAATACTGAAATTGCCATATTGTTAAAATGTACTGAAAATGCTGGAGGCAACCACACTTTTCAAGAAAATCTAGATTGTTTGATGAAGTTACTTGTTGTTTCAATCTAATTTTTATGGTTGTGATTGCAGTGCCAACACAAGCAGTACCACTCAATCAAGAGTTTTCCACTATATTTTGCAATATTGAAGCAAATCCCCATGCCAGAAAGCATTAGCCAGCTGAAGAGCAAAGTTAGCTGCCTGAACAGGGTGAATGGAATAGGATGAGGTATGCAGTGGTTTGTGGCAAGAAACTTTTTATACTTAGGAGATCACAAAAAACACATTTGTGTTTGGAAAAACACAATTCTAGAGAAAAGGATTAAGGATTCTAGAGGAGAGGGTAATGAATCCCATCCTTAGCTTCTAAACCAAGCAGCTTCTGACTCCTCTCCATCCATATCCTAAGGTGGCCTAACCAATCACCTGTCACCACAGAGAAGTCTGCCTTTCCAGCTAAGTCATTTCCATATTTCTCTCCTTGGCACTACTCTTTGACCCCAATTGCCAGCTATGACCACGTGTGGACAAACCTTCGCCCTTTCACAGAGACTATCTGTTGGGGTTTAAGTTGTTTCCTCGCCAACACACCGTGGTTTAGCCCATGGCTGAATGCCAAAGCACCCMTGACTTTCCTCCCCACCGCCCCAGAGAGGCAGAGGGGAGAGCAAAAGCCCAATTGACACCAAATTTTATGGCTTTTAGATATGATAAGATTGAGAGAAAAAGTTATATGCCCCAGAAATAGTCAGACAGGATAAATAACTTAAGTTGCAAAATAGATTTATTACTAAGGACTACTAAGAATACTNAAAAAAAAAAAAAAAAAAAAAAAAAAAAAAAAAAAAAAAAAAAAAAAAAAAAAAAAAAAAAAAAAAAAAAAAAAAAAAAAAAAACAAAAAAACAAAGACAGAGAGAAAAAAAAACTATTTATGAGGAAGGAAAATAAAAAAAACCTGACATTTTAAGACACATTTTCTCTCTGTGAGCCTCTCCAGGTTGTTCCTCCCCACCCCTCCATGCCTTCCCATGCTCAAGTGGGGCAGGGGATGAGAGTTTTAACATAGATCAAACTAGTTATTACAGTTGTCATCCAGTACCATAGGAGATGAGTTCTTACAGCTCCAAGCTGYGGAAGTTCTTTCCCCAAGAACACTCTGTATATAACTGCTGATGGCATGGGATTCTTTTTCTTTACTTYGTGGGAGAAAGGGAAACAGTCCTTCAAGGCCAGCTGCTTCACTCTGAGGGCAAGGCCACTGTCTCAAATCTCCTGGCAGAACACAGTTTCTTCTAAGCACCAATTCACTTCAGAYGGGGGGGCACCTCTTTCCCAGCCTGTCCAAGGCCAATGCAGGATCTCTCCCTCTTCACAAGTCTCTCATAGAAGTCAGTCCCCTTCAAGAACAGTCTTTTCTCATGGTTGAGCACTACAACAAGAAGCACGCTTCTTTTTCCTCCTTATTGTGATCTTGGGTCTCCATTTCTTTCCTTACATCTCCTAACCCTCCTCCTCTGTCCTCCCCTGGTGCAGGGAATGATACTAACAACCTAAAGTCTAATGGCAGCCGCCCCWATCTTGTTTTGAATTCTTCTTAAGTACAAGACAGTACATCATCACAGAGGTGTAACTAGCATGTGCAATTGGCCCAGGCCTGACCAGCAGCCTGTCCATCAACCTCAGAGCCACAATGGATTGGTTCTAAAACACAGAGGGCAGGACTCCTTTTGCTGGAGAAGAAGGAGAAAGTTTCCAGAACTTTCTCACAGGAGCCATCTTTGTGGTTTCTTGGTCCCATGCCCCCACCATCAAAAAATAGGACCAAGCAAAACCAGGACACTATCAAAGCTAACAGAAAAGCAGGAAAACATTCACAGTAGCTCAGTAGGTTAGACCACTGCCTGACAATGGTTAAAAGCAGGTGTTCTTTAAGGCGCCTTCAAGAATTCCATGAGAATGCAGGAGGAACATCCAATATTTCCCCATGATATTTTTACAGCCTCTAGCAATTCACCGTGTAGCTCGAGCACCCCACCCTCCTCTCATGCATACTGCCCTGTTCTTCCTAAATCCTCTCCCTAGTCTCCTATTAACCAACGCCTACTTAAACATCCTGAGGTTAATCAACACAAGGAACTTAATACACCATGAGATAATCTATCCCATATAGCTCAATTCCTCATCAACTTTCAATGGTCTTTTTTGTTCCCAAAGCCCACAACTCCCCGTGGCATTTTCCACTGAAGCCTAAACCTTTTTCTYACTTGCTCCATTTCCCAGTCCTTCTCCAAAACCTTCTACTAACCTTAAATAAAGAATACTCCAAATGTKTGATATTCCTTACTATTTACATTTTTCCAGTTTCTTCATTAATTAATGTACTAGCTCACCTATTTTTTCCATAAAACAGACCAATTTCACATTGTAAAGTGAAACCAATGCTTGAGACAGAAAGATTAGCAAGTGTTTCTGACTAAATTGACCATATTTGTTGAATTCCTCCTCTGGGTTTGTTCAATTTCTGCAGCTGGGGTTTATCCTTGATAAGTCAAGTAATCCCACTTTGCAGCATGCGCTGCCTCAACATGTTTTAAGCAGGTGTGGGAAAATCCAGYAGAGCACTATTGACTTCTAAAAGTGCTAACAGATCTTCAATTCATGCTGAAATATGTAATGCCAATTTAACACATAGAGAGAATTTTTTAAATTTCTCCCTGGGTAYCCCATCTTCTTTAGAGGCTGACCACAAACCAAGCTAAACCAGAATCACATCAAGAAATCAAATAGGGTGGACTTGTTTAATTTTACATTATTTAGAACTTCCAGAGAAACTGTATCATTTATGTACATGCAACAGCATTCTTAGGGTACCACAGAATTCCATACCAGATATGAGAAACAGCCTTTCTTGTCAGGGAAATCCAAATACTGTTTTCTTGAGTGACTCAAAGGAAAGACATGACCATTGCATCTTTATTCACTCTCCTAGGTCAATCAATAGGAGTGGACTCWTTCATGTAAAAAGTCTAGATACTCAGCTTCATACGCATGGCACTGCAACAGGCTAATCCAGGAGAGCAAATGCTTCCCTTCCATCTTTACTCCCAACCAACTTTGACTCAYAACATGCCTAGAGAGAAATAAGACCACAGTTTTCACAAATGACCATATAGGAACTCAGGATGATTTTATTATTAGATCTGAGCTACTTGTGGTAGCCCTAATTAAAAGAAAATGCACTCTCTGAAGCTCAATCCTTAATACATCTTCAGCTGGGTAACCAAAATCAAAAAAAAACAAATCACTTATCAACTTTGCAAAGTTTATCCTAATTAGTATTTTTGTGCTCTAGGTGTCCTGTTTTGTAAAGATCTATGAATATTTTTTTAAATCTTATACAATATCAGTCCAAATTCTATTAAAATAACTATGTTCTGCTTGGTTTATACACACAGACATGTTTGATCTACATACATGAAGAATATGTCTGCTTTATATGGTGTACTTTCCAAGACATGTGGAAACTGCTGTTGTAATCTATGGCAAGAACAGTATGCACATAATCCTTACATCTGTATATAAGCAAACCCACAAGTTTGCAGAAGTTGCTCATATTGGATGTTTTTAGACTGAGAAAAGCAGAAACAAAAATCCTGAATTTTCTTTTCATTATTTTTAATGAAAGCAGTGATAATTTCCTTAACCTCACTTATACTAAGTTATATTTTACAGCTTGAACAGTTTTTAATAGGGTTCAGATCTGAGTTTTTAAGTTAAGTTTTGACTCTTGCTCTYCACCACATTTAAAGATCATAAATAGTGACGCTTTCAAATAAAGGTTTAAAACCAGATTCAAGAAATATTTAGTCTTTTAAGTGTAATGCAAAATCAATTTAAAGGATTGTAAAAAATAACTTAGAAATCAACACACTTTGGCAAATCTGGCCTATCTTTCAGATTTTCTGAGCACAGAAATAAGGTCCATGAGAGGCCAGAAACTGATAACGTTGGGAAAGTAAATCTTTGATGACTAAAATTTCTTTATTTTGTTATTTCTGGATAAAAAATATAATGAAGGCATACAAATAATATGCKATTTTCATTACAAACTAGTACCAGGTTGAAAATAACCATTCAGGGAGAAACTGCAGTTAAAGGACAGTTCTTAAGAAAGGAAGAAAAAATAAGGGGGAAAGGAGAAAGCAACTGTGAATGTGGGAAAATAATGGAAGAAAATGCTATTATGATTTAATAGTCAAAATCAATTGCAGTAATACAACCATGTGGAAAAATTCCTTGACTGCACTATAGCACTGTAGCAGGAATGGGAATACATTGAAATCAACATCTTTCCAAGATTTCAAAGTTTTAAATTAAGTGATRGAAACAGTGAAGGTCTGAGGTTTATTAGAAAACTGATCTACAAGGTGTTGTGTTTCCCTTAAGTGCTAATCGAATACTGATATAGGAATAAGCTGTTCAAAACTGTTTAAAAAAGAGGGGGGAAAGGAAAAACTCTACAGAATTGTAACGTATTGTGCATAAGCATGAATACGTGTAAAAAACCCTAGTGTTTCTCATGTGATGAATTCAGTATAAGTTCTTGATCTTACACTCCAGTATAATTGTGAGTAATTTACATTAATTGATGGTATAAATTCAGAGTTTGGAGAAGAAATAAATTCCACACCAGAACATTTAGATTTCCATTTCAGCTGGTTACATGCAGATAAGCATCCTACATAGTTTCACGTTGCCTCGCTCTCAAAAGAAATTCTGATCCTTATCAAATTACATCTTTAACATTCCCAGTACACATCTGATGGGGAGCAACCATTGGATAGAGACATCAAATTCTAGCACTTGCACTCACTTGCTATTCAGCTTTACATGAAATAGTTACTCTGTGGTCGTGATCCAGAAACCATTTAAGCATGTGCTTAAATGACTCAGCCTTCTCAGCTGCAATGAGTGGTGATGCTGTTTGCTGACGCAACTCAGGTTATTGTGAATATCTCAYTAATACCCGCACGGGGAGATGAAGTTTTGGAGCAGCTACAGCGTTGTAACCACCATGACCAATAAAATTTCCTTAGAACAATAATAAACATTTTCTATGATCCACACAAATCTGCCAGACTGCAACAGGCTTGAGAACTTTACACTTAGCACCTTTGCTTCATGGAGTGAGTTCTACCCAGCCCTATTCTCCATACTGTCCAGTCTGGCTAGGCACGGCATTGTCTCATCTGCCCTGATACATCCTCTCTTCTTTCCAAAAGAAATGAGGGCACGGGCGAGCAAGGGACAATGAGAGTGCAGATCACAGAGAGTGGGGATGTCCAGCCAGATGGATCTGTGAGCTGTGAAGGTCACTAGGTTGCAGAGAACAGAGTCTTAGAGATCAGATATGAAGAGCAGGAGAAGAGGCAGTGACAGACCAGAGCCTAGAACATGTCATTCCTCCTCTGCAGTGAGGAAAGGAYGGCTCAGTGATGAGTATGTATTCAAGGACTGCAGCACAAAAAACTCATTTATTGTGACCTGAGGGAAATTGCTTTTTGTCCCTGTGAAACGGGGATAACAGTGGTTCCCAAGATAAGGTTTCCCAAGATAAGGTTTATGATTTTATCCATTGCTTTTATGCAATGATAATAGATCCATTAAAGTATCTCAGGCAAAATGGAGCTGTATTTTCCAATTAAATTTATGCAAAAAAAGGTTAATGTTGGTACAAATAAAAAGTTACATTTATTTTTAAATTTTGTATGAGTTAAAGTAATTACTACTTGTGACAAAAATGAAATAGCCTGCTGTTATATATCCTGCTACACTAGAATGGATGCTTCCTTCCTTATTTCAAAGAGAAAAGCAAGATCACTTTCAGCATTTATGGCCAGGCATTAGCCTTCTCCTGTGGAGAATCAGTTCTAAGAAAAAACAGGACTTTATTTCCAAATACCAACAGAAAGTGCCAAATTGTTTAAAGACAAGTGAAACTGCTATCTTTCTGATGCAGGTACCTAATCAGGAACTTACCTACTACCTGCCTACCAGACCAGAACAGAGTCCTTGAGGTGATTTTATGCAAGCAGCTTACAACTGCTTTCAGAAGGATATGATTTAAGAACTTTGAGAAAAGGCTTTTAGCAATTCAGATCTCAATGRCTGTATTTTTGTCACACATGAAAATGGTCTAATCATCATGTTTCAATCAACACCTCTCATAGTGCAACTTACTGTCCTCATCTCAGTTTCCTCTCAACATAGAGATGACAGATTCTGAAAAGTCAGAATAAAGTCTGCGAAAGGACACCTTGTACGAAGTATGAGATACCAAAAATAAAGAAAATGAACTTTCATTTTAGCAGTGTGTCCTTAAGGCATTAATAACAAAGGCTAAAACAGCAACAGGAAACTTTTCCAAACTGGTTATAATTAGCTGTTCTAATTCTGTATACTGCCCCAAGGAATTTGAACACCCGTTGAAACCAAGGATCTTCCTTTACACAAGGAGACATAAAACGTAATCCCATCGACTTTAGGGCAAGTAACTTCCAACCGATTTGCTAGAACAATGTATTTGCAAGAGGTTTGCTGCAATAACAACATTTCACTACAAATACAGTGTTTGTCTTTCACAAAATAGTTCCACTTCATTTTCTATAAGAGAGCCACCAATCCTTCGTGCCAGAATTTCATAAAATAAATAAATCAACTTCTATAATCCTTGCTGCTTTTACAGACAAATGTAATAAACTACAGGATGCAAAATTCTAGAAGCCTACTGGGATTTATTTTATTTTTTTTTCCTTGACAAGCTTTAAAGAGTAGCATTTCTGAGACATGCTCATGTGCTGTAAACCTAATCCTTAGCAATTTCCTCTTTTCTCAAATAACTCAAATATTTTATGAATAGGAAAGGATTTCCTTTATCAGACAGCACTTGTTAGGGGTTTTTTTCCTCCTATGTGGGTTCTTTTCAAGGAAATACACTTTGAAACGATTGGATGTCCTCAGGTAGACTTTCACAAGATACACTCCTAAGGAAACAGGTAAAACTTGACAAAGAAGAATGTGTCCTGCACTTTAAAGGCATTCAACTGGTGAGAGAATGGAGACCAAACCTGATAGGATCTACAACCAGCCAAGGGAGTCTTTCTTTTTCTAACTTGCTCACAGCAGAAAAAGTGCAACTTTTTCTTCTTAGTCTTTTATCTCTGTAAAAGATTTGGGTTTTTTTTTTGCAAACCACACACAGATTGATTTTTAAGTTTTGATAAGACAGTGAGGTCACATAGGCTTCTAATATTTTCTGTTCCTGTTCCTCTTCTCCCGAAAATGTGGGTGATGACCACCATTCCATCTGCAATAGAAAGTGTTGCCCTGTTCATAGAACAACCACACTTACATGCCTGTCTTCTGCAGCCAGGCCTATACCTCTKCCTCTGACTCCATCCTTTGGCTTCTGTAGTCTCAGTTGCTAAGCGTGTTAGTGCACACACACATACCTACAGTGATTTCAAGTAATCTTGTGGAAACAATGCCAACGCAATGGAAATCAAAGTATACTATAGCAATGATCCATCTGCTAAAAAAACCCTGATTTTTTTGCTACAGAAAGAGCAGTCTGAAATGCAGCTCTTAAAGAAAAAGCACACTGGTTCATATCACCTTCCTGCTAGCCCACATAATGGCTCTAGTCACAACTGTACCTTATCCCTCTGCTGCTGAGAGACACCCTTGATTTGCCTGCGAAGTGGGGAATAGGGCAATGTAAACACAACTACTCCATTATTTCTTGTTTATTCTGAAAGGACCAATAAAGGGATAAACAAAAATCTTGGCTGGAATAATAATGACAAAAAATAGTTAAGGTTTTTTTTTTTGACAGTTGCTTATCTTCAAGAAGTCTTAAGATAGTCTAAAACTCCCTCTTCAGCAAGAAGAGAAACTGCTTAAAATTTCTTTAAATTGACAAGCAACATTTAAGAAATTTATCAAGTTGAAACAATTTTCATTTCGCTACATATCCAGCTCCARACTAAATATTACAGAAGCACTGAAAATCTGAAGAAAATGCCCCATGAGGCACAGAAAACAATTAGTGGGCAAAAAAGGAGACATATTCAGTGCACCCCTCACCCTAGAAGTCCAAGCCAATTACAGTAGAAATAGTCAGTGATTCAGCACAAAGGTTCCTTGGCAGACTAGCAAGGAAAAGGCACAACTCCAGCTGGGTCACTCGGAGAAAAAAAAATGCAATAGTGCATCATAAGGGCAGGATTTGAGTTTGCAGCCCTTAAATAGGGGGATATTTAATTCACTTCATGTCATTCCTAACAGGACCTTCTTCATTTACATTTGCTCTCAAAACATAAGCCTAAAAATCATTTGTTATCACAGGGTCAAAAAATCCTGCAGCCATCTCTCCCATTGCTCAACACAAGGAAAGACGCATTTCTGGAGAGGCAGACTGATACTTCTGGGGAAAACAGACCGTAACCCAAAATTTAACCATCAGGGACTCTGTCATGCTTTTTCCTGAAAAAAAAAGGGGATAAAAATAGGAGTTTCACATRGTTGCTCTGAAGATATATTGAAGGAGTCTTGAACTTAATTGATCACAGAAATAATCAGAAAAGGAAGCTCAGGGGTTGTTTGGGGCTTATTTTTTTGTTTATCTTTTCCTGACAGGAGAGCCAAAAGTTTGATCATTGCCAGAGACAAGACGAGATGCAGACCTGCTATCTGCCATAGGCTGAGAAATCCAGGTTTTCAGTAGGCATGAACAATTTGTAAAATTTATCTTGAAAGAGCTATAGATTAGGAGAATTATAATGGAGAATATAAAATAGAGGAAGAAATCACAAAAATTGGAGAGAGTGCAAAGCTATGGAAGCACNAAAAAAAAAAAAAAAAAAAAAAAAAAAAGAGTGAAATTTTAGGGCCCAAAATACTAGAGAGAGCAGGAGGAGGAGAGGAGAGTTTGATATTAAAAGTGATGAAAAGGTAACAGACAAGCTAACCACTGAGATTCAGAAGAAATGCTGCTGGAGCAAGAAGATGGGAGAAATGAAGCAGAGTCATCACCTGCAGTTGAGGAAGTTCTTAAGTTCTTGTGATCACAAGAATTTTTCATGATGTGCTTAGCCAACTGTGGTTGGCMCGGTGAATAATGCAGTTAGGAACAGGAGTGAAATAACTGAGCTAAGGGACAGTGTGGTAGAGGCCAACAGCTGATTTGACAAAAGACATCAAAAAGAAAAAAGCTAATTTGGATTGTGTCTGAAAAAAAGTCAGCTGCATGGGCTTAAGCTTCATACAGAAAGAAAGGAAAGCAACTTCAAAATACATTCTCAGCCTCTGCAGTTATCCAAGAGGTGCTTCTAGAAATGAATTTACCTTAAGGCTGCAGACAGAAAAAAAAATATATTCTTTAAGAACATTTAAAAAACGTGTGTATTTATGATCTTATTTGCCTAAAAACAAAAAGTTGACATTAAAATAAATCTTTTAGTATTTAAAAAAAACCAAACCACAAAACAAACGCCATGTCTTCTTACCCTTCTAATAATAGAACCACAAAATAACACAATACAAATACTGTTCTTGTAAAACTATTGTCCTTACAGTGATACCAAYGGTGACACAAGTGTGAAGTTCATAAATTTTACGGTCCAGCTGGAAGAGTGTGTGCATGTATTACTGTTCCACAGCACTCATATAAAACATTTAGAGTATAATCATTTTAAGGTGATACTGTCAATATTTAAATAATGCTAGATCTCTTATTTTTTCAATACTATTGTTTCAGATAACACTTGGCAATTCTATAATTAAATGAAAATAAGGGATTTATTTCCTACTGCTCCAACATGGACTGCGTACAGAAAGCAAGTTTCACAAAAGCTTTCAGTTGAGTCTGTGGAATCTCCACCCTTCAGGTTTTCAAGGCTCAACAGACAAAGCCGTAAGCAACCTGGTCTGAATTCCTGCTCTGTCCAGTAGGATTCTGGGATGCAGAAGATCCAGTATCACAAATTTCAGTATTTATATCCTGGCACCCATCTTGGTAACAGGCCCCCAGTTAAGCAGTRTTCGTGACTGAGTTCGTGACTCACTCGAGCCAACAAGATTAAAGAACATGCAGAGGTAAATCTGGTATTTGAACAATTTAATTTTATGAGGGAGTTACAGTGGTAAACTCAGTATCTGACAGACGTCAGCTTTTACCCCMTTTTCTGTTTAATCTATTACATGAAATTGGTGAGGAAGTTAACTTAGAAATCTGAATTTTGTAATAGTTTATTATTAATAGCCCTATCTGTAATAGATTAAATAGGGAAATGGGGTAAAAGCTAACCAAAAAATATCCAGAGGATCACAAGCAGTCTCCATCAGTACTGTCTTCTGTATTGCTCTTATATAAGTATTGAACTTGTTTTTCACGTAAAAGATTTTAAACACGGTGTTAACTAGCTTTTAATAAGATTCAGTTCTACCTGTGTCCTGGTTCTGGTTAGGACAGGATTAATTTTTGCAGTCCCCTGTAAGGGGCATGGCTGGGAGCTGGATGTTATTCTATACCACCTCAGGCCATTGCCAGGGGCAGGGGAAAGGGACCCTATTCCAGGGAAAACGGGTTGCTTCTGGTTGAGAGAATGTGGAGAAGGGAGTTGTCTGCTGTTGTCTATTATTGGGGCTTTTTTTTCMATGAGAATAATTTCTTTCCTTATACCCTCTGTCATTAGCGTTGTTGCTGTTGTTGTTGTTACTGTTCCTTTTCTTCCTCATTGYCATTTCCAGTAAATTGTTCTAATCTCAACCTAGGATCTTTACCTTTTGTGCCTCAAATTGGAGGGAGAGAGCATGGTTTTAGTGGAGTATTAAATTGTAGATTACCATTCCCAAACCACAACAGCATGCAGCGTATAAGGTTAACTGACTGGGTTTCAAATTTATTTTTTCAATCAAATCCCTCATAAGGCTCCCCCTGCTTTCACTGTGGGAAAATAGAACATATGGCTTCAGATGTTCCAAGGTGTCAAGGTATGATCTTGAATTTCGAAAGGCTTATGGTCTGCAGTTCTTTCCCATTTGCATGGGGGAAAGCAGAGTGCGTGAAGCATCTTGTTAGTACTAAACTCTGTGATGTGAGGACCTTCTGGATGCCCCTGTCTCATCCTTCATTGTATGGTTTAAGCCTGTTCCAACAGACTTGGTTTCAATCAGGCCAGTAAGCAATGTCTAAAAATCAATTCACTTCTTAGAAGCACTTCAACCATGGCATGCAAAAACCAGTTCTTAAAAACTCACGTTTTAAATATACTAAATACCTGCAAACCTGAGAAAACAGAAACTTGTAACCCTTAAAAAAGGATAACTTTTCAAATTTCTGTCCGCCTATGGATGTACATTGCCCCTGCAATATGTCACAAACATTCAGCTCTCAATTGGAAGAACAATTCTCAGACAGCTCTTTGATAAAAATCCTTCAATCATTTGTAATGTTTTTTGACCAGTAAATAACTGAGCAGCTTCACTGAGCTATCCAATTCATATCATTTACAGCTGGAGAAAAATGAGGAGCAATCATTTTCTAGGGAAGCCAAAAAATTATACATTCTTGCAAACTAAATTAGATTTGGATTTTTTTGCCATTGGTTTGAGAAGATAAAGGATAACCTTTTCAACTTTTACTTTGGTTGGCATTGCATTTATATTTTCAAATGAAAGATCTTGAACACAGAACTTTGTGAGTGTTAATAAGTTTCAGTTCTATTGCTGATACGCTGAGACTAAATCCAGATGGAATTACTGAAGTATTGCTGTAGTTGGAATGTCTATGCAGAGTGTTTTAAAACAGCATTCAGTGGCACTTAATTTTTTTTTAATTATGTGGAGTCAAATTACACACCACTATGTAAAAACTTGTTAATCAGACTCTTGAGAAAGCATCTTTGCAGGTTTTGGGGTATTTTTATTTTGGTTTGGTTTGCTTTGGTTTGCTTTGGTTTGCTTTGGTTTGCTTTGCTTTGCTTTGCTTTGCTTTGCTTTGCTTTGCTTTGTTGGGTGTTTTTTAACAGAGTCTGGTGGGCAAAAGGGTAAATCTGCAACTTTGACATTTTCCTCTACAGTCTCCCTGCTGTCCTCCTGTGTGCACCAAACACCTTCACAGTCTCAGTGTCTGCAATAATGACAGGGCACAGACATGGGGAGGAGCTGGCAGCCAGGACTAGGCAGAAGCTCGTTCCTCATGTTGGTCCTGCACATACAGCTCTTCTCAAAGAGCACGAGGCAGAGCTACCTCATATATCAGCTACCTGCTTGTGCAATTACAATTGTTATCCAAATCCTGCATTTTGATCTGACAGATTGGATTAAATCTGGCCAGTGCATGGCATGTCTCAGCAAAGCTTCTCCACAGGCAGTGGAGCCCTTCTAATGAACAAACACGGCTATGTCCCAGCAGTGGTCAATTCTTATGCTACAATTCTTCCCCAATCACCACCAAGTGGTTTGGGAAGGAGAAAAGTTAAATAAGGGAAGCATAGTGGATCCATTGTATTGTGAAACTCCTGCCATTTTCCATCACTTTCTCATTAAAAATGGAACATTTGAAGGCATCTTCAGAGTGCATACTTATTTTGAGTTATTTTATTGTTTTTAAACCAGAGAAAGGCTCAGCTGAACTAAGAAGTGCACAGACAATTGGAAGAAAACTACCCTAAATCCAAAGAGTTTACAGACAGAAGTTTCTCTTCTGAACTGTGCAGCAGCAGAGTCTCAAAAATATGCCAAGAGATATCAAAATACATGTATTAAAATGAAAGGTGAAATAAACAAACAGAAAATGCTCAGTTTTTCTGCACAATCCAAGGTCTGTGTTAAACTCCTAGCAGACAGAACCTGCCCTTTGCACGTCACACTGTTCTTAAGAGATAGTTCTCTGTGAGAAGCTTATATTGTCAAATTACCCATGATGTACAGATGTGTACAGTCTTTCTCTCCTGTACCTTTACTACCAGAGGCAACTCAGGAGTTTGTCAGAAAACTAATCTTCATTGAGTAACTAAAATATTCATAATAAGAGCTGTGATCGTTTGCTGTATGCTGACTTGTACCGTTTCAATGCTTCTTCATGGTCTTTATCAATTTTTGCTCCTGTATCATGCTTAAGATCACAAACTCCATGGGGAAGAGGCCATTTGATTATTCCGTTTTGTGTATGCTGAGGGAACAGCACATATGGGGATCTGTTCTCCAAATATATATGTTACAATAAATAGTTTAGAAATTCATTACCACCACTAATTTATCTTATACAGAATTCAGATTTCTAAGTTAACTTCCTCACCGATTTCATGTTATAGATTAAATAGAAATGTTTCATCTAACTGTATTTAAGAAAAGCCAGAAGCTTTGAAGGGCTTAAGTAATGAGCAAAAATATAAACCAGAGAATCTTCTTATTGTATTGTACAAATAAACTGACACATTACAAGAATCATCCATCTTCCATTAAGAACAGATATTTAGAGCTTCTGTTTTAAGCTTTCTACCTTTTAGGAACTCATAGCAAATTAAAAGTATAATTTCTATAACCATCTTTATGTTGGACATTAAAGAACTAATGCTTGAAAGAAGTAATACCTTGAACTAAAAATTATGGTGTTTTTCCAAGAACAGAAGAAGCCAAAAGTACCAATTATGGTCCTCTAGTTTAAACAAGATACCACCTTATTCTGATCAGACAACCCAAATGTATGCACAAAACTACCCTGTAACAGTTACAGTGAGTGTCAGTAATTCTGATTTCCACATATTAAAAATGTATGTAACTTAGTTAACAATGCATACTGTACAATTAATTGTTTGCCTAGTAAAAATTTGTAATATGAGGGAAAAATAATATTTCTCAGCTGTGGCGCTGGCTGTGGTTTTAGTTTGTTTTGCTTTTCCATTAGGAATCTGGTATTTGTGGCTGACATTTTTATTGCATTAATGGCAGGAAACAATATGAAAAGAATGCAGACAGAAGTCAAAAACATTAGCAGAAACATTTAGACCCATTGCAGGAACATTCTAATTATGATGGTGAATAACAGACATGTAGCAGAAAAAGCCAGGTTCAGTAAGTGTTTGTGGAATAAGCTTCACTCTTTAAATTTGAGTTTCACGTCTAAAAAGTTGAAGAATTGCAAAATGTTAGTGAATCCTTGTTCTTCACTGTATTAGATATGGGTCCCTTCAGTTCTGCAAAACTACAATAGCTTTAGACAGCAAAAAAATTAAAACGTAATCTAAGTTGTATCATCACACAGCTTCCCTGAAAATCTGATTATCAAAAAACACCTAGGGCTCAGTCTTCAATTTAAGGTGCCATTGTCTGCTTCAAGTTGTTTGTCTTTGAGAAGACAATCTGAGTTCCTGCATTTGCAGTTAAAGGCTGAGGCATGATGAAAATTTGGGGTCAATGTGTCATGCTCCATTTGTGAGAAGCACAGTATATTCTGTGCTAATTGCATTTACTCATTGCCATATTTACTTTCATTAAAAAACAACAACAAAAACATTGCTTTAGTTTTACTCAACGATACAACAGATCTTGCCATTTGCTGAGAAACTGAACATGCAAAAAAATCCTTATCACATAATTTATGTACAACTGGAGATGCATCTAGCTTTGCCTTATTAAATGAGGACCAGATCTAACCACCAGTGAAGTTAACAGAAGACTTCCCCTTACACTTCAGCAGGCATTGGATTAAAGCATTGTTTTTTGGTGAGTCACAATTTGTTACAGCTGTCATTTTATCAGTGTTGCAGACCTTATTTGTGCATTTCAGTGCATGCTTTCAAGGACGGCTTTTTTTTTTTTTTTTTCTGAAGACAACTAAATGTGAAACGTATTGAACTAAAGACAATTTAGTTCAGCTGCAAAGGTTAGCAGCTAAACTCTGCACAGTGGCTGCAGTTGGGTCCTACAAACATGTAGAAGTGATTGGCTGTACCTATTGACTAGTCCCTGAGGTTCAAGGGGACTACTCACTTTGGGAGTTCTTGATGAGCATGGCTGTTCGCAGGATCAAGCTATGAAGCAGAAAGAAAACATCTCCTTGGAGGGAGCTACCAAACAGAAAATACATGAGGGGTAAGGAACAAAGAGATATTTCAAGATGAGGTACTGCACTGAGAATAGATGAGTCATGGAAAAGATGCTAAGTGATTCATTAATAACAGAAGCTTAGCCAATAAAGAATGTACAAGTATGAAACTAATGACTGTGCTTTTACAATACTACCAAACTATTTGCTTTTGTAAACTTAACATAGGAAAAATTTTCTCCCATTGTGAAAATTTATTATGCAATTAGTTGTCACTTTAATAAACTATATGCATAGCTGTGATAACGGTTGCTCAAAATACTAAGGACTTTACAGTTTTTGTTTTAAAAAAGAAAAACACTAGGAACTTCAACTCCTGCCAATTTTTCCTCCCTGCCAAGTCCTATTAACATAAATGAACAGTTTATTTTAAGAAATGCCTGATAAATTACTGGACACAATCGGTAATGAGGGTACTGTCAGCAAAGGAGAATCATTTCCAAAATTTACTTGGCACAAATGAGTAGTTGACTAGCTCACAATCATGTTACATGGCCTGAGGCCCTGTTTTATTCCATAAATCTGCCTGACTCCTGCAGGGTGAAAATTAGTGATTCTACAGAAAAGGTAACTGGGCAAACCTGTTCTGTTTGTGCATTTTCTCCTTTTTAAGAACAATTAACACATTCAAACTATAGTACTATTTCTACAGCTTCCTCTTTTTTGGCATATTGAAGGTCCAACTTAAAGTTACTGTCATAGGTTGTATGTTAAAATTGCACACTTTTTTTTCCTCACAAATTACAAGAACCAAAAACATAAAGAAAAGAATTATACCATTTCTTAAGAAAAAAATAGAGGCATGAGTCTGTCATGCTTCAATTAATCTCAGCATCGGTGTGTTATCTAACAAATCAATTCTCTTTCCTTTTTAGAATATAGTTTCAAAACTAGAGAGGAATCCCTTGGCATGGATTATTGTGTCAATTAGCAACTGAAGCCAATAATCATTCATCATCTCTTCTAAAGAATCCCTGGTAAAAGTCCCTAAATACTTAAGCATCATTGCTATGGAATTCATTACATTAAAGCAGGGAGAAAACCTTTCATAGAAATAATTTAAGATAATAAGTTTTTTTTAAAAAGGCCTAAGAAAACATTTATGTTCTGCTCTCCCTCCACTGCAAATTACTTCCAATTGTTATTCCTTTCTTAAAAAAAAATCGATTGTTAATGCTTTGCCCAGTTATTCTTCCAAGTCCTAAATGATGGTTTTCCCACACTCCCTTGCAGACCACTTGACTAGTTCAAGTTTTTTTTTATTCCAATTTTCAAGATATTTCTAATATAACTTAATCTGCATATACTTTGTGTATCATCTGCCAAATTCCAAAACATCTAACAATAACATCTAACAATATGTACAGTTAAACATCCATATCCAAATACAATGTCTGCACAATATGAGCATGCAGGCAGTCTGTATAAAGATGAAGAAAAAAGGTCCCAAAGCCTTGTGAAGTTTCACAGGAAAAGAATGTACACCAACAGCCTCCCAGAGGTCTGATGTGAGCCCCCCTCTGCTCGTCCGTGCACAACCGTGGTGTTGCCGGTGAGATGTTTCACTACCTGCCTTTCAACCAGGCAGCAAAAGGACTGGAGAGCTAAGAAATCACCCTGAGTACGGGACAGTGCAGTGCAGCTCACTTCTGGGGCTGAACCAACATCCTGGCAGACAGATCTATGATAAAAGTTCTCCATGACACAACTAAAAATATACATAACTACTGCTAAATCCAGAGTGGACTAACAGTCATGACACTTCAAGGCTTTTGTTTCAGTTGTGAGATGACTGTGACAAAACCAGTCTAAAATAAGGTTTGCAAGGATGGTTTTTCTTCTCTGGGAGAAGGATTTTAGCCATGGTAAAGTTCTCATATCAAGAAACATATGCACATTAAAATGTAGCCTGACATTCCAGAAAAGTTTGTTTCTGTATAAGTGTAACTGTGTGAAACAGCAAGAAATTACGTACTCAGAGACTCTAAAATGTCTCAAGCTTTCTCACTTTTCCAAGTTGATTCCAGGCAGCTTCCATAGCGAAATGCTTCTTTCTGCAGAGTGAGGTTCTGAGCACAAAACTTTACTTAATCTTTGTAAAGCACATAGCATACACTTTCTCAGAGCACTGGGGACCAGCAGAACAAACCTGCCAGGTCAGACACCTTCTTGGAAGGCTGCACCTCCTGTGTCAAGCCCAGGCTTTGACATCAAAAGAGAGAAATATTTTTCACTTTTTGGGTTTTATCCTGATGTTGCAAAGGGTACAGGGGATAAGCAGAAGAAAATTTGAAGAGTTTTAAAAGATTTTTTTTCTTAGCTTTATGCAAGACTCTACAAACAGCTTACATGTACACCATAATGGAATGGAGCATCTGCACCACACCAGGACTGCATTCTCCGGCAGATACAACTGTACAGTCACCAGTTCTGACCACAGAACACCTTCAGAAAAACCTGCAAAACAATTATGCTGAAACTCAATGAATCAAGAGTGCAACTTAATATTGCCATTGTCATGGCCATGTATTTTTATTTTACTTTAGCTTCAAGCAAATGAAAACAACTTTTGAAAGAAATGTGATTTTGAGCTTCTGTTGGCATCTAGATTAACTAACTTCTTGTTTTTACTTCCCTTTATATTGCTTATTTACTCTGATTTGGATTTTGATTTTGTGTGAGTGCTATCTTCCGATTTCCCTCTGCTACTAACATCAGCATTTAGTTTCTATTATTTCTGCAAGTGGACATTAATTGGCTGAACCAGACCTGTTTATCTACACAACAGTATCAAATCATCAACTCTTTTACTGATTTTTTACTAGTTCATTGTAGTATGTTTTGTTTCTTTTTGGTACCGTAGACTTGGTTTATCTGTGCCAAGGTAAAAATTAGAAAGGAAGATGGTAGAGGGAAGGGAAAGAGATGCAGGAATGTGAAAGCTGAACAATGCAAAGTGATAACTACTCACCAGTACTGGACTTGTTCACAAGCTCTTCATTGCCAAATTGACTCTCCTGTTGCAGTTTGAGCATCTAGTCTAATGTGATCTATTTTGTGCTAAGTTTGAAGTCTATTGCCAAGCATCCTAAGTTTTCAGACACTCTGGTACTCAGGCTTTGCAAAATATGTTTTCAGAGCCCTAGCTCCTGTTACCATCTTGGCTCACGTCCTCCAACAAACCTTGTAGTAGCTGCAGCAGAGAACATGTCTATCGATTTTATTTTATTTTTCTTTGTTTTCTTTGGATTTTTACCAGGCTTGATATTCCATGAAGCTGTAAAATCTCCTGTGGTCAGTCAGAAGCCCAAGAACCTCAGATTGCTATTTCTTTGCTCCTATCTGGGCATACATTCTTGATTGACATTTCRTTCAGGTCTGTATCAGTAGGTCTGAAGTATAATTGAGGCATACTATAGCACCCTCTAASGCTTCTAGGATTGCTGTTAGATCGCCTTCAAAAACAACTGTTTTGA
Organism: Malurus melanocephalus; assembly: GCF_030028575.1. NCBI lineage: Eukaryota > Metazoa > Chordata > Aves > Passeriformes > Maluridae > Malurus > Malurus melanocephalus. Next base: position 774,772 of record NW_026623377.1, read on the forward strand.
ATGTATAGCTCATTCCCCACAGACTACAACAGAGTAACTTCTTGTGATAAGTGTCCCTTCAGACTGCCATGGTTGGTACAAAAGCTAATTTACTACTGCCTGCTCTTCTGGGGGCTGTGTGAAGCCAACCACTGGAAATGCAGTTTTTCTCTTATAAAATGATGCCTAGTATTCTGGAAGGCATGTCCTGCGGAGTGTATCTACCATTTGCAGACATTTTCTTGGGAAGAACCTTATTTTCATGTTATACTGCTACAGTGTTACAAAGAAACAGAGTCCAAACCCACAGTTTTCTCCAAGTTCCTCCTAGCAGATTTTGGGCCAGTGCTGAAAGGCAAATTGAGGGAACTGCATTCCAGAAAGCATGGCTCTGTGTTTCCTTTTTATTTCCTGCCTTTAAGAAAATGTCCTGGGCTGCTTGGTGTGCATTAGCACTGCTCCTAACCTCCCTCACGATAAAATAATTTTTCCTTAGCTACCCTATAGAGTCTTAGGAACAGTACCTCCTCACTGTTTTAAAGATCTCAGATAATTCCAGAAAAAAAGAATCACTTAGTCTATTGGACTGCATTCATTTTGAGTGCTTTCCTAATTGTTCTGACTTTCCCAGGATCTTGCTGACATCTCTCTAGATGTCAACTAACAGGGAAAAGGTTTTCTCAAGTTCTACATGTCTACATTCAGCTTCATATTTTGCTYATTACATAGTGACATTGACTGTCTCTCTTGTCAGATCATTAATTTTTAATAGCTCTGTCATCAGCTTCAAGCCACATGTCTGGGAATCCTTCCCAGCTCCAATTTACATTGCAATACCTTAGAAGTTGGGCATAGGTCGAAAGCATTTACACCAGGCCATTATCTTCCAAAAGGTGTAGCCAGTGTTGTCACATGGCTCATATCACTGAGTGGTAAAACTCAGTCCCAGCCTGACAAACAGTGATGTTAAATGGATAATAGCATTTAGAACCTATTGTCCATTAGTGCTGATATACAGACATACAATGATACATTTTGGGGTTTGGCTAGATGAATATCCTCAGTTTACTCCAAATATTCCTCAGTAATAATTAGGCATCTGAGCCATCCCCTGAAAATTTCAATAGATATAATGATGTAATTTCTTATAGAGTTATCAACTTTTTGTTATTAATCTGCCATTATGAAAAACTGGATTTTAGTCATCTCACTATATTGAGGCTTATTTCTGACTGCCACTTCATTTTTGTGTGTCTGTTTTCTCGAAGTACGATCTTATGTTTTCTGAAAAGGAGAACACACACAGAGAACACTTTCATCTATCATGCTCAGGAAATTAATACCTTGCATATGTAACACCTCTTAATTGTCAGACTTGTTCTCCAAGTCTGGATGCATTTGCTCTTTGTCTTCAAATACTTGCATCATGAACTCTATTTCTCCAGATTAAGGTTGTCACCAACCAGCTTGGTGGGATTAGATTGCTGATGGGTTCACCATCCAACTGGAATCAATTTATTATACCTGATAGAACAGTTCTGAGAATAAACCAAATAGCTGGCATCCTTCTTCTGCATCCTTCTGTGAAATTAATTCATCTGGATTTACACAAGACAACCRGAGGAAATCTTTCTTTAAAGAAAGATTTTTCCACACCTATATTTCCTGAGCTGTAACTCAGTGGACAGAGTCTTGCCATGCTATCTGCTTTTTAGAAGTTTTTGCTAGGAACCAGACAGGTTTTTTACTATCTTATGTGTTTTTCCATTCAATACAGACCCTGCAATACAACACTTATATTTCCATCCAATCTGTCTCTATCCTGCTTCGTAATTTCCTTAAGTTTGTCCCTGTTATGCAGTGATAACACTGTTTTGCTCCTTTTGCTTTTCAACTGCCAGTTGCCATTTGAAGAAATTTCCGTTTCTTTCAGCAGTATTTCCTATATGTTGGAATCATTTGCCCTATATATGTTTCTGTCTATCATTAACTACTCCTTTACATCTCCAAAAGTACATGTGGATTCCAGATTATGTGGCAGTGAGACAGGCATATATTGCCCCTTTTGTTTCTTGGGTTCAGATAAAGACACAGTCACATTCCTTCTAGGGTCGCACTGTATCAAATACTTTTATTAGCTGCTGCAATGTTTTAGGTATTATTTGTAACCAGTATGTCTCATTCACTTCTCTTTCTCACCAAAAATGACCGTAGAAATGTTTTATTATACTTTTCTCATCATTACACTCCCCAGTCAATGCTTTATGCACTATACATTAGTACTGTTATGCTTGAATAAGGATTTTTTATGGGAATTCTGCTTTGTTAGCAGACCTAGAGTCTCATGGCTGTTCATTGCCTCATGGCTTCTTCCTTTTTCTCATTAAAGCTCTTGCTTTGTCTTTCAGTAATGCTTTATTCTTGTTGTCAGTCTCACCCCATTGACTGTTCCATCACACCGTTCTTTACTGCTTAAGGGGTTCAGAGAGTGCCCCACATCTGAGAAGTCCTGGGTACTCTATTAAATTACCTGCAGAGATCATTCAATTGCCATTAACATCCCAGCCACAAGCACATGAACTAGCTCTTTGGTGACTTCTCCAAGTCCCCTTTTCCTCTTAAGGTCAGTGCTTCTCTCTGCCAGCTCCATGTCTTGCTCAGCAAGGATAAACTTTTGAGAAGAACAGAAAATAAGAATCTAATGAGTTTCACGATGCTGGTAAGTACAACACACCCTGCCTCACAATTAGGGCTATCTTTATTCCATGGTAGCACCCCATTCTCTCTTAAGAAGTAGTCCAACAATTTATTTTAAACTGTTGCTGAGAAAAATGTTTTAATACTTATACAAAGCACTAAAAGCTTTTTCTAAGACAAACTGTAGAAGAATATCTCCCCTGAAACAATAAAAGAGAGATTGTGCCATTCAGGACCTTTTAAACACTGCAGCCAGAACCAAGGTTCTTGTTGTCAGTCTCACCCCACTAACTAAATAATAAAAGAGAAACAATAAAAGAGAGATTGTGCCATTCAGGACCTTTTGAACACAGCAGCCAGAACCAAGGGGTGAAACCAATGCACAATATCCCTGACTGATGACAACCCCTAGGACAAGCAGAATAAGAAGGGTGGGGGGGAATCCCCCAAAAATTGCTTTCTTTTTCAGCTATTTGTGCATGAGCTATTCTGCCTGCCCTGTAATTTCTATGCCCTCCAAGCCTCCCCAGGATTATGAATACCTATTGTTGACTTAATTGGCAGAATAACAAGAAACATCTGCCAAACAAACCCAGTTCCTTAACCTCTGATGGTCTTCGACACATTGTGACTGTGAGAGAAAAAATAATGCATTTGGTCTTTATGAAAAAGCCTGGAGCAGATCATTCCGTAGTTCATGGAGACGCTCCCAGTATACATTAGAGAACCAATATACAACTTCACAAAGGCTGTCTTGTTGTCAGGTGCCCATCCAATGTGGCCTGTGGAATGTATCCAAAATACTGATGCCAGACTGGAAGGGTAGAATTGAATTGATGAAATAAAAGGGYCTGTTTTCCTAGAAAATAAGTTTGGAGAGAGGTGGGTGGACACACAGGTAGACAGTAGACATAAGGAAGATGTAAATGCAGAGATTTWAAAAAAAGAATAGAACAAAATGGGATAGTTGAATCAGAAGGGACCTACAGATAGCATCCAGTCTAACAGCCTCACCACTTTAGCTGTCTAGTGGAGGGTTGGATCTGCTGGTTGTGGCTATGTGTAGCAGGCTCCAAAAAGCTACTGATGGGTAGAAGCCTCATTAAAACATCCCTCAGGCTCTACCCTTCAAGCTTTGCTGTCATCAATTGTAGAAAACAAGGAAGTTCATGGTCAGATCTTTTGGATTTAGATTTCAGAAAACTATGATGAAATGTAGGTTTTATTGTCCACATCATATTCTGGATTTCATGGCACTCATGAGGCAGAAGAAGCTGTCTCATGGTATGGTTCTACAGACCTCACCACCAGCTGGAACTCTGACAGAAGAGACACCACTGGTACCCACAAACACTCCTTGCATGAAGAACTGAAAGCTAGAAATAGCTACTGCCATGTCAGGTGGAGTGCCATGAGTTTCTGCTCCATTTTAGAACCACCAGAGTAGGAAAATGCTCCTGGAGGCACAAGTAGATTATAGAGTGACTGTAAGCCATGAATGTAAGAGAGACAAATGCATTCTTGTGTGTCAGGAAAGATATTTCCATAGGAAAAGCAAGCACTCAGCAAAGCCCTGATGAGGGCTCACCTGCTCCACTAGGGATATTTCTTATTTTCCAGGTTCAAGAAAGATAACTTCCATCTGGAGTAAATGCAGGCAAAGACTAAGCAGTTTGACTTAGGGCCTACAGAAGAAAATGACAATTGGAAGGAGCAATAAAAATGCTTGGAGGATATTTCAAGATAGGAATTTCTTGAAATTCGAAGAAGGATTCCTTCCTTCAAGGAAGGAAGAAAGAGCTATTGAAATGCAAGGAAAAATATGATAAAGAACACAAAATCATTTGGGACTTCTTTCCAAGGAGACAACCTCATCATAAACAGTGCAGCAGTAAATGTTCCTTGGTGAATTGGTAAAGAAATCATGCATTCTATTTAAATCTCTGCGTGCCCAGAGAACCTGCCTTTCATCTGCCCCTGCCTTTCATCTCTGGCATCATCACAATAAAAAAATATTTATACATTATATAAATGCCCRTATTTACATAGACTGAAGTTACATACTAATTCTGGCACCAAGGTAAAAAATGACAAGAACAGTACCTTCCTTAGTCTTTCATTGCATCAAATCTTAAATGCTAAAGGCAAAGAAGATTTGACAGGGTAATAGCTAAGATCTTCCCATAAAACAAGGTAAGCAAATAATTCTTAGAAAGGTAAAAGGCAGAAATTAATTCTGAAAGTGTTACCCTGTGGCTGAAGGGTGTTTTGCACCATTTATAAGCATGGCCAATGCTTCTGTTTAACAGAGGAGCTGTGCAGCTTAGTTTCAGTGGGACAAGGGGATGTGAGGCCATAGCAGCAATGGGCTCTAATCCCTCTTTATGACAGACATCTTCATCAGAGGACAAACCCTTCAGGGGATGAGATGACCCACCAAGCCCTGGAGGTGCCCGAGGCTGTTAGGCCTTTTCAGCTGGATAGCAGTAGAGAGACAAAAGGAATACTTTGAACACTGCACAGCTTGCTGTCCTCATCCCATGGGGAAGCTAGGATAGCAGGTATATGAAATGGGATATAAAGATTCTGCCAGGGGTCCCAGTGCTTTGAAGCACCCACTACAGCCATGTCAGACATGGGAAGGATTTTTTTTCCCTAAGGTAGGTCAGACCAAGGGCATTTGGCCACTCTTGGAAGCCCCTGGGATGGCTCCAATTAGAGCAGATTAGGGTTTGGGCAGCTCCTGGTGGGTGTGACCAGCCTGTGGCCCAGGGTGGTGACAGATTTCACTCATGTGCTCAGGAAATGGCCAATAACCAGCACTGRGGTCAGGAAGGACTCTTCTCCTAGAGCAGACTGGAACTGTTCAGTTCCTTTAGGCTGGATTGCTGCCTGTTGCTCATGCTCCATGAAGATGGTTTCTCATCCCTGGAGCTTGGGGGAAAATGGGTTTTTTTTACCCATGGTGGATTAGCATTAGTGTCCCTGGGATTTATTTTACTGTCCTCTGCAGCACTGAGCATGGCCTGTTGTCAGGGCTTGTTTGGGTCACTTTGGCCAAGTACTGCTGGCCATGCTCCACAAAGGTGGCCTTCAAGCCCCTTCTCTGATGAATGAAGCTTTCTAGACTCCCAGGGCAAGCCTCAAGAGGGGATCACAGGGGTTTGCAACCATTCATTTGATGAGTACACCCTTGCTTCAGGAAGAAAAATAGAATGGAATGGGATAAAAAGAATTGAATATATTCAGTTGGAAGGGACCTACGGTGATCCTTTAGTCACACTGCCTGACACTTCAGAGCTGATAAAAGTTAAAGCATGGCTTAAGGCACTCTGACAGGCTTGGGACACTAACCAGCTCTCCAGGAGGCCTGTTTCAGGTTTTGGTCACCTTCTGGGCAAAGAAAAGTTTCATCACGTTAAGTCTGAACTTGAATGGATGCAAATTTCAGCCATTCCCCATGCATGCTGGCACTGGGAGTGGAAGAAGAGCTCAGCACCTCCCTCTTCGCTTTCCCTCCTCAGGAAGCTGTAGCAAGTAGTGAGGTCACCCCTCAGCCTCCTCCTCTCTAAACCAGGCAAGCCCAGTGCCCTCAGCACCCAAGGATGAGGTTTGCTCTCCTGGCTGCCAGGGCACACACGCTGTTGATCTCATTGAGCTTCCTGCCAACCAGCACTCCCAGACCCCTTTTTGCAGGGCTGCTCTCCAGCCACTCCTCTCCCAGTTCAGTTTCACGTCTGGAATGACTCCATCCCAGGTGCAGAACCTGGCATCTGATCAGTCTTGTTTTGCTTCATGTCACTGGTGTTCTCACAATTCTCCGATCTCTCCAGATCCCTCCGCAAGGCCTTCTCTCCCACAGTGGAGTGGGCAGCACATCCCAGTCTAGAGTAATCACCAAATTTATTCAGTGTGCATCACCTCCAGCCTCCAGATCACTGATGAAAAGGTTGAACAAAACTGACCCTAGAGTTGAGCCCTGAGGATCACCACTGGTAACTGGTCACTTGACAGATGTTGCCCTGTTCATTTTAACCCTTTGAACACCACCCTTCAACCTGTCCTTCACCCAGTCCACATATGTTAATGTTAGTCTACACAAGAAAGTAAGGTACACTCAAGGGATAACACACCTTCATATTAAATTACTTAATTCTCTCTAATCCAAATGGACAGTGCAAATGGCACTCTCAGCATATTCTGTTGTGCAGGATCTCCTTTAGTATACTATATATTAAGAGTGTATGTGGCCACATTATAGACGCCTGGGACATATTAAATTACTGAAAAAAATATGCCAAGGAAACTAGGGTGGATGTGGAGGCAGTAAGTTATAATACACAACATTAGAAAAATATGGACAAAACATATGTTTAAACTTACTTACTTTTTTACATACAAATTTCAGCATCATATAGATAACATAAACACAGTGCCAACATGTATGGCTTAAATCCATCTTTTAAGCCTTTGAAACAGAAGTACAAAAAATAAACACTAATTGGATAGTTTTTCTCTTTTTTTCTTTTTTTTTTGTCAATAGATGCAATAGTGTTCAAAAAGATAATTTATGTCACGGCCTGTAAGATGAGCAGTTACACAAGAGTGTACTCTGGTGCATGTCTTAGCAATCTGCCTTTTTTCCTATTAGCTGTTTCCTATAGCTCCCATACAGCTACATAGATGTGAATCCATTTGATCACCTGCCATTTTATTGTAGGCTGAATGTTAACAGTGAAAGACCACTTGCTAGTGAACTTTATATCCATTACATCTTTAAGTTCAGGGCAAAATTGTTTTCTCAATCAGCATGTCTCATTATATTCACAGTTGCAGTACTTAGGAAAAGCTGGGAATATGAGACCTGTGGAAGAAGCCAATGTATAATCAAAAGTCCTAGGTCTTTCAAAGGCCGAGGTGTACACCAATGATATCTGCAGTCAGAAATAACTCTGCAATTAAATATAATCACATTCCTGCCTGAATAGGTGCCRTAGGTATTAACTAGCTAAAAGCAGCGAGGAAGTGGAAATCGGCTATTATCCCAGTATGACGAGCAAACCAAAACGCAGTGGTTCTTCCCTGAAGTGGTGGTTCAAACATCCCCATCACTAGGAGTGAATTTCTTTCTTTTTGCAAGATAGGAGGTGGCAATGGTTATGTTATTAAAATATGAAACTAAATCTCGAACTACTAAAAACTCTTCTGTTAAAGACATGAAGCAGTAGAAGACAGAAATCTCCTAAATTATGATTGAGCTTTCAATCTCTTGGCTTTTTGAAGACCCTCTACAAATGGATCCTTTAAATATTTCTGTGCAATTATAGTCAGTATATTACATGAATTGGAATGCTTAAAATTTGTTTTGCATATATTAGATTCCATATTTTACAGTACATTTCTCTTGACTACTTAGACTAAATTTAGAAAAATTATATGAAAAATCTCCAAATAGAGTCTTCAAAAATGAGCAGRCCTCCTCTATTGAAGACATGTTTTACTGTAAATAAGACAACATTTGTTTCATTCATTCATCCTGAGTTTAAAAATTATCCACAATTGACTAAGGCATTTAAAATCAACAATGTATTCACAGCAAATCATCAGAGCATATAAGTTCCCTAAACATTTTTTCCTGTCTTTCAAATTCTTTTTTCATGGATATTAAAGATAAGTATAATTACATGTAAACACTGTTCAAAGGTGAGCAGGTAAAAATTCAGTACAATACCGAGCTTTCTTTTCAATTACAATAATTTTCTCTATACAAGACTTTGTTAATAAATAAGGAAAAAAATAAATACTAAACAAAAATATTCAGATTTCTGAATTTTCTGGATCACCTTTACTTATAAATTATATGCATAGTAATGACCCAATTCTTTTCTCACTGCAATTCAACAGCAAGCCTCCTTGGGTTGTCAGCTTCTAGAAGAGTTTATAATATATTCACATATACAAGTATATCAGATAATTATGTTATTGAAGTATATTACTATATTTTATTGGTGTCCAGTACAAGATTAAATTCCAAGAGTAAGATAAGGTTTTAAACTTGCAGCTTCTAAATACAATTAAACATGTTGGTTCATGCCTGTGTACACTTGGGGAAAAGAATACCAATCTATGAAAACACCTGAAAATGATAAGTATATGCTATGCCTCAAAATATAGCAACTGCTATATTACATAGCATACTTAAAAAACAAACAAACAAAAAAAAAACACCAAAAAACAAACCAAACACAAATATAAAAAATGTAGAAGTAAAAAAGTAAATACTCATTCATGGAAATGGTAACATTGCCTTGTGGACATTTTTGGTGGGTGATGCTGCTTAAAGTGGTGAGCCACCTAGCAGTGAGAATCTAAAAGCCATATTAAAGTAGTAAACCAGGTATTGCTTGCTTTCTTAAAGTCAGCTGGAAGGAAAATTCTAAGTATCACCACACTAGCAAACATTTAGAAAAGATTGAAATCTGTCAGAACAATAACTCTTAAAAGGTGAATGGCTTAACTGGAAGACACCAAGGGTTTTCTTTTCACTTCTGAGCCACTTCCTGAATTTATCCCGTTTTCCTCCAGTGGGTTTCTCCACCACATGTTTCTTACAAAAGCACTTCAAGGATAAGTGGTCTCTTCCAATCTAACAYTGACATGCAGCCATGTCAAAGCTGCACTTTCCCCATGTATTCTCACAATATTTTATAGACAGTTAAACCTAGAGCATGGTACCAGAACCTACAAGGAGCAAAAGGACAGGTCAGCATTCTCTGATATTCATTCCCTAGCAAATCCAAGCAAAAATGAGGAGTAGAAAAATAAGCTATTAACCTCAACATTCAGTTTTGAGATGAAACAACCACTAAATCATAGTGGAGACATTGATTTGTGAGTAGTAAGGAAGCCACAAAGTAAAACTTTCAGAAGCTACAACACAAGTCCTTATTCCAACCTTTTAAGAAGGCACCGAARGAAAATACTACTAACACAAAGATCTGTGGCCCTTCTTTATATTTTCTATTCCCCTATATATGAACAAATGTGAAAACTAGAATGTTTCAAATTACAGGAGATAGATATTGGGATAGTCATAGATACAGGGATCTAAATCTCATGATCAAAGAAATGCAGCTAAGTTTTTTAGCACTAATCTTGAGATATCTTTAGAATACTACCAAATTGCTATGATTCTATACAAGCTTATATAAGCATGTGTGTTTCTGGGCTAGAAATAGCAGATGTGTGCATGAAACTGTGCTTTCAACATGTATAAATTGGATGACTGGAATTGGGTATTTGTGCATCATCAGCTTTAAACTGTTGTTTGCCCCACATGTTTATAAATTGTACTGCCTCTCTTCACAAATGGGCCTGATTTTCTGTTCCCTGTGATGTTTCTAAAAACAGCCTGCAAAGAATATTAAAAAGCTTGCTCTAATCTGCAAACTTCTGCCTCATTTCATCTCTGCATTTAGTTCAAAACCGATGAGGAGCACTCCACTTAAACACAAATCAAAATACTTTTTATTGTCCTGCAAAAGGCACAATCTCTAAATAACTTTAAATCAAAGCAATGAACTCACAACAAATGCTTTAGTTCAYTAAATTATCGATTCCATTTAATAGAACATTGATCTGCTTTTTATATGGGTAACCCACATTTATTTTCTATGTTCATTCTAGTTTCAGAGAGCCAAAGAAACAGGCATTCTTAGGGAATTCTGTTCTGTACATTAAGAGACACTGTGTCAGGAAGATTTTTCTAATCAGGTCTTGACCCAATGCCTAATGTTTCAACAGACCCTGGATTAAGCCAGTTCACATCTATTCTGTCTTCATTGAAACCTTTTTCACACACTGTTAGGATGGACAAGTTCTTTTTATTTGCCTAAAAAACTTAATTTAGAAAAAAAAAAATCAACATTGGGATCAAGTTTGGTGACCAATAGCAGATAAATAAAATTTAAAAAGGAACACCTAGTCATAAAACATTTGGAAAAATTCTTGGGAATTTCCTTCTTTCTCAGAATCCCAAAAGAACTCCAGAATGGTAAGCAAAATGGCAGGGGGCAAAAGAGGTGACAGCAATGCTTTATTTTTGATAGCCTAAATTATTAAGACATCATTTAGAATATTCAAGACTCGGGTCAAAATCACCATTCTAAGTTTTGAGTCTGATGCAACACAGCATTAATTTCTGGGCTGGACTTCACTAGAAAGAGTAGTAAGTATGAGGAAGAGGAACAAAAATTATTGCAAGGTCACAGTGACAAAAAGAACTGAAATATTCCTTACTTTGGGAGTTATAGATACTTAACTGTAGAAGCCTTATTTTGCGCTTATTTCTATCCAATCATTATTCTCAGAAGCTACAAGGAAAAATAGCATCAAATTTCACATAGTGTGATTATTATAATTTGGAAAAGAATGAGCATATTTATGCTCTCTAGTTAATCATCAATTCTATTATCTCAATCTTTTGCATGAAGAAGTAAAAAACCTGACTTCATGGGCTAAGGGACTTGCCCAGAGTCAGGCAGGAAGTCTGTGATGCATTCTATACAACTACAATTTTTCCTGTATATATACACTATACAGACTGCGTAAAAAAAGAGAGTTACAAAGCTGTAACTGCACTGCCATTACACATACAGGACCTGAAAAGATCTGAGCAATTTATCCTACGCAGTTTATCAAAAAGTTATCTAGATGAAACTTTGGCCATGTGAGCACTTTCATAGGCACAAAAAGTACTTAGGCCCCATGAAAGATACAAAAAAATATTGTTTCTCTATTGATCTGGAGATCATAGGGGGTTTTAACAATTAACTTGAACAGGCCTTTAAAGAAAGATGCAGATATTYGGTGAATTTTCCATCTCTTGAGGACTTCTGGAAAAGGCAAACTATAGTCAAATGTAAAAGAATTAAATTGATGGCATTCTATGGTCAATGTGATWAAAAGGCAAAGCAAGTGACCTAGTGGCCAGTGCTGACCACAAAATTATTCAGTCTGGGTTCTCAGAAAATAGGGTAAGTACAATCACTCCATTGATGGGGAGGCAGGGCTTAGGTCAAGGTGATATGGAGAAAACACAAATGAAGATTAGTCTATTCAGTATCCTAGGGACTACGTGAAATTGTCTAAATGTTTGAAACATATTTTTACATTTAATGAAACCAAACTCTTTTTAATGGACAGTGGATTCCTTTTCTTTTCCAATAATTATAAAAATCATAAAGATATTTAAAAGAAAAATTTATGGGTGTTGAAGCAATTTGGCTGTTTTACAACACACCAGAGGCATGCAGACATATCTTTACAATCAAAGACCCTGAAGTGTGTGAGCACCTGGCTGTGCTTGTTACAGAGTGAGGGTTAAGAAACTACTAAGTTATTGTTAGTTATAAAGAAAGAAGTGGGAAACACATTCAAACAGAAGGAAAAAACCACCTCATTTTAAACAAAGTTGAGATATAGGCCTATCACATTGGTGGGAAACTCATTAATTTGTTTGGCTCTTCAGTCAATACTTCAGCTTTCTTCCCCTCCCTCCCTCCCTCCACCATGTGACAGCAAGGTGACACTCTTGAGTTAACTCTCCATAAGAATTATGTCCAGTTTAAAGAAAATCCAAGTATAGCTTAGGACATATGGAGGAAAATATGAAGAAAATATTGCCCTGTAACTAGAAGTAAAATTCAATCAACATTCAACCAATCAACATTCAGCAATACTTCAACCATGACTTTRCTTGACTTATTATGTACAGAGCAGGAAAATTTCCTCACTTGTTCCCTGAAAAACTTTCCCTCAAAATATGGCAGTGTCAAGTCCTGGAAAAAAAAATACACAATGCAAGAAAAACAACTGCCAGATCCTAAAGACAGGCAGAGGAACACAGGGTCTACTGAGAGAAGAGCCCAGCTCAGAGACCCCAAACAGGCGTCCTGGAGAACCATGCTTGAATGACCAGTCAGTACTGGTCCCAATCAGTCAGCACTGCTACTCAGTTACTTTGAAAGTGATGGAAAAGACTTTCACTATTTCTTAATTCCCTCCAACAACTGAAGTCCCAGAACTAGGTAAGAAACAGCTGCCTTTTCTTCGTAAAAWCATCAACTTTAAAAGTATTAACTGTAGCACAAAGACCATTCCAGGAAGTATAACCAATTTAAAAACATGTGGTAAAGAAATACTGTGGAAACATATGACAGAGGAGCGAAAGTATTAAAAGGTTTCTTATTTATGTTTTACTTTAAAAGGAATCTTGGAAGATTCCAAAATTAAAGCATGATTCATTAAAAATATGTACTAGCCTTTTTACATAATCCTTTAGCTAATAACATTGTCCTTGCCATTCCCACCATCTCTTTTCTTTTTCCAATCAGTATGAATACCTGGTTTTTACATTTAGTAAGTTTTTCAAAGTATTTTGAGGACAGCTAGGTGAACTGTCATACCTCTCCTGTGTAAGTTCCTGTAATGGTCATGAATTTCTCAAAATTGAAATCAGCTCTGTGGATGTAAAAGACATAAATAGTCAGCCCTGATGACTAAAAAAGGCGAATGAGGTAACAATGCTGGTGAAGCAGTTTGTCTCCAATGTACCATAAATATTTAAGTAAAATTAAAATTTTCCAATCTACATCAGTTATGCACATGCATGCACATACACACACAGACACACACACACACACATATGAAAAAACACCTGATGAGAAGCAGACAGGATCAGAAGTTCAAACAGAGGTTCTTAGGAAAAAAAAAAAAAAAGTTGAAATTTTTTATGTCGTTCTTATATTGAAGGATGTCCTAGCTGCAGGAAACAATGGATTGGAGTACAGATTTCCTTAATTTSCTGCACACTTCCTCCATGTGGAAGTCACTTTTCTCTGCCTTATATCTAGTCCTACTGAAGCTTCCTCCTCTAGATATACATTTAATGATCAAAAAAAAAAAAGACAGCATGCATGACTGACTGCCATATCTGCCCCCTGCATTGAAATGCGCTGATCAAATACACAGACGCACCACTGTTGTTCCCTTAAGTATAACTAGTCTTCCACATACATGAAGAAAAAAAGTATAAATACATACACAACAAATAGAAATAAATATTTCAAATAAAAAATAGAGTTTTCCCAAGAAATCCCTCCCCTTAGTAATCAAAGAATTTTTCAACTATTAACGAAGATCTGAAAAACAGCAAACAATTAGTTTGGTAAGACACAGAGTGATTTGTCCAAGGTTAAGGAAGAAATCTGCAGCACAATAAGGAACTCCTATTAGATTTCTTGCCTCTTTGTCTTATTCCTTAAAACCGTTCCTCTAAGAGATTGATAGCAATTAGTCTCCATGGAACCATGACACCATTTGATGAATCATACAACAGGAAAAGCCTACCTCTGAAAAAAAAAAATTATTTCCTGTTTCAGTAGTGTATTTGTAATGCACAGTGACAGGAGAAGACCGGAAAAAGGGACATTTTTCCAGTGGGTTGATTAATTAATATAAGTTGCCTGAATTCAGTCCAAGAAATCTATGTTAAGGAGGAATCCTGCATTGCTTTTCCTAACTGAGTTTGGAGTAGTCCTCCAAATACTTTCTCTCAAGAGCACAGAAGGAAATTATGAAGCCAGGTACAAAATCAGCCTTTCTCAGCAACAAGGTCATCCTTGATACAGATCATGGGCCAAAGGAGAGACACAGTGTTTATCAACTCAGGAAAAGGGGMTGAAGAGAACATACAATACAAACATTATCAAATCTAAGAGTAGTTGTTTTGTCTGGAAGAGGTGATTTACACAGTTTCTACACTTACATTGTTTCCCGTTTGATCAGAAATTATTCCGAAGTCTAGGCTTATATCCAAATCCCCAGTTTGCTAAGGCTTGGAAGGGGTCACAAATGAAGTTTAATTCACAAAGGTTCCTGCTAGTTAATAAMTTTTACAATGGTTAACTTGTTAGGGACAGCTGAATACATTGTGTTTTTTTCATTAAAAAAAAATAATGTTACAAACCTGTTTTGACTTTAAAAAACAACTGGCAGCATTTTAAAGTCAACATTGGAGACTAGATAATGCAGAAGTTGCGAGTATTGTTATTTGAGTTTCCTAAACCATAAAAGTAGATGGTAAAAGAAAAGGTTTGGGAAAGATTGCATTGCATCCATTGGTTTTTTCCTACGTAATCAGAATGGGTTGGTATCCATTATGCTCCATATTGGCATGAAGAGTACTCAGTGGCTTCCAGAAATCCACATGCTACCACTCTGAAAAAGTCCATTACTCTTTGGCAAAGTAGTTCAAGACTAACCTAGATACTAAAGCTTCTTGAAATTTTGTCCCTTCACTTACCTGTAGAGTCACTGTGCCACTCAGCATCACCTGCAATCTGGAACTGTATAAAACATGATTTTTTGTTTTTTGTCCCCAAGAATACTTTCTGTATTCTCTACATTTCCCATTTGATTAAACTGTGTCATTTCTCCATCAAATCTCTGTGGAAAGGGCTAAGAAAAACAGAATCGAGGATGAGATACTAAGGTAATCACAGAATAAGAGCATAATTCAAGTGGGAAAGGACTTCAGGAGAAGTCACTCTTGCTTGGGTCAGGTCAGAGTCATGTCTTAAGTCAGGTCAGGTTGCCCCTGGCTTTATCTAGCTGTTCTTTGAAAATCCCTAAAAACAGAGTATGCATGACCTCTCTGGACAACCTGCTCCACTGCCTGGCTGTTGTCACAATGAAAAAGATTTTTGTGATAGGCAGGTTGAATCTCTCTTGTCCATTATCCTTGCACCATGCATTGCCGTGAAGACCCCAGCTCTTCATATTGATAAGCTTCCTGTAGGCTCTGGAGGGCCTCTGGCAGGCCCCCCTCAGTAGGCCTTTTCCCCAAAATGTACCTATCCTGCTGAGGGGCTCCAGCTCCTGATCATCTTTGGAGCACTGCCCTGAGCTAAAGGTGATTAAGTTACCTTCACGTACAGAGACAGAAGAGATTCATTAGCTCAGCCCTACAAGCAGATGAACCAGTTCTGGCAAGAATGTCTCAAGCAAGTCTCTCTCACAATGTTGCACTTTCTACATAAGATATGTCAAGTACATGTGTAAGTCAGTTTTAGAATAACTTCATGACATGCATATACTGAATAATACATGTGAAACATTATCCTAATGAAACCACTGAACTACCATAGAACCACATTTTTTTCAGAATGTTCTCACAATCTTTTATACAGCCACTCTTAGTCAGATGCAATGCACTTTCTTTTTCACATCTGTTCTTGAATCTGACACGTCTTGATACTAGTAACACCAATGTGTATRTGCATAGACATTTTTCATGAATTCTTGAAGCAAGAGATATCAAAAGACAAGGTCACTTTCTCTCCTACCATAAATATACATTTTGAAAAGAAAAATGACCAGAAATATGTTTTTTTGTATACAACTACTCCAACCCCCTTTTTACCAGTACCCTATGATGCACTTACCAGCACACAGTATACCTTAGGTTGGGAATCACAAAAACGGCAAGGGGGAAACCATCAACTAGGTAAGGAAAGAACCAAATTCAATAACCATATCGAAAGATATTCGAGTAAAGGAGGAGCATGAATACCAAGTCCAACATTAAAAATGTAACCTGCACTAAAGTCAATGACAAAATCCCTCCACATTTCAAACTGAAAGATCTACAGTGGAGGATTCAAATGCAGATTTGA
The DNA here is from genome assembly GCF_030028575.1 of Malurus melanocephalus. Classification (NCBI taxonomy): domain Eukaryota; kingdom Metazoa; phylum Chordata; class Aves; order Passeriformes; family Maluridae; genus Malurus; species Malurus melanocephalus. The sequence continues at coordinate 791,184 of NW_026623377.1, forward strand.
AATGACCCTCAAACAGGGGGCATGCCTGGAGAAGGACTACTAACAAATCAATATGCTAGACATAGAGGCCATCTGTGATATTTGGAGCTGAAATCTGCCAGCATGCTTCACTTAATAAGTGCACATTACTGCACTCACAGCTTTACTTGGCAGCAAAAGTCGGACCTCTGTCAAGAGCCTCAAGTGTGATGCCCAGTTCAATTACTAAAGGACACATTAAAATCTGGCTTCTATGGTTAAGAAAGAAAAGGAACCTATTTTTATTTTGGGATCAGAGTCTCCCCACTCTCTTTGAAGAAAAATATTTTCAGTCTACTCAGTTTCAACATTCACATTAATAGCCTTATTTTCCTTAATAAGCAATCTGAGACAAACTGAGAGCTTGGTAAACTTGTTCTCTACCAAATACAAGATATTAAAATATAACCATAGTGGCAACAAAGGCTCTTCTATTTTTAAGTGTCATTGAGAAAAAGTTATCTACAGTAGGCTTTCTTTGCACACTCTTCCCTGTTCTCTTCAGATATATCATTTAGAAGGACAAATCCAGGGTATTTCTGTTACCTACCCTTAACAGTGGCCAAATCCACTCATGCATGTTAGTTTTGGGGCAGAGTAATGCAGTCTTTCCAGTGATATCAATAGGTCCATTCTTCTCACACTGAATGACTGTTTTTCCTCCTTTCTTCCCCTGTCTCTCCTCTCCTCTCCTTATCCTCCCATGCCAGGAAGGGAAGGAATTCTAGTTTTCCTGCTCAAGTATCCAATAATAATTTCAGCCATCTGTTTCAATACAAGAAACTCTTCATAGAAGTCCATCTAATGGCAAATCATTAGAGATCAGGATGATTTATTTTAGTTTAGTCCAGTGTCACTATTTCAATAAAATAAAAAATAACTAAGGATTTGGGAAGTACTATGGTTTACCTGTGTAAAAATTCACTCTCTTGCCAATATATTCTATCACTGCTGACAGACATTGGAACATTCCTTTCATCTCTTTCCTCTTCTTGCAGCTTAACCTATCCCCTTAAGGAATATTTGCTTTCTCTAAAATAGATTATAAACTGTATGCAACATGAAAACCTTACACACTTCCTTTACCATCTGCAAGGCTTTCCTTCCGACTTCTTAAAAAATAATTAAGTCAAAAACCTTTTATTTGTCATTTCATTTTGGTTAAATAAACCAGGATTACTTTTCTATAAKATTTTTTTTTAAAAAGGATTGTTATTTTCAGATACGTGCATCTGAATTAGAGAAACATTTTTCAAAACAGTCAACCAAACATCCAAGTCTAGTGAGACCAAATGTGGAATGCTAACTGTGATAAAGAGCAAATATGGAGCATACACATCCACACACACAAACTTCCCCTGTATTCATGAAGAAAACATAATATGGGATTGGTTTCTTTCAAATAATTCTTTCTGAATCCCAGTGTGATTCCAGGATGTGAAAATTAAGAAAAATTTTATGGGTCAAATTCTTATTAACACTACATGTGCTCAAGTCAACTGAAATTGATGACAAGTGGATGATATGTCAGAGGCTGGAATTGGCACAGAAAATCACAATGTGGGAAGTTCTTATAAAAAAAAAAATAGACATGACATAGTGCTTTGAATGAAGGAGGAAACAGTTCTCAATGTGGCCTGGGAGAGAGAAAAGCAGAGAAAAGCAGAGAAAAATTGATCCAACAGCTAATAAATTATCAGATAACGTTCAATTGCCAAAACTGAGCCAACTGCAAGGATCTATGCGTTCCTTGTGGCTCTGGTTGAACTTCACCCCATTATGTAAGTAACTCTAATGGAAGAAAAGCTATACCAGCTCCTGGTCCATTCAGAGCTTTAAAGAGGAGGGACTAATTTATTACTTTTGTATTCTTTGGAAGTAGAAAATGGCTATTTTAAACATCGTTGTAGAGTCACATTAAGTCTTCAGTACAAATGTCCCTCTTCTTTCGTCTCCTTTTTTTTTTTTTTTTTTTTTTTTTTTTTTTTTTTTTTTTTTTTTTTTTTTTCTTTTTTTTTTTTTTTTATTTTTTAATATAAATGTCCCTAAATTAAGCCTGGGTAACTTGCCCAGGTAAATCAAAGCCTGGTAAATCAAAACCAGTTTCACATATTCATGTAGATGATTTAGCAGTAATACTTCTAGCAGAGGGAGTTCGCAAATATTATCAAATCCATGTTCACATTTCATGACAACTGACAGATGGAAATCAGAAGCTATTCTGACACATTTTAGCCCATTTTTCTGCTACTGGAATGACTACAAGCACAAATGTCTGGCTAGTTAAACTTTTGCTCATTTGAGAGAAATGTGAAGATGCGTCATGTCCTCAGCTGAGTTAAGGAACCACTCAGGATGTCGTGTAACATTTAATTTAGCAAAAAGGATTAAACTTCTAACCTGGAACAGCTATCCTCCCAGCTGTTGGATGATTCATTTCCATCACAAGTCCATTGTGCACTACCTAGGAAAACAAAACAAAACAAAACATGTACTTTATATAAAATATAATCAGTTCCTAAACTCCTAAACTTTCCTAAAAGAGGAAAAAAAGAGAAAAACATTGCCATGTTCTTTCAGAGATTCCCTGAAACTACGAGGAGCTACAACGTAAGTAGTTTTCTTAATGTGTAAAATGAARGCTCTGATGTTTGACACTACTCTTTATTTATGCATCTAAATAAATGCTTCACTAAGACAGCAGGTCTAACATACCTTTAAGCTCTTAAATTCATCATCAAACATAAGAAACTGAGCCGCATGTTACACTTTCAACCACTAACAGACAACAGGTGCCAACACAGAATGACTATTAAAACCTCCAAATCCTTTCATATTAACCTCTAATATGTACTAAAGGCCTATACATAAACTATGTTCTCTTATTTGCTTTTCCGCTGTTAGTAAGTATTGAACTTGTGATGGAGCATACCATGAAATGCTGTCCTAATAGCTTTTATAAACATTTTGAAAAGATTAAATAATTTTGATGGTTTTTTCTGTTCTTTTGAGTGAGTATGACATGCTTCAGCCCTGTGTATATATCTCTGTGGGATGATTATTCATCACAATTTTCAGATTCTTGTTATTAACCTCATCCAAAAAGCAATGTGTGATACCAAAATTCCCAAGTAATAGAGAAAAAGATATACATACTAGCAAACCCACTACTCCAGTGAATATAATTCTGCACCCAAAGCCAATAATCAATATTTATAATTTCTTTATTATTCTTCTATCCTTGAAATAGTTAATATTACTATAATATTAATTAATATTAATATATTATATTAAAATTAATATAATCAGAATTATTAAAAAAAAAATAAATAGCCACCCACTAAGCAATTACTTTCACATCCAATATCCACAGCAATTACTTTCACATCCAATGTCCATAGCAATTACTTTCACATCCAATGTCAGCCATAGAAAATGAAAGATGGACAAAACCTTTTAAGTAATATATCTACCTATTCACATTGCACCATGAACAACACTAGCAACCTTGACTATTAATGATAAGTGTTGGTCTAATTAATCTTAAACATTTCCAATTAATGAGATGAGAATTTTCTTATGAGGTCTTGTGTAGGTTGCACCCTATTGTCTATTTTTATTGTTAGAAATTTTTCTACTGATGCATAATCTAAATACCTGTCTATTAGATATCTTTATTCTTGTCTTTTCCCCAACTGGAAGCAGAAAACCAATCACTAACATCATTATAACATTCTTTTATCTACTGGAAGATCGTAATCACATCCTCCCTCAGTCTGCTCTTTTCTAGACTAAACAAAACTAATTCCTTTAACCATTCTTTCCAGGTCAAATTTTGTGAACTCTTTACTGTGTAGAATAGCATGCTTAAAAAATTCCCATTCCTGAACAGGTGGTGTCAAAAGGTCAGGTCAGTTTTCTCTTAACTTGTGGGGTGAACCTATTTAGCTGACATTTAGAAATCCAGATATTTCCAATAATAGATGCTGGTGGAACAATGTCAGTTTAATTATTTGGCGGTATACCAAATCATTAGTTCTGTTGCTCTTTCAGAAGGTTAAAGGCAATTTTGGTAGATTCTGGAGACATCCAGAATTTTTTCCCAAATGACAGAATTAGAAAATATAATTGCTTGTTTTAATTCATATTTAGAGTCTTTCCACTTACACCCTTAATCAAACAGTATCGAATGTCTGGCCTCCTTTCTCCAGAACTTACTTACATGAGCTTGCTTTATGCATTTAACTGGTTATTTGGGACCTGAATGCAAGAAAACACACGCATTTGAGATCCACACAATGCTCAGGTGAATAAGCAGATCTTCAGCTGGCAAATTAAAGGATGTACCTAAAAGTGGCTCAATTTGGTTAAAGAAAAACATACAAATTTTCTAGCAGCTACTCAGGTCTCCACAAAATTAATGGTTTTACCTGTTCTGGGTCTCTAAATTCTTATTCTCATAACACAGACCTAAATACCTCTTAAAAGACTTTTTAAAAAATCTTTTTTTATTTGTTGTGTGACTCAAATTCCAGATCCCTTTTCTTTCCAGAGTGAACTGCAAAACCCTTGAAGTATCTTTGAGGATCACCACCACTCCTGAAAGAATTGCTTAAGATGAAGCGAAGCTTCCTTAATATTTTTATTATAAATACAGTRTTGAATTTCCCTCTCAGATATATTCTTTACTCAAAAGCACTGCCATTTCAATAAATTGAAATGATTGAAAATATTTTCTACAGTAATTAGGCCTATATTGATATACTCAGTTCCAAGTTTTCTTTTGAAGAAAACAATCCCAAGCAATGACTGATCAAAAACTCTGGGGTTTTTGTTTTTTTTCCCTACATCAGCATCACTGTTTAAAATAACCTTAATTTCCCATTCCATGCATTCCACTATTAGGATTCCCAAAAAGTAATTGAAAAAATCAACTTCACTAACTTCTCATGTGCATTAAAAAAAAAAAAAAACATGAAGGAAACATATTACNAAAAAAAAAAAAAAAAAACATGAAGGAAACATATTACTGCATTCTATCCATGGGAGGATGTAATGTTCACATCCTTTATCATCAAAGACAAGGAAAATCTGAGGAAAAGACAAGAAACAACTCAAAGGGTTTCTCCTCCATTGTCTTGTACTACTCAAATGGTCATGATCTTTCTGATGTGGTAAAGTGCTCTATTGTGTCTGTATTCACCTGAGTTCATAATAAGAAACTGATGAACCAAGAGGATAAGGTAAAAGATGTTGGCAATCAATAGATCAAATTTTAATTTTTTTTTCTATATGGCTTATTTTGCAGTCTAGTACTACTGTGTGATCTGTTACTACTTGAGAATTTCTGAATTAAATAATGTTTGGGAGGCATTTTACACTGAGATCATTATAAAGAAATCAGAAGCACAGTCTTCAGTCTTTCAGTAAAAACATTTTAATATGCATCAGGAACAGTGTGGCCGGCAGGATTAGGGAAGTGATTCTTCCCCTTTACTCAGCACTGTTTAGGGCACACCTTGAGTACTGCGCCTAGTTCTGGGCCCCTCAGTTCAGGAAGAACATTGAGGTACTGGAACAAGTCTAGAGAAGGCCAACGAGGTTGGTGAAGAGTCTGGAGCATAAGACCTGTGAGGAGTGGCTGGGAGAGCTGGCATTGTTTATAATGGAGAAAAGGAGGCTCAGGGCAGACCTTTTCACTCTCTACAATTCCCAGAAAGGAGGTTGTAGTCAGTGAGGGTGAGCCTCTTCTCACAGGTGGTCCATGRCCAGATAAGAGGATGGTCTCATGCTACTCCAGGGGAAATTTAGGTTGGACATTAGAAGGAATTTCTTCAAAGAAAGGGTGATTAGATATTGGAATGTGCTGCCCAGGGAGGTGGCGGAGTCACTGTCCCTGGAGGTGTTTAGGGAAAGATTGAATCTGGTCTAGTTGACATGGTGGTGTTTAGTCATAGATGGGATTAATGGTCTCAGAGATCTTTTCCAATATAAGTGTTTGATTCTGTGATACCATTTTATTTTATTCCAAATACAACATAATTTCAACTGTGATGATGCATGCAACTAACCACCCATGACAGCACAGTTTCTCTTATAATGGCCAGCAAGGTTTCAAGTCCATTCTACCTAAACTAAACTTCCAGATCCCTATCCCCAGCAAACTAGATGCTGGAATCCAAAAAATATCAAACCAAGTAGCTCCCACCTCCGTCCTTCCCTGTTCCAAATTTAAAAWGTTCTATTTCATGTGGAGCTATGCACTCAAAATATGCATTTGTATAGGTACCACTCTTTCAGAGATTCATTTAGTTTAGTGAAAAGCATTTTCAGGGCCACAAAGGAAATGATGTAACCATTTTCTCCATATTTTTGTAGCCACAAGATAGCTGGCTGTTGGTAAATGTAATTACTACCCATGCTGCCAAACCACAGAAAAGTAATAACAGTTTTCCCTGTATATGCTGAACACAGAGCAATGGCCATAATCATCCCCTGAAGAAGTAACAGCACATGTTGTGAACAAAATGCCATATTGGAATTGCATCCCATATCCTAAGAGTGCCCCTTTCCAAATAAAAATGTTAACTCATTTGAAATTTGGAAATGATATTAAACATATTCTCATGTGATGCCTGGTTCTGCTTGGTCTTGTATTTCTAGAAAGTTGTTGTGCAATAGAATGGTTTGCATATCAGCATGTTTCCCCTCCACCTTTTTCCAATGCAGCAATCCCAATATTTTCAAGTTCCTTTGCAAAGTTTGCCTTTCATCACTAATAACTTTACTATTCTTCTTTCCAAACACAGTTTCTAATATGCCAGGGTCACTTGGAGAAGGTATTAGCTCTCTACTGCATCTAATTATTGTATTAATGAATCCCAYATATCTCTACCTCTCAGATTTGAAGTTTCTCAACATTTCATGAAATAGAAAAATAATTTAAAGAAAAGTAGCTTTCTTTACAAATTTTCRAATTAATAAAATCTGGCTTTGTTGTTTCCTATTGCCTATTAATTTAGCTCTTTTCTCCTAGTCCCTTACTCCGACACAGTGAACTCTGTAAGTTACAGTCTCTTAGATCCCTAACACCACATCTGTAATACCATATGAATATACACAGGAAAACCACACTTCACTGCAACATCCCTGTTCTCTGCTTCTGCTTTCTCCTAGGCCAGTGTCTTACAGACTGTTTGCTKTACCAGACCTGTTGGGGGGTTTTGTGCATGTGAGGTGATGGCTTTGGCAAAGTCCTTCTTATGTCACAACTTCATACCTATATGCTGCTATATGCTGTAGACAAAATTACTTTTTCTTGACATCCCTGGGTATACATCTTTAACATGATCCATGTCACATCATTAAAATACTTCATGCTTTTCTGCTGCATCTCTTGCTCTACTACAGAACACCACACCTAGATTCCCTCATGATTCTCAGGATTTAATTTCCTCACTTTTTTATTAACTATCTTTTGTCTAAAGAATTTTTATATCCTCTAGCCTCATAGTGATTCTATAAACAAGCTATGGGCTCTTCAACATTGAATTTAAGTTTGACAGTAGCCATGCCTTTAATCCAAAAAGGTGGTCTCTGATACAGGAATCAAGAGCTCCTTACCAGCATCCCTCTATGTCACTGAAATCAAGAATTTCCATTTGAGAAAACTAGAACTAAATGTTTCAAAAGGCAATCACTGAGAGTGATGAGAAATTGTTTCCCTTACGCTCTACCTCAATGTGACCCTTGACCAGCTGAAGGGAGTTGAATTCACTCATTATTATTACTTCATTAGGCTTACAGGAGTCTTTTATCTCCCTCAACATTTTGGACTMAATATCCGTTTCCTGATCAGAAGGCTCAACAGTATAGCCCCAATAGAGCTCACCCAGCTCTATGACATAATCTGTCCTTCCTGTTCAGTTTATAGCAGGTATTACACTTTGCTATTGATTTTTTTTGTCATTCCAACATTCTTCAGTAGTGGCAACTATGTCAAGATRCTTCTTCTTTTCCAACAATTCCAAATGGCCTTTTTTAATCTTACACAGCTCATGTTGGTGTGGAGATATCTATAGGTTTTGTATCCATTTTGGGAAGCAAAGGGTAGGCCATGTCATCTTTTATTTAACTCTAAAATTTGACACTGTATCACCTTTACAGAATTTCTCCTCTTTCAATTTTCCTGCACATTTGATTCTTCTCCCTTAAACCTTTTGTATGGCTGACATCACTAGCAAATGTTTTAAAACGTTGTGACCCCTCATATATCAGCTTTTCTTCACCTCCTGCATAAGATCACGCTCACTAATTTCCTGCACCAGCAATCTATTCCTACTACTGTTCTAAACTCCTTCCATTGAGGTTCTTTCTCCACAAAGCTTTGCCTAAGTAACCCAGTGGAAATCCTGCTTGTCATCCATTAATTGAAATACCAAAAATCTGAAATTATGAAACCTGTATATTAGACTAAAATTAGAACTCAGTTCAGAAGGAAGCATAAAATTGGTGAAATTAGGTACGTTTCCAAGATTCTTTTAGTGGTTCATAATGCTGGCATGGAATATACCCACTTCAGTGATCCCTTCTCAGGTAGCCTATGAAAGTCTGTTCTTCACAGACTCACCCTCTTCTATCCTGAGAATCTACTCAACCATTTCTGGTGCCAATATGAAGAGGCAATTTATTGCCTCTTTTTTGTATTATTGCCTCTTTTTTGTACTATTGTTTTTAGTAATTCAATTTCCTAAATAATCTTTCAAATTTTTAATCCAAGTAAAATATGATCCTGGTACTAAGAATAGTTCTCATATTCATGTTTTGCTACCCTAGCACCTCCTGCTCCAAAATTAAAAATTAAAAAGTCCTTAGTGCTAAATCAGCCACAGTATAATGGACAAAAGATACATTAAACAGCCTGAAAAGTATTAAACAATGAAAACCATTTCTGACAGAGCAGAAACACCTTTGACATTGCCTAATCATCAACACATTCTTATTCTTGAGAAAAAATACTAAATTCAATTTATACCTCACAGTCTAAGTAAATATGAGACAGCTGCTAAATAACTCTACATAAATCTCCTGTGTTTTCATCAGGTGTATTGAAAAGTAATGAGAGTAAAAGAAGGTATTTTTCTTCTAATAGCAGACCATATTACCAGACAGTAAAGAATCAGGTTTTTAACTTTTGTGGAGAAGGAAGTATTTCAGAGGAGTTTATTAGCATATGATATAGTTAATATTTGCAACAAATAGCAAGTAGATTATGAGAATAAAGATYTATAATTTGAGCCAAAATATACAAAAACGCATGGACGCAAGTCTGTATTTAATCGCATAAACTCTCTGATTGTCAAGGTTGTCAGGCAGACCTGACCCTGATTTTAAGGGGCTGTCTGGGTGCTAAAAAAATCAGGTTGCTTCCTTCAGATTACCAGGTGACAGCTTCTTGCACCAGCAGTCTGGAAACGTGGCAGAGGAAAGAAACTGTCCTTATTTGTAAAAAATACATATATTTTTCAGATGTTCTTTTTCCCTGAGAACTATGTGATTGTAAAACCATACTTTTCAGCAAAGATGGTTGGCTGTACTGCTGTTTGGATATAAAATCTGGCTTATGCTGGTAGCAAGATGAGGTGTGGCTTTATTCAAAGCACTGGCTCTGGGATCAAATGGTCTGCCTCCAGCTGCAGCAGAGCTTCCTTAACACTGATAACTCCACACCGATGACCTTCTGTGCTACAGAAACAGATAGATTTTGTTATTGCAACAGTCTGACATACTGACTGGTTTTTGCTTCTTTCAGTCAGAATTGCCAGTAATTTTCTGCTAGCAGCGGTGCTACAAATCACTGGCTTTTGATAATATTTTTTCCAGTTTGGATTATTACAAATGCTATATGCAG